>NC_133581.1:41795046-42122223 GCF_964106895.1 Numenius arquata | reverse complement strand
TTGTAAGTATTCCTCGCTAGTCTAATCCACATCTCTGTATCTGCTACCTTCCTTGCTTCTGATTCTGAATCACTGTGGTTTTTTTTCCCTCTGGAATTAAAATTTTAAGTTCCCAGTGGCACACACTTTATTTTCCTTCATCTTTTGTAAATAGTTGCAATTTGGCTTTGGCAGCAAATATATTTGGTTCTATACCGTGTTGATTAAGATTCCTATGTTGTATTGTTCCCATATCGACCAAGATTTTTACTAGCAGTAGTAGTAGCTTAAGAATCCTATTGCTTTCTCTCTTGCAGTTGAAGATACACAGTTTAACAGCAGTTTTCTTAAATCTCTGCTGCTTCTAACTTAACATGTGTTTTCATGAATTGAAATCAAGTAGCTCCTGGAGGTCTTTACTGCTCCTCAGCATGTAAACAGAGGGTGTGCTGTGGTTATGTACCATGCTGCTAGTCTCACGTAGAGAAAATGAGAGAGAACAGAACAAGCACCAGTTAATTACTTGTGATTTTATGTCTTTTAGCGATCTTATTATGTTTGTACCCTTCCCTTTCCTAAGCTAATGGCTTTGTTCTCTGTCGTGTTTAGATATCCATCAGCAGTGAGTTACATATGGGCTCTATCCCTCCCGATGAGAGCAGTAGTGATATGCTTGTGATTGTGGATGATCCAGCTTCTTCAGCACCTCAGTCAAGGGCAACCAACTCTCCTGCTTCCATTACTGGCTCGGTTTCAGATACCATGAATGGTCAGTACTTTTGCTTTGACTTACTACTAACGTTTGTTAAACATTGACTTTGTATGGCTAGGTGATGTGTTTTCTGCGTTTTAACCAAAGTATGTGCGGGGTTAACAAGATTTGGGGAAAAAAATTGCCTTTTCATTGAGGAATTAATTCTGATTTGATAAGAAATCTGTTTATAGTCTCTCATTCACCACACTTTCCTCTTTTCTGTGCTAGTTACTCTGAAAAGTTTGGTCCTTTGTTACAGAGAGCGCCCCTTCCATTATGTGCATATTACCAAATTACAGACAACCACAGAACTACTACTCTCTAAGCTTTTCCTTGCTGTTGGGCTAATAATCAGTTCTCCATTTCCAATGGGTGATTGGAGCAGCTGTAATTTTAAATAATGGCGAGTGTTTTTAACTATCATAGTTTTCTTCACTGAAATAAGTAGAGACATAGTTCTTGACGAGTTTCTTTAGAGGTAGCAAGTAAGAAAATGCTACATCCTGAAGTAGAACCCGGAATCCTCCACCTATTTGCTCATTGGATTCATAACAACAACGACAAGCAGTTTGAGATAATAAGATGTGGTTAACGAAGAGCGAAGTTCTGTATGCGTAATTTCTTCTCGTGCGATCACTGCTTGCTAACAGTGTCCGTATTAATGTAAATGAAAAGTATGAGTTAATAGGGACAGTATTAGTGTAAAAGGTGGGTAGCTATGATGCTGCGCTCATTTGTGAGCCATCTGAAATACTGTAGCAGTTATCACTTTAACATTCTTTTTTTGTTAAGGTGTTTCAATGCAAGATATACCTCTCACTGGGAGAGGCCAGTCAGGTCGCAGCCGGGGTCGTCCTAAAGGTTCTGGCAGTGGATCAAAAGGCGGCACTGGGAAAGGCAGGAGCCGGAAATCCATCGCGGGAAGTGCAGCTGCAATGGCAGGAGCCAAAGCAGGGGCAGCGGCAGCTTCTGCAGCGGCATACGCAGCCTACGGGTACAATGTCTCTAAAGGTATGTGGGGACAGGGAGGCAGCAGCCTACCAGAGTAGAACCAACCACATATGTTTGGGAGATTGTTGTTTACGGCCTGTCAAAAAATAGATTAAAAACTATTTTATTATTGGTATTGCTTGTCTATTATATTCTGAGATCCAGGCAGTACACCATGTGATGTGGTAATGATGTGAGAGGATAGGCAGATGTCCTTGAGAGCCTGGTCCTGCAGAAGTTTCGTCTGCCCTTTGAATTATCTTATATCAAGTGTTTTTCCTCTTGTTTTTTATTGTGGTGTCCAGACAAATCAGATAGTGGTGTTTATGCTATGGGTATGGCTGCGGCTTTCCTGCATTGCTGTCCCATTGAAACTTACAGCATCAGGTCCCAGAATCAGCTAAACTGGTGGTGATGGAGCTTCAGCTTTACACCAGCTGTAGGTGCCCAGAGTATTGCTGAAAGATGTTTTGTATCTTAAGGACATCCCTCTTAATTAAACTCTCATCAATCATGAATACAGGGTTGTCTTAGGACTGATTGTTAGTATATTGTTTGCTGTTGAAGAGCCACAAGTGAAATAATGTTCTCACTTGGAATTTTATTCTCTTTTCCATTGCCAGGCATGTCTGCAAGTAGCCCTCTACAAACAGCAATTATTCGGCCTTCTGGACTTGCAGATTTTGGACCTTCAAGCGCCTCTTCTCCCTTGAGCTCCCCTTTGAGCAAAGGAAACAGTGTCTGTGGGACCTCCAAAAGCTTAAACCTGACCAGCAGTCTCATATCAGAAACTCCAATTCGGAAGCAAAGCAAAGGTGCCCACACCTCAGGTGGTCGGTAGTAATTTTGAACCCCCCCAGAGCTTGTCTGAACTGCGTTGGCTTTCAGAGTAGGCTACCCTGCTGGTGGGAGGCAAACGAATGCCTTGTTGCTGTCCAGCAAGTGTGTGAAAATAAAGATCAAAGCACAATGGGAGTGGGCGGATTATGTGAGCACTTTGATTATGTGTATCCCAAAAAAACTATCTTTGCAGATACTTTGAGAAGGAGGGAAGGGAGTCTGGGGTAACTGGTGGAGTGTCAGCTTGTGGTTTGTTGATGCACCTGACAAAGATTACCAAGAAGGCATCCAGCTACTCCATGCAATATCCTGCAGCTGTGTGTGCATGAAGTCACACCCAATGTATTTTCTCTCTTGTAGCTTGAGGTGGAACCCAGCGTTAGTTTTATCCTATGAAATCATTTATCTGAACCCCAGGAGTATCCTGTAGAGTCAGAAGACATTTCCATGCTGGCAGCTGGTCAGTGTACACACGGTGGTAGTTGGGGGCTAAGCTGAAAATGTTGTGTGATTTTAAAAAAAAAAAAAAAAAAAAAAAAAACACCCACAACAAATAATCCTGGATTCTTCTAATGTGGGCCTCTGGGTTCTTTAAAGATTTGAAAGGCGAAGGAAGGTGTCTCAGGTGGTTTCCAGGGAATGGATTCTTTTCAGCACCATCTGTCAGGAGGAGGTTCAGAGCCGCAGGACGCAGAGAGCGCTGGCAGGCCCGGTGGGAGCAGCAGCACTGCCTCTGTCTCGCACAGTGGTTTGGTTTGTATTTCAGAGTTCTCAGCAGTATGAACACTCACTGTGTTCAGAATTATCTTCTCACTTTTAAGGTGTGCAGAACTCTTAAGAGCTTAAAAACAAAATCAGGCCCTATTTGTACAAAACTCAAGATGAAGGAAAGCTGAAGTAAGGAGGAAGAGTTTGGTGCTGCTCCTCTCACTGTGCCGGAGCGGAGCGTGGTTCTGCAGCTTGCAGGGCTGCGAGGGGAGCAACAAAAAACAGTCCTGAGAGAGAGGCAACTGTGCCATTCCCCCTTCCAGCCAAATCCTGGGTAAAAAATTGTCTCGTATCCCAGCCATCCATTGACTGTGCTTCCAGTGTGTTTTCCCTTCATCTCTGTGACCGTCACACGTACTAGCTTGGTTGAATTCACTGTGGTGTGCGGGTACCAGTAGCTGTGTCCCATGAGGCTGACGATAGAAGGCAGCGCTGCCAGTGCCCATCTGTGTTCCCATTCTCTGGTTGCTCCTTCCCTGTTCTCGATGCACAACTTCCCCCCACCCTGAAGCCCCTCGCTTTGCTGTAAGCGTTGTCTGCATTGCACTGAGATTTAGGTGTGGGGCAGTTCTTCTGTCTGACACATTGAATTAAAAGGCTGTTCTGCCGGGGCACTTTTATCCCTTGAGAGAGAAGCAAGTTGAGTTGCAGGCCTGGGCTGTGACAGTGGAAGATGACTTTTTTTGATTATTATTTTAATTTTTTTTCCAACCCCAAATCCTTTGCCTGGCGTCCTACAGTGTGGAGCGAGTGCTTCCTGTTGGCTCTGCCTCTAATTTGCACACCTGAAAATAGCAGAACTGAGCTTAGTTAGATTGATTTTTAAACAGATTCGCAGGGGATAATTGAGGGGGAGGTGGTGTTTAATTAACTCATGAAGACTTCCCCCTTCCCCTTCTATTCACATGTATATATGTTATTTAGAGGGAATCAGACAAATGCCAAGCCTTTTTTTCTCTTTGAATGTGCTGTCTATTTTTATAACTGAACTTGTACATATGTATAAAGAGAGACACATCTTTCTTTTACTAACTGGAGAAGAAAATCTTAAATAAAATGGAGTGAGATAATTTTATGTAAATCAGTGTCTTTGTGGTTTTTATGGATATAGCTCTATGAATGAGAGGATTAGGGAAAAGAACGTGGTGGGTGGAAATGCATCATGGAGACACGTGCTGTTCAATCTAATGCTCTACAGTGTCTGCAGTCTTTCAAGTATCCCCTTTGTAACCTTTTTTTCAGTTATATCTGTACACTTACCACATGTCTGTATTCACTGATTATCTCCTAATCTATTTCAGAGCAGGTATACAGCAGGTGACAAGACAACAGAAGCAAGTACAGTATGTGTAATTACAGAGTACCTGAACTATGATGGTTGAATTCAATACAGTTGATCGTTTTGGGACATCGTTCTCTACAGGGGTTTTGGGTTGTGGGGTTTTTTTTTTTGTTGCTGTTGTTGTTTTTGTGGGGTTTTTTTAGTGGGAGTTGAAAGGACTTTTTTGTGTGCGGTCTTGATTTTCAAACCGCTAGACAGTTGCATCAATTTGCAATCCAAAGTGGAGAGAAAAAAAATAATTTGTTTAACTTGAAAAGACAGCAAAATAATAATATGTATTGTTGCATGCTATACTTGTGGAAGACTAAATTATTGATATCTTTAAAACTGGTATCTAAAGTAATATAATCTTCAAAAGAAATACCAACTGACATCACAAGTCTTGGCAAAAATAGCGGTAACTTGAGAAACGCTAACAAATTCAGAAGGGTCTAATGAGCAGTGAAGGGAATGAACTGCGGGATCCTACCCAGTTCAATTCTGTAAAAAGTTAAACAGATCCGTTCTTTGTATTATGCGTCACGAAAGAACTGAGATTCTGTGATACTGATCAAGGAATTGGGAAACTTCATGTGACAGCTATTCTAATTTCTTGATTTGGGGAAGGAAATAGCGCTAGAAAGACAAAGACTGGGGTATTTTTTAAGGAGGTGGAGGTAGTTTTGTGATCAACACAGTGGGGAGCATTTCTACTGGAGTGAGTAAAATGGACATACACACCGAAGTTTTGTTCTTTGACGTTTCGGTCTGAGCATCTTTTCACTCTGACTGTGTTGTGCACTTGTCTTATGGATTAATGGCAGAGAAAGTCACTTTCAAGGTATTGGCTAGTGGCAGAAACAGAATATTGAATGAACTGAGTTTGTGTTTTAAGCTGGAATGGTGAAATAGATGTCAGCGTGTTTTGGGGAATGTTGGGAATGCTGTGTGTTCCTCATGCTATTTGATTATAGCATTTTACTCACCGATTACTACAAAACTCTTAAATACAGTTCACTGATTAATACTACTGTTGAAGAAATTTAAAGGTGATAATTTTCTTAGGTCATATAAGAAGTTAAGACTGAAATGTGCTGTCGTATCCCACCCTCACACACATTTTTGTAGTTTAGCTTACAAGGGATGTCTAGCTCAGCAGGGTCCCCAGAAGAACACCCATTCCATGCCGCTGCCACAGGCGGTCAACAAAGTCTTACCAAGCAGTGACAAAATTAAGTCTTAAAGACCAAAAACTTTGGAAGAAAGCAAGAGTGATTGAAACTGTTGCCTTCTCAAAAAAATACTGCAGGGTAGTTGGAGACAGGAGAAAGGGATCTCCTTCTGACCTCTAATGCTGAATTTAAACCTTAAGCACGTGGACAGGACATGCTGGCCAGGCCACTGATGAAATGCAACATTAAGAGCCCCAATGCAGTTTGCCCTGTGTCTTCTCTCAGTGGTTAATCGTCAGCACCTGAGAGGATGGGAAAATCGAGCAAAAAAGCTGGGGGGGGGGGGAAATACAAAGAAAAAACCAAGGCAAACGATGCCTTAAAGGAGCGAGAGAAGAGCTCCCTGCTCACCACAGCCAGGTTGTGAAAGCCAACATGTAGGATTATTACGTTATAAAAATAGAGCATTCCAGTGTCCCTTCAACTCTTCTTCAAAATCATGTGTATCAGGTAGCCAAGGGCTTGCATCACACTGTCCTCAGAAATTCTCCTGTTTAGCTGTACAGTCACTGTGCAGTCCATTCCAAACAACCTCTTACTGCTTCTTAAAAATTGTTTGCTTTCTTGACTGCATGGTGTCTCCAGAATTCTTCTAACTTCTGTTTGTAGTTATTTTGTGGTCGCTTGAAGTCCGCTTCGTTTATCTACCCCCCAAGCCATTTTTCTTTCTGTCGTGGGTCAATTCTGTTGTCCTCGTCAGCCACCGGGTCTCCTCCTCCTGTTCTGGCAAAGAGTTTAAACAGGTTACTGTGGGAGGGTTTTCACCTGGAGATGCTTTAATTCTTAACTCCAGGGTATTAATACTGCACTGTCCAAATGTCGTGGTCTTTCCGTGCCTTCTCCCCTCTCTGTGGCGTGCTTTCCCCACCACACTGCCTCTGGTCCTTGCTGTCGCATGTTCCCTTTGTGGGAAACCCTCTCTCTGCCTGGGGCTTTATCTTCCTTCATTCCCAAATCCCCAAAGTATTTCCTTTAGCAGCATTTCCCAGTGGGGGAGGCACGCCGAGCTCGGTGGGAAAAGGAACAGGGATCTGCAGCGCTTTGATCGTAGCTGGGGAACAGCCGAGTTGCGGTTGGGAGGAGGAGGAGCACAACTGATAAAATCACTTGGGGGCAGGATGTGGATCAATGCCATTTGGGAAATGCTGCCCGGTGACCGCTGCTCTGCCAGTCCTGATCTCCCACTCTCCGGGGAGCCACCTGCCCTGCTTCTGCTCCCAGGTACGCTTACAGGCTCCTCGGCTTCTCGCTCTGCCTCCGTCTTCCTCTCTTGTTGGCCACTCAGCCTGAAACACACATTTTGACCCTGACGGAGCCTTACAGGCGTGTCTTTTGCTCCCCTTCCTGCTCAAGCAGGCAGGGTGATGCTCTCCGTGCCGTCCTTGGGAAATTTCTGCTCAAGTGGCTGGAAAGAACAATTTGTAGTTCACGATCCAAAGGGATGCTGCTTGTGTGTGAGGTATAACTGAGACGTATATACTAAAATAAAGGCAATCACGTCTTATGCTCTTAGGTGTGAGCACTCACTGAATTGTGAAGGATTTTTTCTGATTTGCAGCCTGCACCAGGCGTGTAGCAGTGAATGAAGAGAGGGGAAGGGGCAATTCATCCTTTCCCTCAGGAGCATCGTTATTAGGATGATACAGATGTCCCAGCTCTCAGTTTCAAGCAGCAGGACTGTATTGTAAACGAGTCTTTCTTGTAGTGCTCAGACTATTAGCATTTGTTCCTCTGAAAAGTCTGCAAGAAACACCTGATGAAATGGAGAAATGGATGATGAGATGAGCTGGGTTTCCTCTGGCTTCACCCTCCTCTTAGCTCCTGCCTCTTCCCTCAGGAAAGTGAAGTTACTCCGAAAGCTAATGGGTCTTCCAGGCATTTCGTACTGAACTCTATTTACATAATGTTCTTCTAGGGGCATATGAGGGAATTGGTTTGTGTCCCAGGCATGAGGAAGTGTTTCAGCGCTCAGGTATGAAACGATGACTCCTTCTTTCCTTAGCTGATGAGCATCACTGATAGAATGAGGTAGGGGAGGAAAACACCACTGAAACACCGCATTTGTGCCTTCTTGAGTTTCCCCGTGGACTGTCTCTTCCTTCTTCAACAGTATCGCCGGTTGTCTTTCTTAAGCTCGATGTACTCAACTGGAGCCAAGTGTGACGTGAGCTTCCAGGCATCCAGAGATCACAGCATCCCTCGTCCTCTCTGTGACGTTTTGTTTGCAAGCACCTGGTTTTGCCTCCCTGCTCCGTAGCCTTACCCAACTCTTCCCAAGAGCCAGGTGTTTGGGGGGCTTTTGGTTGGCAGGAGAAGTGTTTCTGTTGAAAGCTGTTGTGTTTTTAAACAAATGACCCTCATAGCCTTGCATCTCAGTGTTACGAGAACTGTGAATTAAAGTCAATCTAAGCGTTATCTGTATTCTGTGGGCGTTGCTACCCCGAATAAACCCCCACCAACTTTTTCAAAACCAAGGAAAGCTGTTATTGTTGCTCAGAGATTAGAACCTGTTTGGAAATCTACTACTGGTTTGTACTGTCACACAGAACTGATGTCTATTTGTTAAATTTATTCAAATTTTCTTACTCATAATAAGAACCTAGTGGCCCCCTTCTCAAGGTGTATTTAACAAATGCTATCCTACCAGGAGAAACCATTCCTGCTTAACTCACCTCTCCTCTGTTCTCACAGTTCCTTTGGTGTACCCCTGTACCTTAACTTCCCACCTGGGCATTCCTCTAGGAAGGAATAAATCACAGGTGGGAGCTCACTCTCTCTGTACCGTGATAAGATGTCGTTTTTCAGGTGTCTGCCTTTCAGGTCCTTTTTAAATTGCCTTTAAAATTGCCCTTTACGTTAACGGTAGGGTTCAAACATAGAAATTCTCATTTGTGTTCAGGTTAGCGAGTGAATTTCAGAATTTTACGGCCACTGAGCCTAAGCTTGCATCAAAGTCCCTCTCAAACCCATCCAGCTTCCTCGCAGAGGTGTCTCTGAAGCTTCCACCTTTGGTAGCCCTCACCCCCCCAGGCTCAGTAGCGCAGAGGGCTCTTGTCTCTGTTTCACTCGGCCCATGGAAGGTTGCTGGGGTTGGTTTGGGTTGTTTGGTTTTTTTTTAAGAATGGAAGAGTCAGCAAATTTCACACTTAGTTGGCTGAATGTTGCTTTCTATTTTTTTTTTTTATTTTTTTAAGCCCCATTAAGTTTTTGGCACGTGACTGCAATTAGCTACGTGCTGATGAGCGGAGCGTGCTGCTGCTGCCCAGTAAAGGCAATGGCACGCGGCCAGGCACACCCTTGGGTGACACCTCATTGCCCGTGACAAAGCTCCAGGGTTTTCCTTTGCAAGCAGGGGAAACAGAAAGGATATTTGGACCACTTTTAGAATCTTGGAAACTAACATCCAAAACCCCTTTTTTTTTTTTTTTTTTTTTTACACCTGGCAGGTGCTGGTGTGAGGGTTATTCTGTGTCTTTTTTTTCTTCTTTTTGCTCTTTTGCTGCTTCCATAGGGTTCGCACGACCACTTTCGTGGGCAGCCTCTGCATTCCTACAGACCTCTCTTTTCTTGGTGTTTAATCCAGATTTTTCTTTGATTTAATCTCATTTATAGCCATAGTACTATGGTATTTCTTTCAAATGGATCCTGAAATAGCTATAAAGATGAATAAAGATGCAATCCAGACATTTCAGTTTCTGGATTTCAAGCGCTGCCGGAACAGTAATTTAGCTTCGTGACGTCTGTTTGTCCCGGTGACTGCAGTCTCTCGTCATACTCCATCGTGTTCAGAGTTTGGAAGAAGTTACTGTATCTCACTTGTAGTCGTAATTTGACCGTGATATATATTTAATCTGGTTAGCAGGAAAAAATAATTGCTGTCTAGTTTTTTTAGGAATTGGTCGCTCAGCTTAGTTGGAAACTTACTGATACTGTGGTGCTGGATCCATAACGCACAAGTAGATTTTTAAACACGGTGTTGATTTAGGACTGGAAGTCGTGACGTTTTCTTTTAGGGGCTGCCGTAACCCCAAGTGATTTATATGTTTTTGAAACACACCACCATGAGCTTTGCAGAAGGGGGCTTGCTTTGGCTGGCTTTGATAACTTGCTATGAGCACATAGAATCATAGAATGGTTAGAGTTGGAAGGGACCTTAAAGATCATCGAGTTCCAACCCCCCTGCCATGGGCAGGGACACCTCCACTAGAGCAGGTTGCTCAAAGCCCCATCCAGCCTGGCCTTAAACACTTCCAGGGATGGGGCATCCACAACTTCCCTGGGCAACCTGTTCCAGTGCCTCACCACCCTCACAGTGAAGAATTTCCTCCTAATATCTAATCTAAATCTCTCCCCTTCCAATTTAAAACCATTACCCCTTGTCCTGTCACTACATTTCCTGACAAAGAGTTCCTCTCCGGCTCTCCCGTAGGCTCCCTTCAGATATTGGAAGGCTGCTATGAAGTCTCCCCGGAGCCTTCTCTTCTCCAGGCTGAACAACCCCAGCTCTCTCAGCCTGTCTTCATAGGGGAGGTGCTCCATTCCTCTGATCATCTTCTTGGCCCTTCACATGCAATCAGAGGTCTTTTTTCAGCGGTGCCCTGTGACAGGATAAGAGGTAATGGGCACAAACTTGAACATAAGAAGTTCCATCTAAACATGACGAGGAACTTCTTTACTTTGAGGGTGGCAGAGCCCTGGAACAGGCTGCCCAGAGAGGTGGTGGAGTCTCCATCTCTGGAGACATTCAAACCCCGCCTGGACACGTTCCTGTGCAACCTGCTCTGTGTGGACCTGCTTTGGCAGGGGGTTGGACTAGATGATCTCCAGAGATCCCTTCCAACCCCATATCATTCTGTGATTCTGTATGTATTGTATAATTAATGTAATTCAGTTACGCTGTGGCTTGCTGTCCTTAGCGGCGTATCATTGTGTCTGTCTGGAATCAAACAGCTAAATGTTAAGGGTGAGAGCTGGTTTGGCAGAATATTGGCAGACAGATTAGACAAGCCCAGCTCTTCCTTGCAGTGATATAATTGATAGCAAATGAGAAAAGTAATGTTGTTTAGATTTTTAATTTAAAACAGATCTCATGTCTGAGATGTTACAGGAGTAAACACATGTGAGAAGTTTGAAACTGCCCCCAGCCGTGAGCTAAAACAGCTTGAGGGACTGCAACAAATTTGTGATGTGTATTAACAAAAACCACCCAATGCTATATAAAAACATTTCTCTGCTGAGCTTAATTTTTAGCTGGCAAATAAATATTATGCAAGCTTACGTACACGCAGGTTTAAGAATACTGACAGCAAATTCCTAAACTCGCAACCACGCAGATCCTCATTAGGCAGTGGCAAACAGAAGGGCATACAGGAAAATTCCAGATGACTCTGGCGTGTTTGCATCAGGATCTGCTGCTGATTACACGAGCACACACTATCTTTTTTTTTCTGACGTGGTATCTCTGAATACCCAACGTACAGTTCCCAGCACTCTGAGAAGCATCGTCCCTCCCTGTTGCACGTTGTGCAGCCAGAGTCACTGTACGCTTTTGAAATCCTCTTCTTGAAGTCTGGGTTCCCCGCCCGTGTAATGGAAATGATCCCTCGTCACGAAGGTCTGCTGAAGAGGAGGTAAAGTTTGCAAAGGTGCTACAGTGATTTGCCAGAGAAAAGTCAAAATGGGGAACAGTCCCCCCACCCCCGGCATTTGGAGCAAGGTGTGCATAAACACATATAGGACCATGCAGGAGAAAAAGGTATTGAACTGCTGATCATTTTTAGCATCCTCCTATCCTGCGAAATGAGGCAAGAATCCTCTGCGGAAAAATGATGGATATTTATTCTGAATGAAGCTAGTCCCACGGTTACCTTTTATCCTCAGTCCTGAACTCGTTTGCCCCTAAATTATAGGATGTATTCCCAGGAATAGATTCAATATATATGCAATTTAGAGGTGCGAATGCTGCCAGAATTGACTGTGCTGTGCAGCAACAGGAGACACGGTTTCATCTGGCTCCTGCCTAACAGGTCCTGAGGAAATGGATTCTCTGACAGTCACTGTCAAAGGGAAGATGGAAAAGCAGCGTCTCTCGCGGCTGCGGGGAACTGGACATTCCTGGTTGCTTCCCCCTCTCTAAAAATGGGATTGTGTGTTTGCAGAGAGGAATCTCTTGGAGAAAAGAACGCTCTTACAAAGCAGACCAAAAAGGTAAATGTATGTATAATCTAAAGTCCTGCCAGCTGTTTGAACTGTACTTTTGGGTCAGTTTCACTTAAAGAAATGGGTACCTCTCGGGAAAACAAAAGTAAGCGGGAGATTTCAGCCCCTGCTGTCTGTAGAAGCACCCCAAGGACAAAGCTGCTGACCCCCCGTTGTCTGTAACCGTATCTCCCGCCCCTGCGCGCCTCCGGCCCGTCAACAGCCTGTCAGCCGCGGTCCTGGGAGGTCACTTGCAGCGCTGGCGGGCTGCGGTGACACGTGAGAGGGCACCCACCAGCGCTGCCCAGGCGCGGGGTGAGCGGAGGTAAGGTAAACACCTCCACATCCAGCCCCTGCCTCTCCTGGCCATCCCCGGGGAACCAGGGCAGCGCTGGCTCCTTCCCTCCATCCCTCCCTCTCTCCCTCCCTCCCTCCTCTGGCATCACGCGCTGCCCGGGTGCCGACTCGCCGTTTGGAAGGGCCGGTGTGCCGTCTAGACAAGGAGGGGATACCAGGCGGCCTTTTTTGTTTGTTTTCTAAATGTTTTCGAAAGTCACATATGCTTTGCGTCGACAGAGTTTAGTATCGGCGAGCTGGCGGTGGTTGCCCCCCGGGGCGGTTTGCTTGTAGATGAGGTTGTAATTGCTGTCAGTGGGTTGGATGCAAATCTGTGGGATGACTTCAACACTGTGCTGTCTGTGCTGTCGGTGTTGCTCGGTCCATAGCTCCAGTCGAAGGCAAAGCAGATTGCTGAGGCCATAAGCTAGGGAAACTGTCCTGGTTTGAGCGACGCAGGACTAATTTATCTTCTAATGCTTGGGAAAACTGCACTCTTAGGAGACTCTAGTGTCTGAATTTGTGGAAATATTTACTTTATAGCCAGCTATGTTATGTGAAATTCAAGGTCTCAGCATTTTCGAGCCTTGCCAGGTGCAGGGATGAGGAGAAGCGAGACCTGGGCGCTTGAGCCAAGCTGCCAACAGGGTTATTTCGTACCATGAATGTCACAATAAATATGAATTAGAAAGTTTGCTGAGGAGTTCTCTCTCTTCCTCGATGGCTGTGATCCAGAGAACTCCTTGCCCCAGTGCCGGACCCCTGAGCCCTTGCCTTCCTCACAAAGCCATAGCGTCCGCAGTGTCCCACATTTGCTGTCCCCTGCTGGCAGCGCACAGCTTCCTGCTGGTAGAATTGGCTGAGTATAATCATTGCATATTTTACATAGGTATTGGGATCAATATTGGTTCTTTAGTGCTACTAATGTTAATTATCTAGTCTTGTTTGATTAAATCTGTTTATATTTCAGCCCTTGGGTTTCCTTGTTTTTTCCCGGATGGGGAGGGGTCATCAGGTGATAGAATAATTGTCTAAACAACAATAAATTGCTGTGGGTTTTGCAAACCGTAACAGAAACCCAGCACTCGCTTTAGCCTGGGCCGTTCCCTCGCCTCCCTTCGCTTGGGAAGGAGGGTACGTGGGGGGCAGGTGCAGCGCTGCGCAAATGAGCACGTCCTGTATGCGTACGTGCTAACGAACCCTGCAATCTGCAGCTGGAGGTCCGAGGTGGTGTCCCTGAGGCGCCGGTGGCCGCTCTGGCCGCTGTTTGCCTGCACGGCACAGCGAGCTCCATCCACCCAGCACGTGCCCACTCAGTCCCCGGAGCGCGTTCGCCACCCTTCCAAAGGATGGGCTTGCTAACCAGCGAGGCTGGGTACCGAAACCTCTCCTCTCCAGAAGTCATCCTCTGACTTGTCTCCCCGTGGATGAGGTGCTTACAGATTTCTGAGTCCCACAATAGCCGATACCTGTTTGCCGATGGAGCCGCGCTCTGGGGCTCGCTCCTACTATGTGAGCCAGAGGGGCTCCAGCAGCTGGGGTAAAAACTTCCCTTTTCCTTTGGTGGTAGGAATTTTAAGTGCCGGTAACGATCAAGTGTCTCTTTGGCTGTCAGGCTCAGGCCAAACTGATCCCTGGTGGTTTTAATTGAAGATTCATGGAAGTGAGTCCAGTTAAAACAGTGAGGTGAGAGAGGCAAAAAGCAGCGTAAACAGGAGGACATGAGAGAGAAGCTTTGTTCTTGTGTCCCCAGAGCAGCCCAGCGTGGTCTGGGAACAGCTAGGAAAACAGCACCTCGCTGTCTTTGAACTTCCCTGACCTTTTACGTTATTTCAGTCTCATTCTCTGGAGTTCAAGGTACTGGCTGTGCTTCAGGAATTCGCAAGCATAAACACTCGTCAGTGTGGCTGGCACTACCATGAGATGAAAAGGGAGTTGAGAAAGGATAAACCACATCCAAAAGCCAAACAAAAAGTGTACAGGGTTTGTAAACAAAGCATGTAGAGCTTCCCCAGCGCTGCCCAGAATGCCCACTTCCTTCCACCCTCCCTCCCCTCCCGGGCCCAAGGCTCTTTCAAAGCCGTATGGGGCTTCTCTCATAACTTTAATACAGCATATAAATCAGGGAGGTTTTCTCTTAAGCCAAGGCAACTACTTAGTAGGAAATTCCAAAGGCCGCTGAGCAGCTGCCGGTTTTGCTGCAAGTGTAGTTTTTCCGTAGCCTGGCTGTAAATCTAATTTTTTTATCCCTTCCTGTTCCTCCCGTGTGCGGGGAGCCATGCCGTGCTGAGCTAGGCTGTGTGCCGGTGGCACATCGCTGCCCACCCATGCGCTGGGGCTGCGCTTTTTTTTATGTCGGGTTCTTAAAAAAAGCAACAAACCCTTCTTCGGATTTGGCGCCACTGAAGTATGTGCCATGTCGTGGAAACTGGCAGTACCGAAGCGAGACGTCTGACTCAAGGAAAATCTCCCATCCAAATTCTGCTCGTTTGTTTTCCCCTCTGCCTTTGGGGGATGAGTTTATTGTGCTGAATGTGATATAACGCTTCATGAAGGACTTCCAGGCCCAGATTGAATCCCGAGTTCTGGGACATGCTGGCAGTGCTACCGTTCTGGCACCGCGCCATCTGGAATGTGTTATAAGGAGAAGCGTCGAAGTGCATGGGGGACCACCTCTGCCTGTGTTTGGGCTGGATATTTTATGTGAAGTCAGTTTGACTTGTCCTGGTGCAGCTGGACACCCAGTAGACCCTCTTTCTTTCCCCTGCTTCACCATCCAGTCTTTCCTGGTAGCTGGAGCAGAATCACAGAATCATAGAATGGTTAGAGTTGGAAGGGACCTTAAAGATCATCGAGTTCCAACCCCCCTGCCATGGGCAGGGACACCTCCACTAGAGCAGGTTGCTCAAAGCCCCATCCAGCCTGGCCTTAAACACTTCCAGGGATGGGGCATCCACAACTTCCCTGGGCAACCTGTTCCAGTGCTTCACCACCCTCACAGGAAAGAATTTCCTCTTAATATCTAATCTAAATCTCTCCCCTTCCAATTTAAAACCATTACCCCTTGTCCTGTCACTACATCTCCTGACAAAGAGTCCCTCTCCGGCTCTCCCATAGGCTCCCTTCAGATGTTGGAAGGCTGCTATGAGGTCTCCCCGGAGCCTTCTCTTCTCCAGGCCGAACAACCCCAGCTCTTTCAGCCTGTCTTCATAGGGGAGGTGCTCCATCCCTCTGAGCATCTTCATGGCCCTCCTCTGGACCCGTTCCAACAGGTCCATGTCCTTCCTGTGTTGAGAACTCCAAAGCTGGACACAGTATTCCAGGTGGGGTCTCACGAGCACAGAGTAGAGGGGTAGAATCACCTCCTGCGACCTGCTGGCCACACTTCTCTTGATGCAGCCCGGGATGGAGTTGGCTTTCTGGGCTGCCAGTGCACACTGCTGGCTCATGTTGAGCTTCTCATCCACCAACACCCCCAAGTCCTTCTCCTCAGGGCTGCTCTCCAGCCATTCTCCACCCAACCTGTATTTGTGCCTGGGATTGCCACGTCCCAGGTGCAGGAAGAACAGGCTGTTATCAAGGCAGATGTTGTTTCTGGCCACATCCACTCTGCACAGAGTGTGCGCCAAGTGCTGCCCAGCCTCCAGTGCCGGGGGGAGAGCTTGTTGGGGACGCAGCCTTCGCAGGCTCCCGAGCTGAAGATCACCAGCTGCTCCTCTCCCTTGCACCTGCCTGTCACCCCATGTGTCCCTCTCCAGGAGCAGAGATAAGCATTCTTGGGGTTTTCTATCTTTTGCTTTTCCTCCGCCTGCGAAACATCTGTAGGTAATTAAATCCGCCTTTCAGCCTGCCTCCTGAGTGGCGAGCAGACACATATGGAGGAGCACATGTGCCACCACCAGACACAGCTCCTGTGACAGCTGCTAAATCCAGCACGTGCCATTCCCAGTGGCTGGCACGCTGCCTGCAAGCCTCTCCCTGCTGCACGTGGAGGACGGAGCCCCAGGGACCCTCTCGAGGCCATGGGTCTGCGTGCGGAGCTGCACCTCTCCCCTTCAGCTCCTCCTGCTACCGAGATCCCACCCTGCCTCCTCGACAGCCTGCAAAGTCTGTGCTGGCCCCGCTTCCCTGGTGCTCGAGCGTACGTTCTCCTCAAGTAGACTCCACCAAGACGTTGGCTGCTTTTGCACCCAGCTGAGGAACGTTGGTCTGTTCCCTACCCCTCTCCTAGGCCACCGTCCTCCCCTGCCAACTCCCTCCATCCCTCCCTCCCTCCCTCCCCGAGCTGCGTGCCTGCGTCGCCATCAACCACGAACACGAGTTTGGTCTCACTCATTTTCTGACCCAGCAGCTCAGAAAGGTACGCCGAGCACAGGTAAGTTCACGCTTTGGTGATGCTGTATTTAAACTACATTTTTTCCTAAAGCTGAAATTGCCTTGGTAGAGATATATCTGTGCGAAGTCTCCTCGGTTCTCGACACTCAACCTTGAAACTGAGATGACACCGTAGCACCTAAGAACCAGAGACTTTTTCTTCTGGTTTTGTCTTCTCTGAATCCTTTCCATGTTGCTGAGTTTCTTTATCCTTTCTCCTGCCCTGTTAAGGACCATGTGCCCTCAGGAACACTTTATGCATATGAAAGCCGGGGATGGATTAACTGTTGTCATCATGTTTTCACAGAAAGAGTGGTCGGGCATTGGAATAGGCTTCCCAGGGAGGTGGTTGAGTCACCATCCCTGGATGTGTTTAAGAGACGTTTAGATGTGGTGTTGGGGGATATGATATAGGGAAGAACTTTGTAGTGTAGGGTAGATGGTTGGACTCGATGATCCCAAGGGTCTCTTCCAACCTGGATGATTCTATGATTCTATGATTCTATCTACTTTATTTAGCTGGCTGTGCCAACTGCAAAGCAGCTGGGTAGCTCCTGTCCCGATGTACTGAAGGAAATGGTGACTCAGGCCCGTGTTCCAGGGCTGCGTGGGAAAATGGAAAAGGTTGAAGAAGGGACTGAAATCACGTGAACTGTGCTGGTTTTAGGCTTGGAAAGTATGTGATTGATAGCACTTGCAAACGTGGTTCTATTGCAACCAGTTTCTAGCGTGAGGTGACCTGATGGGCACGAGCGTCTCATAGGAAAGTCAGAGAAGAGAATACGTGGAAAAGGAAGCCTCTAGATAGGGAAGCATCTCCAGAAGTGTCTGGCAGCACTTCGCAAATGAGGGCAGTTGTCTCCCCCTCTGACAAGGTGAGTGCTCTTGCCCAGGCCAGCCATCAGGCCGGTGGTAGAGCTGCCAGAAGCTGGAGCTGTGCCCACAGCCACTTCATCTGGGCTGGAGAGTCATGACATGGGGAGAGGAAGCCTGTAGAGAAACATCTATGGGTTAGGACACTGTCCTTCATTGTGTCACCATTGTCCCAAGTGCCATGGCTGTATGACTGCCTCCAAACAGCAATTATCTACCTCACGTTTGGTTTGTTAGAGGTAAGCCACCGTGGTTCTCTGTCCTTGAGTGTTGGTATAGACATGAGCTGGGCATATAGCAAATGTTGCAGAGTGCTGTCTCTCCACGCTCCAATGGCCAAAGTTCAAATTTGGGATGCTAACCTTTTAAATTCATCATCTGACCACAAGGTGACCAGTGATAGGATGACAGCAGCAAGCAGCCATAGTCACCACTCCTGAAATGAAAACAGGGCCCTTTTTTTAGAAGTCTGCTGCAAAGAACTTGTGAGGAAGAAAATGTTAGTTCAGTAGTGCAGTGTATCTGTGCTTAAAATACTTAGTTTTTCAAGGGAAGAAGAAACGGCAGCTGAAGGAACCCTCCTGGTGCCAATGGGTTGTTCACAAGCACGCACGGCTTTGTGATGTGAAAAATCAATGGGGCCATCCCAGGCTACCGAGGATGAACACAGCAAGGGTCTCTCCACGTGACACATCGCAGTGCACATCTCCTGCCGATTCCTGTCAGTGGTGCCTCTGAACATCTGAAAGGTCTGCAGATGTTTCTGTTTATTCTGGAGACATTTTGGTATCTAACCCCAGCCTTGTACTAGTAAGGGAGCACTCCCCTGCAGCTAAGTTGATTCTTTAACCCTTTGACTTTCCAGCTGGGAGATGCAGCTGCTCAGTTGGAAGCGAGAGCCTCCATGGGACAGGGAAAGCATAGTTTTCTCTAGTCTATTATCCCTGAAATATGCACCTGCCTTTAATTTGTGGTAAATTCAGTTGTTTCAATTAGTTTTCCCTCCATTACTCAAGTCCCGAGGCAGGTAATACTGGTAGTTACAGTGATCTGCTGGTGCTGAAGCAGCTGGTAACCAGGGGAATCGGAAGGGCAGCTGCTCGTTACCCCTGTGCACGGGGCAGACGATAAATAACCGTCTCCCTTAGGGCAGATCTGGCTGCAGCAGCACTTTCTTGTCCTTCCACTATTACTTCTTGGAAACAGCGATGCCAGGTTATGCTTGGAACAAAAATCCTTCCACCTGCCAAGAGAGAATTACATTTCTGTGCCTGCCCTCTACAGCCAGGAGGGCTGGCTTGTATCTGTTGTCAGCACCAGCCCTCCAGAGACAGCCAAGAGCTGGAGGCTGAGATGAGAAAGCCACTGAATCCCCTGTTCTCAAAGGGAAAGGGTCAAAGGGTGTCTTCCAGTAGACCCAGCAGAGGCGAGCTGCTCAGCAGTGAGGTGGTTGGTTTGTGGATTGTTTTTTTTTTTTTTTTTTAAAAAAAACCAAACAAATAAAAAAAAACAACTCATAGGGTAGCATTACCAGCTAAGGTTTTGTTTTTAAAAAAAAAAGCACAACAAACATTAAAAAAAAAGAAGGATCAGTTTGAACTTTAAGCCAGTAATGAAAGAGATCAACACCGAAGTACAGAAGACTAACTTTGTCAGTTTGTTTTATTACTGGGCACAGCACAGTACCACCTCATATACATACAAGCCACAGTAATACAAACAATCCCTATCCTTTTTTTGTAATAAAAAAACCACATGGTGTTTGGGAGAAGTCAAATGTCCCAGGGTCAGCTCTCAAGAGCTATTTTGCTGCAGTTGCAGTAGCAGCAGTTTTCTTACAAAATACTATGGTTTTCGTGCTGTTAATATGTGAAGCTGAGAAGCCTGAGCTTGCAGCAGTGCCTCTGCTTAACACGATCGAGGCAAGTTTTTCAGTAGCTCAAAAGCTTACAAGTATGCTCAGTCATGGTCCTTTGCAGTCAAACGTAAGTGTGCCAGACACCCCAGGATGGAACTAGAACCCTCAAATGCTTCTATGCAAACCCAGGTTTATTCTGAAGCACCAGAGGTTTATCCAGTACAGGGCCAGTTAAAATGCTGCCGCATCCAGACAGCTTTCCTGCAGGCAGCACAGACTTCCCACACTCAGGCAAGGCCATTTCTTACGGAGTCAGTTCTGTAGCAGCACAAGGTCAGTGAAGCTTGGAGAAAAGCTTCTGTCATTAAAGCAGGCTTAGCTCCTCAGAAAACTGATTTAAAACTAGAAAGGCACAAATGCAAGGTTGAATGTGGGCTACACTCCACTGTGGCACGCGAGCAGTTTAGATACCCCTCGTAAGGGGAAATACAACACATAATAAATACAGTATGACATTTTAGAAAATAAGTGCATTACTGTGATCCTTCACAACATAAGAAGTAGGATCCACATGAGCCTACAGAGGCCAGTTCACTTAATATTGCACAGAACTCCTGAAATTTAGTGTCAGGTCACTGTACTGGAAGTGGGACATGGCAGGCAAAAAAAATAATAAAAAAGATCTTATTTGGCAGAACCTGCCCAAGTCTCCACCACCACACAAACAGCTTTTTGCCAATCTGAGGTAGAATTACAGATATACTGCTTAAACCCAGTCAAGTCCTGCTCAACTAGTCTTGAAAGAAAAAAAAAGAAAAGAGTGCACAGCATAAATGAGCCTCTTTCTTTGCTAAAGTGAGTGCTTCAGGTTGACTCCTGGAATCAGGTCTTGCAGAGCAAAGTTCCAGTGAAGATCCCTGCTCCCCACCTGGAAAGCAGTGATGGCTACCATGGTGCTACAGGTAAGGAGTGTACCAGGTACTAATTGCAAGTCCTACAGCAAGCGTGTTTTACTCCACTTCCTCCCTCCCCTACTACTTGCTAATTCTCCCTTTATTCACTCAGTCCGGTATATTCTACCGGAGTTAATGTTGTCCCCATTGCTTTCTCCCTTGCGTCCCTTCTACTGGGACCCTGCAAAACAATTTTCTATTTCAACCCTTAGACTTCTGAGGGACAGTTGCAGTTTCTTCTAGAGACTCCTCTGTGTAGTAGAGGCATGGAAGAATGGAAATAAGAGCCTCTTCGATGGAGAACAGATGTTTGTCCTCTGCTTGAGGACAGAAGTAGCGCATAAAGTCTGCCAATCTCAGCAAGTACTCAATGTTGTGACCAGCACAACCACTTGAGACAATGATTTGGGCTGCAATGTCTTCTTCAGATGCTGGGCCGAGGTAAGAAGGGTTCTGAGGTGTTGCAATGTAAACAAGAGCTAGGATGGGTTCCTCCGCATCTTTCTCCTGAGGGTGGAACTTCACCAACTTGGTATCGTAGCCTCCCAGGACGGCTTCTCGCATGTTGAGGTACTGGAGCGATGCAGCAATTTGTTCCCCGCGGACTTCATAGGCGACACCCCAGGTGCATGCCTGCAAGCCAAAGAGCAGGGCGGTCAGGGCATGCTGCAACTCCAGCAGACTGGCCCACTAACATTTCAAAGCAAGGCAAGCTTGCTTTGGGGTCTCTGTCTGACTGGGAACAGGGCAGAGGAGGATAACATACACCCACCCACCCTCCGTGATCCCGGGGGGAGGGGGGGCGGGGCTGAAGAGCACTCGGCTGCCGGCATCAGTTTCCAGCCGCTGATGTGGGCGCCACCACCCGGGCCAGCTCCCCATTTCCATGTGTCCCCGCTACTCACCCCGCAGTCCTCCAGCAGTGTCACCACCCGGCCGGGCTGTGAGGGAGAGAGAAAGGCGAGGCGAGAGCCGTTAGAAGCCGAGCCCCGCCCCAACGGCCGCCCCGCGCGCCCCCCGCAACGGCCGCCCCGCGCGCCCTTACCATCCTCTCGCTGCCGCGGTGGAAGGTGTCCCCCTGCCAGAAGCGGCGGCTGTAGCCGCGGATGAAGCCCACCTTGCGCGACGTGAACTCGAAGCCCGGCCTCCACACCAGCGAGCCGTACCCGAAGATCCACACCGGGGGAGGCGGCGGCAGCGCCGCCTTCGGCTCCGCGCCCTCCGCCTCCCCCGGGGGTGAGGAGAGAAGCGGGGACGGGGATGATGGTGGCAGCGGCGACTCCGGCCGGCCGGGGCACTCCTCGGGGCGCTGCGGATCGCACTTCATGGCGGCGGCGGCGACACTGGGGAAGGTGGCGGGGCGCCGGGATTTAAAGGGCGGCCCGTCCCGCCCCTCGGCGGCGCGGAGGCGGGGCGGCCGCGGCGGGTGATGCAAGGCGGGTGGGGTGTTTCGCCGCGCGTGGGGCAAAGCGGGAGGCAGGTTGCGTCAGGCGAGGGGCGGGGGGGGAGGGGGGGCCGTGGCCCTCAGACCACGCGTGGGTGCGTGTCCGGGGCTGCTCGGCCTGAGGAGACACCCCCGCTCCGGGCGCCGGCGGTGGGAGACGGGGCCCGGTGGGAGCTTGAGGGAGAGCCCGCTTCTGTCAGCGCTCGGGGCGGGGAGCGGGGAAAGGCGGCGGCGGCCCCCAGCGGGATTCCCGCCCGGTGATCCCGGGGGATCGCCCTCCCGCAGAGCCCTGCGCACCGGGGCGGGGGCGGCTCGACCCTGGTGTGGGCAGAAGGGAGAGACGGAGGTGGAATGAGCCCTCTTCGGGAACCCGGCTTCGTCCAAGAAGGCGAGCTGGAAGACCGAGCGGTTTAATATTAAACTGGGTGAAGCCACCACTCCTGGAGGTCAAGAGAGCTGAGGCGTCAGACTTGTAGGGGAAACAGAGCAGTAACGGCCACACAAATGCAAGGAAATGGTGCTGAATCGAGCTCGCCGGCTGCATTTTCCCTTGTGCTAAATCCAGACTGGAGCACGGGCTTGTAATAGGTAACATCTGATATCTAGATGGGCCCAAGGGCTGTCTGTGGGCGAGATGAAGACCCAGCCGTAAATCAGCTTTAAGCAGGTTGCGATGGCTGAAGAGCCCTGGCTAAAGACGTGGGCTCACATTACAGGGTTGTTTTGGTAGCAGGAGAGAGGAGATTGGGGGAAAAATGAGAAGCAAAGCCACTGAGATATTTTTATAGAAGTATTTCTCATTGTTGTTCTTGTCCTCTGCATCTAATCACTGCAGGCAGTCTATTTACAGCCTTTTCTTTAGTTTCCTGTTGGGTCCCGTCCAGCCAGCACCCACCTTTCCATTCCACTTAACAGGGCGTTGGAGCTACAGTGCACACAGACCCTGGTGGGTGCTCCCTGTACCTTGGCACATTCACCGCGGGTGACATCAACAGCCTGCATGGCACTCACATCTGTCCTCCCTTGCCGTCCCTCGCGCAGCATGCCTTTCCCTGCTGCCCTGCGCGACTGACTCTCTGACTTGTCACCTTGGATGACCCTTCACAACGTCAGCCGTAACAGAGCCCAAAGCTCCTTAATTTTCCTCTCCACTTGCGCTTTCCCCCATCACCTTCTCTGTCTTACTCAGGCTCAAAGGTATGGGGTTGGCTCTGCGTCCTCCCCGCCCTTCACACCCCACACCACTGCTGTTTTACAGGCTGGCAGCCTTCCCCACCGGTCCTTTTCCATAGGCAGAACGTGAATCCATCCCATTTGTACAGCTGCCGTACCGGAGGCCTTAGTCACAGACAAGAACGTGCTCTAGAAAGTGTTCTTCTTAGCCTGTGTCAAAGCTCCACTTGGCAAAACAAGAAATACATCTCTAGTCTTACATCTTCAGTCTTGTGGATCCTGGCTCCTAAGATATAAGGCTCCTGCCTTAGCCATGCAGTTTGTCAGTGCCAAAATAATGTGACCTTTCAGTCAAACCAGTTTCATCTGGTTTCAAATTAAACCAGTTTCAGTCCTCCGTGTCCCGTTGCAGCAAGCATGTATTTTTCATATTTAGTTCTTTAGATTTTTCCTGCTAAAATGAAGGAAAATTGAGCAAAACCCCTGTATGTAGTTAATAAAAGCATTAAAACATTTGGCTGTAGCTGCATCATCCCTATCAAGCAAGGGCACAATCAGTGATAGGCAAATCAGTGTCTAAAAGACAAGCTGATGAAGCTCTTGCTAGGTTCTGGTCTTAGTGATACCAGTAAAAAAATCTAGCCTCTTTCTTCAGCTTTCTCCAGGATGTGAATTTTATCTGAGAAATGCGGTGGATCATGCGTGTCTCACAAATGAAACATGAGATACCTTATCTGCTATTACAAGCTAAGGAAAATTGGCTAAAGAAATGAAGAGTATGCTACTGGGAAGTGACTGCGTGCTTGCTGACAGGGGGAGAAAAATTGCTCCTTTCCATCACAGGGCTGTCTCAATCATGTGTCTTACCTTGCCGGAGGACTCTGCTACGTAGCGAGGCCAGATTTGCAACGGAGAGCCAATGCCTAAAGCAAAAGCCTTAGGGGACCAGCTTCAGATCCCTCACCGGTTAAACCCTACAGATCTCTGCTCCCTTCAGTGTTGTTACATCCAGGTCAATTAGGTATGGGGTTAGAAACTCCTTTTGAAGTCAAGTCCTGATTTTCTTATGTAAAGACATTAGGATATTGCTCCATCATTAGGAGCACAGGCTGGGGGAAGACTTAGTGAACTTGTGGCATGTACAGAAAGAGGTTAGGAATTTTTTTTTTTGGCTTCAAGCTTTCATCAATCCATTTCTTGTTACTGACTGTATCTTCACTGTACTTTGGTTAAATAAACCAAAGGGCATGAGGATCACCAGGGGTGAAGGGCTTGCAGATGGTACAGATCTGGCTGTGCAAATACAGCAGGTGGATACTGAGGAGAGGATTAGTCTGTTAGTAGTGTTGGAGCTTGCATTCATAAGGCAAGGAGAACAGGCTGTCAAACTAGACCACAGGAATGCTCAGAGGTGTGCGGGAGGATGTGGAGCAGCAATGGAGTTAACTGTTAAGGAACACAATGTAGATTCAGGAGTACAACTCAAGGAAATGGAAAAAAAAATGGGACTTCAACAGTTTAAAAGTGACTAAGGGGAAAAGGAATGGAAGATAATGGCCATACTCTGTTATAATTAAAAAATGCTTAACAGCAGTAAGAATATTTTGGCCTGGAAACCTTTAGGAAGGAGAAAAAGGCAATTGTAGCTTTATTTGTTACATCCTGAAACTAGTTTTTTCCCGGTTCCGGGAAGAGGAGGAGCTAGTTTCTCTTCAGCAGTATATGCTCTGCTTCCCCAGACCCAGGGTTCCCATTTGAGTGCCGGGTGACTAACCCATTGCCAGAGCTGCCTGTTTTTCAGGATAGTGGTGACTCACCCCAGAGCCAGAGGAACCAACAACAGGGCTGGCATGACACGTAGCAGTGGGTTGAAACTGTTGTTAGCTTCATCTTGTGCTTCAGGCTCTTACTGGCTTCATTCAGCTGAGGGTACACACTGGGTTTCACCAAAAGTTGTTCTATTCAGAAAATACCAACTGGGGACAGGAGGATTGCCAGTTCATTGCCAGGTACCAACACATCTTCCTCCAACAGCTTGGGACTGCTTTCCTCTCTCTATAGTGAGCAGACAGGAGAACCTAAAAAATAAAGCTGCCCCTTTTCCCGAAGGCTTCAGCAAAGATTACAGCTACTGCACTTGGAGGGGTAGTAGACTTGTTTCAGACACGGAAATACAAAAGCAGCATCGTCAAAGCTTGGGGATCAGGAATGATGTATGGAACAGTAGGCAGGGGTGTGTTTGGAATTGTTTGCTACATCCAAAGGGAATGCACTTTCATTGTTAGATGTTTTAACTTACGGGGTTAAATACAGTCCCGAGCAAATAGAAGAGAAAAAATGGACATTCTGGTACTTTAAGGAGAACAGCCCTAAACTCTAGTGGATACAGTACTGTAGGGACACCAGACTGAAAACCAGAAGGCTGCATATCCGGGACAACACGGAAACTGTGCATACAAAGCACCATTCAGGTGGAAATCAAACAAGGCAGTGAAACCAGTCTCCACATTTAGGTGGCTTGCGTGCCAACACTAATAATAGGATTAATAGTTTGGGGAATCCTGCAGGACAGAACTTAAGCTGCTGCCACCCCACTCCGTGTTCAGTCTGTTCACCCCTATGGCTGCTACAGCCCTGACTGTTGTTAGTTGCAGTGGTAGTTTTCGCAGTATGCCCAAATCATATTGCAAAGACTACTGAATGCCCACAGATGGGAATGCCAAACTTGGTTTGAGCCATGACAAAATTGATTTGTATTTGAACTAGTTATGTGACCAGAAAAAAAAAAGAAAATCATAGACCTAAGAGCACCAATCACCAGTGGCCTGGTAGTTGACTGAGAAGTCCTCTGAAGAAAACCCAGCATTATCTTTTTGGCTTTTGAGTCTTGTACACCAAAGTGATCTGCTGCACTATGCTTTTTGCTGACTTCCCCTCCCATTCTCGCTTCAAGCTGGTGGGCAGTTTCAACCCTGCTGGCAGGAGCTGGCCTTGGGTGCGCTGGTCTTTCTTCCCCTCTGTCATGTTGCACACTGCTGACTGATTCTGAGGTCCCCCTAGCACTGGTCCATAAAAAATTTCTCCATAAAGAACCAGAACTCCAATTTCAGACTGGATTTTAACTTGATTGAAGGCAGATATAGTGAGTAGAGACTGAGGAGACAGTGTGGAGGGTTGTAGCAGGAGCTTAGGGAAGTTTGTCTTTTTTTAAAAGCTGAGTACAGACCTGCTGGAAACCCCCTTTGCTTGAGCCCACAGCATCCCAAGCCTAGGAGCTCATCTGAGTGCCAGGCTGAATTGTGAACTAGACTGGCTCATCCTTCGGTGCAGTGTAACTCTCTGCTCTTCACTCCCCACGGCCTTACTCTGCTGTCTAGACACCACACTGACATCTAGAAGGGCAGTTTAAGGAGTCACATGGATGTCCACGTTGGCACGTTTAAGGTGAGACGAAGACAGAGGAGACATGGGCTCACATGGCTTTGGCTGGGAACCTCAGCCTTGACTGTAAATGTCAGCACCTTGTCCGTACTGATGTAATGTTGTCATTTATTTTCACTTCAGAAGGTGGGTTTTTTTCACTTCCAGTATGAAGAGAAGAAAAATGGGTTTATAGCTAAAATTTTAACAATGTGGATTTGAGAAAAACCTGAAGGAATTGGTTGATCCGAGGAGGTAGACTAAAGAGTCCAAAGACAGAAATGTGGAAGACTCAGAATTTTAAGTCAAAGGTAGAGAGCAATCTATGATTTGCATCGTAAGCAGGGAAGGAAAAGTTTAGGAAAGTAACCAGCTGATTTCAAAAAGGGTTTAAGAAATAATAGGGAACTCACAGAGGATGGAGAAGGAATAATGCAACAGAGAAACCTCTCTTTTGGCACTTTGCTTTTGAATGAAACAAGCTGCAGGAGTTAGGGGTAATTTACACATTGCCAAAAGTTTAAAAGTCAGTAAGAAGCTTTCTAGTCAAAAAGAGGATCAAGAAAGAAGTGAGATAACAGGCAGTGACACGACTGTCAAGACTAAAGATAGCTTAGATGCAAACCAATAAAAGACAGAATAATGATTGTTGTGAGGCTTTTAAAAAAATTACCTCATCTGAAGCAAAAGCACAGTTCTAAGAACTCCTGGCGCTTGTGTCAAGGGAGGTGAAAGAACAGACTCAAACCAGGAGTTTACTAGCAAGGAATGTAAATATATCTAAGCGGGGCAGGTACCACATGACTGGAAAATAGCAAGCAGTGCCTGTATTTGAGACATGAAAAATAAAATGCAGCATAGCAAACTGAGGGCCTGTTAGCCTGACCTCAATAACACACAAATCTTTCTATTACGTGCTTTGACAGAAAGAATAACTCAAGATGCAAATATAGTTGACATACACAATGGGCTTAGCAAAACACTTCACTGCAGACTAATTTCACAGCTGTCTTCGATAATTGACTTTTGCAGAGAAGAGAATGTGCAGATGTAGTTTGTCTAGGCTCCAGCCAAATTTTTAATGTATGGCAAGTTGTTAGGTGAGGTGCAGACAGGGCCTGTTAAAGGGGAGATGACTGCACTGGGTAAGAGAGGAAAATTGGGGGGCATTGATTGGGTGCTGTTATTTTGAGACACGCCAGTGTGGTTCCAGGCTGCATGAGGGGAACGCCTGCCCCAATCAACCCAAGGTAATGCTGTTGCTGAAGCGGCAACTGAAAGACTGTTTACAGTTCAAAAGAAAGATGAAAGCACGGACAGAGCAGGGAAGAGCTATTAGGCTGATGGAGGGGGTGAAGAACCCTCCCTGCCAGAGGATGCTGCACTTGCTTAGTCTGGACACGTGTAAACAGGGAAATAGGACTGGTTTACATCATGGGGTTTATCCTGGTGACTGGGGGAAAGAGGAGGAGAATGGAACTGTCACTCAAACTGAATTGGCACAAAGCATATGAGCGTTAATTGGACATGAGTAGCATAGCCTGGAGATTGAAACGAATACCCTAGCCTGCAGAGCAGCAAGTTTTTAAAATTACACCCCCTACTCCTTCAGATGAAGAATCAATAACAAAAAAATAACTACTTTATGTAGATTTGACTGCAACAGAGATTACATGATGTCATTATATCTTTTACCTACAGTGCCTATCCATCCAATGCTCTTGTTAGAAGAGCATAAAGTTTCCATTTCAGGACTATCACAGGAAATGGCTGGAGTGTAACCTCAGTCAGTTGGAGCCAAGCTCCAGAATTTCCACAGATTTGTGGTGTCGGAAAAGCTTCATCAGTTTGCAATTATAAGGTTTTGTCCTGACTTGCTTGCAGCTGATCTTGCCCGTATCATCACAGTGTCTTCATAACAAGCATTGCTTCTCTGGGGCCTAAATGTTACGGATTCATTTTATGCTGAACCCAAGACACAACTAGCTAGAGGATGACCGCAAAGCCCCAAACAGGTATAATAATATACCTGATTGATGTGCTAACGGCAAAGCAAGAGCTGCAGAACAAATGCAAACCCTGAAGCACCATCTCATCCTCTGACTACTGAGAAACCCCAAACAAGCTGACACTATAGCATCATCTGGAATTTTGAAGGGTGGAAGGGGGTTGAAATCCACGTTCTACTTGCTAGCAGAGAAGTAAGCTACAAGGTCTGTCACTATGCTTTAAGAAAGGACCAGAACTAGCCGGCATTCTTTCTGAAGGCAGGAAGCAGCAGGTTCCCAAGTGTAATAATGCCAGAAGAGGTTTCTCCTGGGGAACAAAGCCCATCAACCACACAGCTAAAGAGATGCGAGAAAGGCCTATAGCAAGAGGGTAAGGGTGAAGTCTAGAATGAGACTAAACAGCACGAAGAGGAAACAAATCCTCCCTCTACCATCCAGCCAGTAGAGCCCAGCATGCCCTACTATAAGGAGAATGGCCAGTCCCCCAGTAGCCTTGCTGCTCCTTGCTGTGGCCAGAGGGAAGGATTTGCACCTGCAGCAATCACTAATAGCCCTCATCTGAGAAAGGAAGGAAGGAAGGAAGGAAGGAAGGAAGGAAGGAAGGAAGGAAGGAAAGAAAGAAAGAAAGAAAGAAAGAAAAGAAAGAAAGAAAGAAAGAAAGAAAGAAAGAAAGAAAGAAAGAAAGAAACTCACCTGCCACCCACTCATGCAAATCCTTATCAAGGCACAAAAGGAGGGTAGTAACAGTGCTTCTGTTTAGACTCTTAATTGCTCTGGGGCAGGAAGATGTGTGTCTTGACCATTCAATCAAAGCAATAAACCAACCGCTCACCATGTGACTTACGGATTGGTGTGGAGAAAGAGAGATAAGTAGTTAGCTTGATAAGAAGCTGCACCTTCATTAGATCCATTACAGTTTCTAACATATAAGTATGTCTTGCTTATATTGCATTTCGCTCTTTTGAACATTTGAGCGTTGCTGCAAGCTAGCTAGCGTGATGCTTAGTGCAGAGGATGATAAAATGTTTTATGCCGTTGTATCAGCAAATGAGATTTGCTTATTTCTAGAATTACTGAAAGTCTGGTTGCTGTGACAAAAATCCCTAAATGGTCCTGAAGTCGTGGCTCATACCAAGCAAATTATTGTTAGTGATAAATACCAAAAGACTTTGCTTTAAACATGGCCACACTGGGCAGAATTTTGTGTTCTGATGGTAAGATAAGCCTCTGTCCGAGGGAATTTGCAGTCCTGGGGAGAATTCCTGTAATAAACAGCTGACAATATTTTTCTTTATGTTTTAGTACCTCTGGCACCTATATTGAGAACTGTTTGAGGATTGAAAAATAGCTGTAGATGTGTTGTATGTGAGCTAACTTGTTTGACTTTGTGGTATTAGTAGGATAGATTCTGGCTCAACAGTAACTCCTCTCCTTTTGTGATTTTCTAAATGATGCCCACTTAGGTTTTGGGCCCTTAGTTCTCAGCTGTCTCAAAAGAAAACCCTGCTTTCTTCTCCCTTTAGTTTGATAACCTAGGTCTGCAGTTTCTCCTGCTGAATCTTATTGTGATTATCCCAGCAGAAGATCTGTCCTTACTAGTTACAGGTGTTCTTCCCAAAGATGAGGAGCAGAATGTGCTAATGATCACCACCTTCCTTAAAGCACAATGCTATTTATTTAGAACAAAATGTTATGGAAAAAACACTTAATAAGCCAAGAAATGACTCACACACCTGCTAAGCACTGCCTGTGTTCCTTGTGGTGCTCTGGCAAATATGATAAGTGAGTTCTGCCAGCTCTTTAATTCAGAGAGAGCATCTGTGTGTCAGATCAGGCTGTCTCTCTGCCCCAAAAGACAAAGCTGAATGCCAGGATAACAGGCACGGAGGACTTGCATGAATATGCCCACGTTCCACAGAAACGCTCTTGTTCAGCCTGGAGCACAAATAAATAAGTGACACGTGCTGCCCAGCAGTCTGTCCAGACCACCCTTTCCATGCAGTGGGCCAGCGGTCAGCTCTAGAGCATCTTTCCAAAACTGGATATGTTCCTACCTGTGACCTGGGTGTCAGTCATACTGCCCTGTGGAGTCAAGTGCCTGCCACCTTCTTCCACGTGGGGACAGCTAGAACTTGCATGGCTGGACAGCTGAGAGTGCTCAAAAGTAATCAGTAGCTGTTGGACTTTCTGTATGGCTAGTAATGGGCCAACCCTATGCTCAACCACACGTGAGATCAAAACAGGAAAAGCATCTGCCTGGACAGAGCTGTTGTGTGTGTTGGCCATGACCCATCCTGGGTGGTCCTGGTGCATTCCATGCTTCATAACCTTTGTGGCAGTTCACTGTAGCAGCATTTGAAAGCGCAGTGTTATCGCTTCCATCATGAGGACATCATTACTCTCTTAAAAACTATTAAAGATGATGAAGATAAAATCATTTCAACGTTAAACCTCTTTCAGTTCAGTTTAGGAGATATGGTGCTTCCAAGCCCTCTGGAATAAGAGGTCAGAAAGTGCAACTGTAGCCCATGTGGGAACAGAATTTTTCTAGTGAAATAAAATGCATTCTCTTTTTAAGAGAAGTCATGATTTTTGTGTTCCGTTACCAGACTGGCAGTGGCTCTGGTCGTAGTCTCTTTGTAGTCTGGGTTTGGCTTTAAAAAGAAAAACAGCCATACATGTGTCTCCCTGTGTGTTCTTTTTGGGGAGGGAAAGTTTCCTTTCTGCCCCATGTGAAAAACCTGGGCCATGTGGCAGAACGGTTGTGCTGTCCTGTGCTTAGATGGAAACAGAAGGCTCATGAGGCCATATTGCATCAAGTCACAGGCTGTGGTGGTAACAGAAGGCAGGTAGGAGGAACACCAGTGGCCAGGCTTCAGGCACTTGACTGCCCAGCCAAGACTGCTGTTCTAGTGGCTGCAAAGAGAGAGGCTGATCAACAGGGTGAGTCAGAGCATTAGCATAAATTGGGGTAAATTCTCTGTGGCTGCACTGTGCAAGGCAATGTGTTTTGGGGAAGCTGACTCCAGGCACGTATGAAGACTGGGAGCCGCTGGGCTGCTCCACCTCTACTGCTTGTGAGTCATGGCACTGTCAATGAAGAGAGCCTTGGACTGCGTGGCTGTACCAGCTGGGCTTGCTGTGCTCAGTGGCGTTTCTGCCCTAGCTTTGTGTCACCTAGACATGCCTGTACCTGGACACACTGACTTCATCGCCCTTCTCCAGGCAGAAACAAGAAGTCGCTACCCAGAGGCAGTGTCCTTTGCTTCTGCTCGCTGGGCACAGTAATGGAAGGGTGCATTTTGCGTGAAATGGTAGCTGTGTTGCCATGCTGTGTCTGCAGCCCTAAACAGGCAGTCTGTTAACCAGTTACAGCCCCCCTGCTCCCAGTGCAAATGTGAGAAGGCCACTGCCAGCCTTTTGGTCAAATGCTTGGTAGGGAAGCGAAGATGTTCCTGCTGCATCTCCTTGCCATGTAAGCTGTGTGTGGGAAGTGTTGACAGTGCAGTTCTTTGGTCTGTTCTCCTAATGGGGAGGCAACAGGAAAGTGACTCATGTGACATTGCATCCCCTTCTGCGCAGGGAACATGGTGACTCGAGGGACAGGCGCTGGGCCACACAGTAGCTGTGAGATTGACAGCAAGATGAAATAGGCTGGCAGTGACCAAGCTCTTGGCTGGTTAAGATCACTGGTGAAGGCATCTGAGCTCCGCTTAGGACTTCCTCAGCTATCAGTGACCTCTGGGCACCAGCAAATAGAGTTCTGCTCCATCAAGAGCTGTCATACGTCGCCAGTGTTTTAATTCCTGTGGCCAAAAACAGCATCCAGTGTTGACAGAACAAGGTATTTACTGTTAGCGTGTTCTCATGTCTGCTCGGGTAACTCCTCTGTGCATGTAGCTGTAGTGGCACAGTCTGAACTTTTTCCTGCACTCACTATGTCCTGATGTTGCTCCTCTCTTGGCTGACTGACCTATCAATATTCCCTATGAGATTGTTTTTCTCCATCTGCTCAGGTTCTGCTATTAATCCTGATCTGGCACTAGCCGTTTCCAGCTCTGCCATGACATCTCTCTATTGCAGACTTCAATTCTCATGTTCTTAGCCTTGTTTTATCTCAGACCCTGCTACATGCTGAGCTTTTTGGAAGTGACTTAAGAGCAGAAGCTAAACTTACCCATACTGAATTCAGTAGCTTCAACTATTTATACCAAGGCCACAGTTTTCCTTGTTGCTCTTCCTCCTCTAATGTCAGCTCTCAGCAGCTCTTTGGTAGTTTGAGGTGCTGTGGTATCTTCCCAGTGTCAAATACCCTATGTGTTTTTGTCTGTCTCTGCATGGTGACAGTGACAATGTCACCAGAGTAGAATGTAAGTGCCTTGGCTGGAGTAAAGGGTAGCGTGGGTGTAGGGATACAGATGTCTGGGCCTATTGGGCTCTTGAAAAACAAAGGGACTTTGTTGAGGGGAGATGGAGAAGAGAGAGAAGTGAGGTTTATGTGGTTTATGTGCTTTTTACAAATAATCTACCTAAATTAATCCAGTTGGAATTCCACCTGCATCCCTGTAGCACTCCTCCTCCAGAGCTACCCATCCAGTCATAACAACAGAGGGCGAAGTGCGATGTAGTTTGGAGGAATCCGAATCCCTGATTTTACCAGGGCACCCTCCCTGTTTAATGGCCAGCGTGAGATCTGGCAGTGAGCTGTGTACAGTGCTGATTGCGGGGAATCTTCTCTGGAGGCAGACTAAAGCTGCGGGCACTCTGGTAGCATGGATGCCGATGACTGGTGTGTCAGCGGAATATCAAAGTCATAACCTGAGTGATTGGTACGTGATGTAATGATTGGGCTGGAATGCTGTACACAAGCAGAGGCATCGTCACCGCCTGTTTACTAACTCTGGTGTTACACATAGCCTGAGGTTACATCAGACCAAGGGCAGCACAGCCAGATTTTTGTGAGATGGGAATACTAGACTGGTGCCAGGACAACAGCTGACAATGTCAGCTTTTTTTTTGATAGCTATTTTTCTCCTCTTATTTCAAGGAAAAACCTTGAAATGTTCCCTTGATGGTTTCCTTGGTATAAGATTTCATAACTCTTAGTGAACACGTGTATTTCAAACCCTCAAAGATGTGTGAACTCCACCTCGGTACACATCGCACTGTTGAGGAAAGACTCTCTGTCCTGTTGCCTGTGTGTATTGGATAGAAACCAGTTCCTTGAGTCCATATTTCCTGTAAGAAAATAAACTCTTACCCCAGAGCACCCAGACAATTATAATGATGTGGTTGTACAGCTGCTTGTGTTCCAGCTGCTGGTGAATGTGAAATTGCTCTTGGGAGCGCTGGGACATGCACAGGCCATTTTTAATTTTGTGGGGTACACATGCATGTCATGCTGCAGTATCGTGGGGCCTTTCCAATATATTTTTTTTCTTCTCTAGTAGAAGTCCCATTTTGGGCAAATTTACTAAGTCTGTTGCCATAAGCTCTTCAAGAGGCTAATGATTCTTTAGGATAATCGTTTTCTCTTTTTAAAATCACCCTCTAATCTCACAACCTCCAATCCCATAGCGCTTGGATACAACCTGCCAAGACCCCAGCCTTTAGCAGCAGATAACTTGCAGCATCAGCTGGAGCACCTGGGTGCTGTCTGGGGGTGAGAGGCTTAATGCAGAGGTGGATGCAGCGTGAGAGGACAGTAGTGTTCTGCTCTGTAGTATCTTGGTTGGTGAAGGCCTATTCCTAAAGTCTGTCGCTGCAGGCTAATGCCAAAATCTTTAGCTGTATTCCATATTCCACCCCACTATGTTTTAAAGCTTACACAAGAAAATAAGTATCTTAGCAAAGCAAGACTTAAGTTTAAGCAGTTAGTGATTCCTTCAATTTGAGTCTGAGTCTATGCGTAACAGATGCCTTCAGAGTCAGAGGTATGAAGAATCCCTCCAAATCTGCCAGGACCTTTTCTCTCCAATCCTAGAGATGGCTGAGGTGGTCACACTGTTGTCCAGGGACCGTTTAATGCTGCATCTCCGGCTGAATTATTTGCCACCTATTACTCTCCTATCCCCCACCTCATTACCTTCCAAGCTGAAATAGGAGCTATAATATGAAATCTCCTTGCACAAAGACTGTGGGCGGCTGTTCTCTTCTAGATCCAGCTGGTGGGAAAGTTCACCACACTCAGTCTGTCCCAGCTTTTTCTCACTCCCCCTCCAGACCTGCTGGCAGGGTTGTGTGTATATATTTTAGCCTAAATGAGCAGGGCAAGCGAACTGCTATTTAACAGGCTAAGCCAGCATCTGATGGCACAGCAGTTCAGAGTGCACATCCACCTCCAAGCATTCCTCTTTCCCCTTAGCTGCCTCATTAAACTGGCTTTCCAAGTCTGGGCTGCCATGTACTGCCAAGCAGCACAGTAGACCCCTGGGTTGTCTTAGCCTTTGGGTTTCCATGGGTGAGCAGACAGCTGCTGCATGTCAAGAGCTTGGCTCTGAATGAGTGCTTGTGGATGGATAGGTGGGTAGGCAGGTTAAGTGCAACAGCAGCACAGATTTAGATTTTGCTGTAAGGTGATGGAGTGGCTCAAAGCAGTGATGGATGTGTAGCTGAAGAGGGTTCCATTCATCTGATGCAAAGCCTATGTACTGCACTTCTTGCAGTTAAGCAATGCAATTATAAGAGACCAAATCAAAGCCAAAAACTGGGTCTCTTCTCTTCCTCCCTTTGAGCCAGGGTGACTTGGTGTATGTCGAACATAAGTTCAGTTCTACAGTGTGTCTTCTTTCAGCCATCAGGAGGTGTGAGGTCTTCTAGTTCTCTCTCAGCAATGAGTTCTGCACCAAAGAAGAGTCAGAACTAGACTCTAAGGCATCCTCTGTGAAACCTTCAGTCTGAGAAGCAGCCTCTCTGTCAAACTTCAGCCACTTTCCTATAATGGAATTGGCATATTTTCTTTGAGCTATTTTTGGCTGTTCTTTAGATATATATGTGGTAAAGGAGATTACGAGAGCAATTAAAGAAATTGCAAGACGCTATGCTGGTGGTAATGGAAGAAAGGTGTCATGGTATGGTTGTGCAATAGCTTCATGTTTTCCATATTGCTCATGCTGGAACGCACTGTGAGGTGAGAGGACTCAGCACCTGAGTGGAAGGGTCCTTGTGGCATGTCACAGTATTGGTGATATATGTGGCAAATGTTGCATCAGATGGCTGAGCATTAGCAGTGAAGAACATCTAAAGAGTACTAAAGTGGGAGAAATCCAGGTGGAAAGGCCAGCTGGTGGCTATGTATGCCTTTTCCCAGAAGAAATAGGAGCTAAACAGTTACAAGCTGACTCCCTGAGCTTTTCTGTGGTGTTTGAGCACCCAAGTTCACTGGATTTGACAACAAATTATTTCATACTCTGTGACCAGGCTAGTCAAAAGGCAGCTATAAATGGGAAACCGAGAAACAATGGCAGGGCAGAAAACAGTGTTCAGCTCTCAATATGATCCTTTAAACTGAAGAAGCTAAAAAAGGCTGGTGTATATTTCATAAACAAGGGAGCTGGGGAATAGTGCAGTTTGAGAGCATCATTCATTGTCATCAATTTGTTATAGATGAGTCTCTTTCCTGGTATGTTGCCTCTGTATAACAGAAATTGAAGCAACAGCTTAGACACTGTTATTTGTCAAATGTTGTACCTATAAATCCTCTAAGAAAAGTGAACAGGCAAATTGTTCCTCTTCCTATGCAGGGTTTTCATTTACCATTTGTTTTTTTTCTTCTGCTATCTCTCTCCTCATTCATTTCCAAGGGCGCTAAGCAGAACCATTCGCCTCTCAACAAGCTTTAATCTGTGTATGGAGAGATGATATGAAAGAAAGATGCTGATAAGCGTAACATGAAATTATTTTATGTCTTCAGTAGACCACAAGTACCATGGAACCATAACGTTGACCTTTCTGTGTTCATTGCCTCCAGCCTAAGCATATTTCTTGCCTGAGCAGGTTCAGACATTGCATCAGTGTCCTCTAGCAACGTGCAGAACTCTCCTTACACTGGCTAATTGATTCTAACTCTCCCTCTCAGAGGCAGATGAGTATTAGCCCCACTTCACACCTAGGAAGAGTGGGAGGGGAAAGTTGTTTGCCCAAGTTTAAGTGGCAACCGGTGTGAGCGATGTCAGAGTACCCTGTGTGCCTGCCCCAGAACCCTGTGCGTGCAGAAATTGTTAAGTTCCTTACGGCACATGGGAGAGAAGTTAAGCATTGGGCTATCCGTTCTGTGTTGGGTATTATATTGCTTTATATTGCTTGCTGAGTGCTAGGTAATATATTGAGACAGGCATGAGGGGAGCAGGCTCACATGCACAAGTTGCACTGCCAAGCAGAGTAACAGTAATAGTGACATGGTGGCAACCGGTTGCACTGGCCTGCTGGGCTCTGGCAGGAGGACAGCCTGGGCAGTCTGATGGCAAAAGGGATGCTGGCCTTATTTCAATGGCTCAGTCTGGCTGCATCAGTGCACTGGTTGGTATTTCCTTCCTTCTTCTCTAGAGAAAAGACAAGATAATTTGAAGCACAAAGCCAAGACTTTGCCCTCTGGAGGGATTCCAGGGTTGCAGATGGACTGGGCTCTTTGCAGTGCTGCTGGAAAGCAATTACATTTGCAGTTCAAGGGAAGGGAAGAGGAGGAGGGAGAGTCACTGAACTGACAGCAGGGATAAGAAGGTAGCTCATTAGCACATCATCTTTTCTGCACCCTTCTGTGTGGGAGCAGATCTCCATATGATGACATTCAGAGTCTGGCAGAAATGTCATCCTGGGCTAGTAGGAATTTCTCTGCAAGAAAGTGTGAGTGGGTAGGTTTAAAGAGATCAAAAGTGAGCTCCTTGTGGTCCAAAGAGCGTGAAAGTTCATCCTTCGTAGTTGTTTTCAAGCTTCGCCATCAGCTGCTGACCTGGAATGTGAAGAGGAAGCATGGAAGTAGTGAGATATTCATTAAAAAGAAAACCAACAAAACAATAATAACAAAACCCTCTGCTGCTCATCTCATCTGGTTTTCTTGCTCCAGCCTTGGAATGCACTCCAAGAAGTACCTATTTATTGACTTTGTCTATAGTAAATCATAGCTGAGAATGATGGCGTGTCCCTTTACGCTGTGAACTTCCTCTATGGCAGATGAATTTTTAAGTGAACGTTTGACGTAGAGAGCTGATTACGTACTTGAGAGGTGGCTTGTGCTTGGAGAATTCCAGCAGGAGCTATGCAGGAGACCTTGCTGTCTCTGTATGGCATTCATGACAACTTGGAGAGCATGAGTCCTGTAGCAGTGACAACAGCCTGTTGGAAACCCCATGGTACACCGGTAATAAAGATATAATACACTTAATTATGAACTGAAGGGTGAATTCCTTATGGGCTTGTTCAAAAGACTCATGTGATTGTTTAACAGCACTAAGGTGTACATTCTCTCATCCCCTGAGCAGTCCCCATAGCCCCAGAGGAAAATGGCAGCAAAAGCATAGCTTAACTGTTCCCTAAAGGAGGTAGTCATGAATGGGAAATGTGTGTGTTGCTCACCTGCCAGGCAAGCATGGCCTTGCACGGAAACAGTCCTCCATCGCACAGTTCCTCTTTTTTGCTGAGGATGCCTGTGTTACATGTGAAAATACCTACATGAAGGTCTTGAGTCCTTGTGTTGAGACTGGGGGAGGAAGGGGCAAAGAACAAACCCATGCTGAAACCTTCTGAACCCAGTGGAGCACCAGGTGAAGACCAACCCTTCTTATTTTCTCTTAATTCTTCTGTCTCCTCAGTGTAAATGTTCTTCAGCTTAGAGCTGGGGAACTAGAGTGCCCAGAGGACCTGCCCACAGGACCTACAGCGCCATGGTGTGGCAACACCTCTTTTTGCACAGGCAATCGTCTCTGACAGTCTGGTTTTGCAGTCAAAAGGAGGTTCTTCAGTATTGCCTTCAGCTTCTGCCAGTACAGGAGCTGTGCCCTTCACTCAGGCACATCCTGCAAGGTGACACTGACAGCAAGGTGGAGGGTAGAACTGGGGGGTGGTGTTTGTCTCTAATGGTAACGCAGCCTCCACCCACAGAGGATCTCAAAGCACTGTACAAACAGCTGCTGTAACTTACAGTGGATAACAACACCTGACAGAGAATGTGAGGGATGGAGAAAGATGGTGAATTCTGCAGAGGGTGGCTGCAGGGCCTAGACAGCAGGAGCTGGGAGAGGAGAGGAGAGGAGAGAGGGAAGAGATGCTTCACGCTGAATTATTGTGACCCCGATTTACACCCATGTAATTCTGTTGGAGTCAGTGCAATTACATTAGTAGAAAAGCTGGCTGAGAAATAAAACATGAGCTCCATGTCTCTTCACCAGTTGTTCTTCATACTATTAGCACAAGCTTTCTCCATGCTCCAGAACACGCTCTACCCAGATTACAGGAAACTGGATGTTGCAACTGTTCAGCAATACTTTTTATATATTAAAAAAAACCAAACCAACAAAACCAGCAGAGAACAAGAGGAGAACACAGCTTGTGTGCATCAAATATGGCACAGGGTAATGCAAAGGCATTTTGAACCTAATCATCTAACCCTAGAAGATTACAGCTGGGGCTATACAGCACCCTCAAGGCAGCCACGTGCTTGTGTGAAGAGGCGTTCCCTTTCATTTGGCAACTGCAGCCCTATGGCATTAACTGCCACAGGACACATCAGAGTGGCTGGACTAGCAGCATTAAAATGAAGGTGGTGTTTGTGGAAGTGAACAATTAGGTTAGAAAGATATAAAGGATGGCATCCACCCTTCTGGAAAATGGCTGATCTCTGCAGGTCTGGGGTGGGGTCTTCTCCTGTGGTATCCTGTGTGGTTGCACAGAAGTGCCTTGAATGCCTCTGCCTCCCTGGAAAATGACTCGGAAAAGTTGGAGAGCTGCATTGGTTATTCCCAGGAAGGAGGTGGCAGGGCCTGGAGAAAAGAAACAGGAACTGGAGTGAAAGAAAAGTGAGGAATCCTTCTCAAAGTAAGTGTGCACAGTGCAGCTGCTTGCTGCGACAAGCTGATGCCTCTTGCTGTAGGTTTGCAAACACCCCTTAAACCCCTCTGACTGCCCCTCTGCTAGTACAATTTCCAGTGTGTGTGAGAGCCTGAGAAAACGAAATCAAAAGCCAACCAGCTGTACTCCCCAAACATCAATGCTGCAGAAGTGACTAACTGTGCCAGTCCCTGAGGGGACATGGTGACCGCTTTAACCAAACCTAGAGAAGCACGTCTTGCTCTCCCCACCTTCCTCCAGGCTGCCTTGGGAGCCAGGCTTTCGAGCCTGCGGTCCCATTGACACCTCTGCTGTCTCTCCTGCAAACCTTCAGGAGCCCTCTGCTCCCCAGCCCCTCTTCCTTTGTGCCCTAGTGGCAGTGATTAGATATTGATATATTAACGATCTTCTGACAAGAAACAAAATGCTGTGCAGAATAGGCTGCTGTTTTGGGGGGCTGGAGGTGGTCCCTGGATCCCTGAGGGGTACCAGGGACCCTGCTGCTGAGCCACATGTACAGGTGTCCCCTAGAGCAAAGGTACAACTGAGAAAACCAGAAAGCTTTCTGCCCCCCTCAAGGCACAGGCTGGAGGGTGGCTGCTCTGCAGCCTTCTGGTTCTGCTATTTTCAGTCAGTTTTGTGATAGCAGGTCAGGGAGAGATGCAACTTGCTGTCTCCCACATCAACCTCTTCGTTTGTTAGCTTGTTTGTTGTCACTGAAGAATTCTTGGTGCTACAGCTGTGCCTGGGGATTCTGCTTGTGTCCGGGGAGAACACCAGGGGAGGCTCCTGGAGCGGGAATCTGATACTGAGGGGAAACGATGCTGTTTGCTTTCTCCCCAAGCCTGCTGTTCTGCAGCCATGCTCCTTGTGTGGAGCTCCAGTCTGATGCTGAAACATGAGCAGCAACTGTCAGAGAGATGCCCTTCCTGGCCCTGCATGCCAGCACCGGGTTAATGTGAGTTACCTGGTGTGCTGCATCATGTGCTGTGCAGCAAGAAGTCACTGAAAGCCAGGGTATAAATTCCCCAGTCCCTGTGGGTTTCTCAAAGGGTAGAGTTTGTTTCATCTCTTACAGCTTTGGGAGAGGGTGTTAGCTTTTGGTCTCATTGAAAGTGCCCCAGTTGCCTCCCCTTGGCTGAAGGGGCCTGTTCTGATTCCTGTCTGTACTTTAACGTCGGTTTTGGTGCTGAACACCCTCTTCCCGTGACTCCAACCTGGCAACTGTCCTTGCAGCAGCATTTTAGCAATCCCTCAGTGCACTTCCCATGGTGATACAAACTTCTAATTTACAGGGTCACTTGTGACCTTGCCATTGCGGTCCCAGAGCTGTGCAAAACCTTCTAACTCTGTTAAAAAAGCGCTTTGGCCAGGTGTCTTCAATCTGTGACTGTGCAACGATGCACCTGTACTCCGGATATTAGTAAGCTGCAGCCACAAATCCTGCTCGTTGCAACAGTACCTGCCTGTGGCCATGCAGCACAGGGCATTTTACTCTATTAGCCCCGCTGCTCTCTTCCCCATTAACCAGAGCAAATGGTGACGGAGCACTGCTGTGGCTTCAGTTACAAGAGACCCCATGTCTCCACTCAGTTAAGGTGTCTCTTGTGACAGGCAGATGTAGTCTGCCACCTACCCTGAGCCTTCACAGCCTCAGAGCTGCAGTCTCAGGCTGCAACTACTCTACAGACCTCTACTGGCTGAACAGTGCTGTTCAGGGATGCTGCGTTCCTGATGCATGCTCCTGAGGGACATGAGACTGCCTGTCCACATGTGTGGGTGAGGCTTTTCTCGCTGCTCTCCCTGCCCTCCGGCACACACGAACGTACTCAGCTTTCCAAAGACAGAATGCGAGTGCAATAGCTGGTACGTGGTGAACAGCTTCTTCAACACCAGAGCTCTCACCACTCCCACATGCTGCCAGTTTGGATGTGCGTGGTATGATCTGTTCCTCTCCAGCCTGTTCCCAGCAGCGTGCCCCACAGTTACTTGTGGTGGGACAGCCTGTAATGAAGTTAATGTACAGAAAATGCCCTGCTACCGTTGTCTGCTCAGATTTCTGACAACACTCAAATGGCATAGCCATACAGCTTTATACTGCAATGGGACAAGTCATAGTGGTAGAGTCTTTTTTCCATGTGTTTTAGTAAGAAAACAGCTAGTTCAAAGCATGCACGTCGTGTTCATTTAGGGTCAGGCAGGGAAATCAGCTTTCGTTTTTTTGTTGTAGATCAGTTATTGCCACTTTGATGTCTTCGTTCTGCAGTTCAGGATGTCCAGGGTCTTTCCTGTGCTGCGTCTGAGAAGCACCTGAATATTATGAAGGCTGCAGCGAAGCCTCAAATAGTTTACAGTTTAAATAGACAGGGCAGGCAAAAGGTGAAGGAGCAGGAGTGCTTTTTTTTTTTTTGTTGCCCACTGTAGGTCAGATGTGAGAAAATAAAAGTGCCAGCTCACGGTTTCACTGGCATTCTGCTAAGCTTAGATGGGCACCTGCCTCTGGCGCGTGTCTGCAAAGGCTATTTATTTTTCTTCTTACTTGAAAGGTGGTGACCCGAGACAATTAAGTAACTGGGCACTGGATGCTAAAGAGGATTCGCTTAATCTAGCTGGGACAGGCCATTGCTGCAGTGACTGCAGGAGAGCAGGTAAAGGAACAGACCAGAGCTACGTAACAGTTCCTAGGGGGCTCCTGTGTGCTTTAGTGTTAACTGGTGTATTTAACGCTAAATGCAGGTTGTTCTCTCCTGTGTCCCTGCCCACCAGCCCCTTAAAAAATCAGAACTGCAGAGCATTGGCTTTTGGCCAGCCTGTAGGCTGCTCCCTGTCTCGGAGAGGTCTCCAGGATCCTGTTAGGGCTTTGGATACACCAACAGGCAGTTGGTGAGAAGACGGCAGTCCTCCAGGGGTTTGGGAAAGGGACCCCTTCTGGGGTCTGTGTAGTCCTTGGGTGCTTAAACAAGGGTGTAGAGAGTAGGAGGAGGAAGGTGTTCTGAGCCAGGGAGCTCACCTCAGTGTTAGAGACTGTGCTGTTCAGGGAGAGACTGAAAAGGCTCAGCTGCCTCAGGTACTGAAATAGGACTGGGAGCATCAGTTGGTTACAGGTAAAGACAAAATGCCACACACTAAAAGGCCCCAAACAGAGCGGAGAAAGGCATAACCAGAAGTGGCTGGATGCTGAAAGCAAATTCATCTACCAAAGTGGAAGGGTTTCTACAATGGGAGTGATAAGCCACTGGGACTAGCTACTGGGGACCATGTTAGTCCCCCATACTTTGATGCCTTAATGTGCTTTCTCGCAGGATTTGCTTTAGAATGCTCAGTGCCAGGTTGTTGAGTAAACAGAAAGACCTGTGACATATAGGGTGTCTGAAGAGATGTGACATACAGCGTGTCCCTCGCATCACCACCCTCTGCATCCAGCTGACCCAGATGCCTTGCAGGGCACCTTCGGCCATGTGCTTGCTCACCATAAACCCCTGGGAGTTACCAGCCCTTCATTTCCTTCTCTCCCTCCCATTTTATGGGATGTGTGAGACTCCCTTCTTTAGCCTGAGACTGGGCATCCAAGTGGGCAGGGAGAGGGAAGGTGCTGGTGGGGGGAGAGGGCTGCCAGCACCCCCAGCTGCAAGCCGGTGTTGATGGTGGCACTTTTGTGTGAGCTAAAAAGGGGGGTGCTAGGAAGCTGGTTCAGGCTTGGGAAAAACAGTTGGCACGGTCATAATCGGGCAGGAAACAGGAAACGGTGTCGTGAGGTAACAAACAGGAAGCGATGATGGCAGCACAGAGCGGCTGGGTTTGGGCTCAAACTCAAGGAAAGCGCTCCTCCGCTGCAAGGAGAGGTGGCGGGAGAGACCTCTGCCTCCCTGCGCCCGCAGCACCGCTGTTTGCTTTGCCCAGATGCTATTTACACCGAGCGGCTGTTTAAACAATAAGACGAGGCCAGTAAAGGCTTATTGGCACTTCCGCAGCCGCGAGGAGTCTGAAGGATACGAATGAGTCCTCATAACATCCTTTTGAGTCATGTTAGCGCTAACAACTCCTCCTCGGTGTCGGGAGAGGGGAGCTGGCAACCCTCAAAAGGGAGGCTTTTCAAGGGTGTGTAGGGGTTAAGTGTCTGCATCCCGCTCCTTGACACAAAGCATTGCGTCCTCCTCAAATTCACACCTAAGGATGCTTCTTGCACATCCTTAAAGGTAGTTGTCAGGTTTCAGTTAATGGCATTGAGCCTTCCAAGAGTCACCCTTCGCTCCCATTTATTTCAGTTGCCTCTCCAAAGGAGAACGCTGAAAGGGTCTGCCTTTCTCTGTGAACCCTAGATAAGCCGCACAGTTGGCTTAAACTAGACGCTTCACGCTTGGAAGGCTGCAGTGAGGTGAGGTGAACCTGCATCTGCTGAAGATGACTGAGAGCAGATTGTGGAGCAACTGCCAGCACGGCAAGGAAATTCTTCCTCCCCACATATGAAAAAAGTGTATCTGATGTAAGGGGTTCTTAACAGTGCTGTCTCCATCAAAAAGGAGCTTTTTGTAATTATAAGAACATGGGCATTTCTACCTCTTCCTAGCATGTAAATGATCTCTGTCTCCAGAAACTTGGCCATGCGTTGTGAATTGTATCTAGAGTTTTGGAGAACTTAAAAAAAAAACTCCTGCTAAGCAACTTATGACAAACCTAAATACCATTAATAGAGTGAAAATCAGTGTAATCTTCATGAAGGGAGGGTGTCTGGAGGAAGAAAAGAGCCTCTGTCCTATAAGGAGATGTGAGAGGAGGAGAATCTATGGAGGAAGAAGCTAACACCAGGACCTGGTAGGCTGAACTGAAAAGGGGGATTAGAGCAGGGGCATTTCTTTTGTAATTATCACACTTTTATCCCATGTGAGTGTTTTCCCCCCCAGATACATTTTGTTCAGATTGTCGTGTGGTTTTTTGCTGACAGTCTTCCAGAGAACAAATGAGTTTATGGGCAGGAACAAAAATGCTTTGGCAATGCTTTGGCGTTTTCTGCCAAAGCAGAAAATGTAAGGCAAATGTTAAACAGTGTTAATAGAAAAGGAATTTCAAATGCACAGTGATTCATATTTGCACCAGGAATTTTGACCCTGCTCACAAACCATGGTGGGAGCCATGTGCCCAAGTACGAGGATCATCAGAGCTCTTGCATGGTGCCAGGAATGGTCGAATCCGGTTCTGACTGGTGATGGTGTCTCCAGCTATAAACCTAACTCTCAGATCTGTTTGGATCTTAAATATGAGTCGGTTTAATTTAATTTATAAAAACAAATATGGTGCCTCTGTGACCTTCTAGGCAGTTAGTTAAAAACATAATCAACAAAGCCACTGTGAAGCCAGCAAAAACTCAACAAATAAGTCGTAAAACACAGATAAAAGATATCATCACCAAACAGCCTCTCCTCAAACTGCATGTTTTCCTCAATTATCTGTGTATTTGCAAAACATGACTATGATCAAGGTGCTGTTTTGCCACCTGGGACTCTTCCTGGGAATGACCTGGTCTTCGTGCAGAGCAGCCTGCAGGGTGGGTTGGCTGCAGGGATGGATGGAGCCTGAGAACTGTCTCCATCTTGGTTGGCAGGAGGAAAGGCATGATGCCTACGCTGCTACCTATTTAAGAGGCAAGTCTGTCACTATTCTCCAGTATATGGAAAAAAAGAAAGTAATTGTGGGATCATCTGTGTTGTGCAGGTCTCATAACATCCAGGGTTATGTTATCTCCAGCTGTGGACCACTCTATTTGCCCTAGCTGTTAGGTCTCTCCTTTCACATGACATGTCATTCAGAAGCCCTGAGTGACCCAGTCAGAGGGGAGGACAATGAGATGGAGACTTGGCGTGCAGGAGTTGTTTTCCAGTCCACCCCATGTCTTGCCCTTTTAAACTTTACCTGTTCTTCCTGCCTGGGGGTGCACTCCTGCGGCATGGAGAGCTGCACAGAGCTTGTCATCACCAAGTCCCTCGGGGACATGTGTGGAGGGTTGCTGGAAGGCAGTGAAGACCTCTTGGTGGCAGTGACTGCTGGGTGAGCCTTGTAAGCAGATCAACTTCGTGTCTCTTCCCCCTTGCGTCTCCCCAGGGCCGAACAGCTCATTGGAGGAGATGGCTGATCTATCTGTGGAGAAGGGAACACCTCTGGGAAGGTGATGGTCTGCCATCAAGGTTTAAAAGGGAAGGGACAAAGGTACATGCTGGTGCTCAAAATCAAATGCTGTGCATGGAGCAATTGCCCTGGCACCTGAAATTATTGTTTTGTACACAATCATTTAGCTGGTGAATCAGAGTTCTGTCCTAACCCTGCTGCATGATAGACCACTGAGCTGCAGAAATGTGCCCCCGAAGCTGCACAGGGGAAAAGGAGCGAGGACGGTGCTGGTGATAAGACCAGCAGGGGAAGGAGAAAGAGAAAGGGTACTTTTATGGCGCTGAGTCACGCTGCTGCCCAAAGAGGTCTGAGAGCAGAGTAGGCAGGGTTAGAGCAGGCGCAAGAGTGATCAAGGAGAAATCTCACTGCTTTGGGCGTCACCAGCCAGCGGGGTCACTGCCTGCAAGCTCTGGGAGCTGAGCTGGCAAAACTGAAACAGAGAGAGCGTGGAGGGTGTGTGGGGGGGAAATCTTGATGTTGACTCTCCAGAGAGGCTGTAAAGTTGAAGTTATGAAAATAGTGAAGCATGGCAGAGGGCCACCAAGTTATGTCAATTCTCCACAACTGCAGTTTGGATTGTGAGCAAAATGTGCTGGGAGTGTCGTATCTGCTGCGTAAAATCGATATTTATTTATGGGTCAGGTATGTGAGATAAGAGAATGACAGGCAAACATAGATACGTAACTGTTGCTTAACAACTATAGTACGGGTTTGTTAGTGACCTGATGTGCCTTTCTCATTTTAGGATGCACTCACGAAAAAAGACTGGGGAGTAATGAAAATACTTGAAATGTGTTTTTATAGAGATGGTTTCATCTGTTGGACTTGATGGTTGCAATTGCACAATAACTAATTTAGGCTTTCTCAGCAGCTCTTTCAAGGCTGAGAGCTGTTGCTGGACAAGTATTGCGCATGATAAAATGCAGGATGCGTTTTATTCCCTTTTAGGCACGTCCTATATCAATTTCTAATTTCTAGCCTAATTTCTACAAGCATCCCTCATGTTCACTAACCTAATAGAACTCGGTGCCCTGTGCTGTGCTTTCATCGGCAGAGCCCTGCTGCATGTTGTCTCAGCACCAGTGGGTGCTATAGTTACGGGTATATCCCAGCATCTCCTTCCCCTCCTCAGCGGACTGGAGCCCAGCATGGAACTGCTGGAGGAAAACAAGGCACAGCACAGCACCCCTCTCACTCAGCCCAGCTCTGAAACCGTTTAGACTGAAGGGCTCTGCGCGGATGTGAAATCGTTCCTATCAGCTGCTAATGCAAGGAAACAGCAGGGAGTTTCTCAGAGTCAGGAGCCCATTCTTAAAATCGTTGTTTTGTCACATTGATTTTAAGTGAGGCTGTGCAGTCTTTTAAAACTGAAAGCCAAGTTTAGGTGCAGTCCTTGAGCCAAATCCGTAATTGTGCCATGGTTGTTGCAAATGGTGCTGAGAGAAGTTAGTTGTACAGTTGGGTCTGAGAACTCTGTGAGCTTATTAAAGAGAAAAGGTATTATTTGTCAGTATGTTTACAGTCCTGGAATCGTCCGTGGTCCTCAAGAGGAATCTTTGAAATTCAGGTTGAGTCTTTACAGCCCAGGAGGCTCTCAGAGCTCCTCCTAGTGCGTTCATACACTGTGGCTCGGAGATGCTCTCACCTCGGGGAGGGGCAGGCTGGCGAGCAGTCAGTGCACAGCAGCCCCTGGTAAGGAAATTTTTGGCCAAAGATGTGGGTTAAATCCAGGTCATATTACACGTTCAGCTAATTTGCTTGTAGTTACTTTGGCAAGGACTTGGGGATGTGCACACGTGCACAGATTCACATATGCTTTCCATCTCCTCCTGTGTGGAAGCAGGCACCGCTCCTGTTTTTCCTGTGTAGGACCTGTGATCTATTCTGGTAGCTGCATAGTGCAGTGCTGCCTCCAGTAAATATTCACAGATTTCCTTGTAAACTGACGCTTTTTTTTCTTTCCTCTCTCCTGTGTGGATACACAAAGGCATGTGTTGTACCTGCTTTACCCTGTGGGATCTACATAATCAGGTCCACGGGTTTTAATGGATTTCAACTCCTTTCTGTCTATGGATACCGTTTCCTGTCTCATTTGGAGCAGGAAGAGCCGAATCTTTTTTGGTCTTAGCATTCCTGCTTGCCTAGGCTTTGGGAAGAGTTCTCTGGCTATTTTCCTGTTTGATTTTTTTTTTGTGTGTGTTTTGTTTTAAGCAGGACAGAGTGCATGTGTGTATGTAATCCATGTGCTCAATTAAGAGAGGCATCTGTTGGGTTTATTTCACATTGCCGAGGAAGGACTGCAAGCAGGGAGCATCTGCTCGGCTTTTTGTCAATGGCTTGTTTTTCATAATTTGCTCTACAGGGTGAATGTTTGGGGAGGGGGAGGTGGCTTTTTATTTCTGAGTTTCATCTTAAATTTATTTTTATGGTAGCCAGGGAAATTGGCTGGGATGTGAAAGTTAATTTCACTAAGAAAAGAACTGAAGAGGGAGAAACAAAACCATCCAAAGTAAATAGTATTTATGTAACCTTAATAATACATTCAGAAGGTTCCTTATAGACCATTATTTACAGTATTTTAATTTTTACTTTTTTATGGTGTTTTTTTAACACCGGTGGGTGGGGTTTTTTTGTTTTGTATTTTTTAAAAAAACGAGCAAAATTTGGTTGGATTTTATCTGGGGGAAAGATAGGAAAGGCATCCAAAACTAAGACGCTTTTTTGGCATTTTGTCAACAACAAAAAAACTCTGGTTTTAAAATAGAGCAGCAGTGGTTTCCTGTTCTTATAGTTTTTGCTTTTGTGCATTCAGATGTTGGCTGTATAGCACCTAGCTGATCTAGTGAGAGATTTAATTGTCTGTAAGTGTGTGTGCTTCAAAGGCTACTAAACCTGCTGGGAGTGTTTTATACAAGTGTGCTTTTTACACTTTTTTTTTTTTTTTTTTGGGTGGAAACATCCTCCAAAAGGGCTGTGGAGGATAACGACTTTGTGATGCCCTGGGAGGACACGGCTGCTGGTGTAACGCAGGGAACTCAGGAGGAGAAAGCCTGAAACTCCCCCTAATCCCACAAGTGAAAGACAAATCTTACCCATCGCAATCAAACAGGATACAATCTCGCAAGCGTAGATGTAGACACTGTGCAAGAGTAACCTGAGGGCAAGATCTGGGTCTTACTGAAAGTATTTGAAGAAACGGGATTAAAAAAAAATAGTAATTGTATCTTGTTCTGTAAGTGAACCCTAAACCAGCACATTTATTAAGCCACTTTGAAACGGTATTAGATCTGTATCTTCCATGCCACAAGTTGTGATGGAAGAGGAAGAGTGAAACGTTAACAAAAATAACTTTCCTGACAGTTCAGTCCCACTCCATAGCAAGAGAATGTATATATTTATATGTATAATTTAAATATTATATAATACGTCACAATATAAATATGTATAACTTTTCTGTCAGATGAATGCCACTCAGCTGAACAACTTTGACATCAGTTAGCAGTGCAACTGTTTTATAAAAAGCAGCCGACAGCAGTTGGTGTGCAAAATGTAAATGTGTAGGGCTGACTGCAGGGAGCAGGCAGACAAGCTTCCTTCTGGGGCTTCAAGTAACCTTGGCTGTCACAGAATCAGGGAACCTGAAGCGTTAAAGGACAAACCACAATAAACTTTGTAGTAGCAGGAAAGTATTTTCATTGCTTGAAAAAAAAAATAAAATTCAAACTTTTTCATCACATTAAAAACATTACATGAGAAGTAATAAACATATTTACACTTCTGTTTTGATTATAAATATACATTATATACAAAATAATGTTATAAAACGTAGAAAGTTCAGTGCTTCTGATTTTTTTTTTTTAAATTACTGAAATACTAGTCTTCAAAATAAACTACAAACAGACAAACTAAAACCCATATTATTGATTTCTGAAGGTCATCCTCAAAATGGTCCTACGTGGTCAGAGCAGAAGGTCAGTAGTGGATATTACGAAGGGGTCTTGTCTGCGCAGTTCAAGGCAGTAGATGGGCTAGTCCAACAACAGGATTTACAAGGGCAGGAATACCGCTGTCGGAGAGACAGCACGGTCCAGGTTCCTTCAAAGAGATCTTGTTTCCCCACCCCACGGTCTCATCTCATTAGTATCACAGCACTTTTCCACTGGGGTGTCCGGTGTTACTGCTGTAAATAGGTATATAAGAAAAGAGCTTCTGCACACCTCTGGTTTCCAGGGGCATTTTCTGCATCGCAGTGGGGGGGTATGAAAGAAACAGGACGAGCCTAGAACCTTCTAACTCTAATCTCCACCTGTCTTGGCAGAGGGTGTCTCAGTGGGTGCTTCGCTACTGGGCATTTGGAACCAGGATGAAGGACAGGAGTTGGGAGTTTTGTAACCAGATGGAGAGATGGGGCGGGGTGTGTGTGTGTCACACCGCTGCTTCTCCTTCAGAAAGTAACAGCTGCAATTCTGAGACTATTTGCAGTAGAAGGTGGCACCTAATTCAGAAACACATCAACATAAACCCCCAAATTTGTGTCAAAATAAGGCAGGGGGGAGAGAATGAGGAAGGAGAAGAAAAAGGTAATGTCTATTCACAATCACTGGTAGTGCAAAGGGCATGAAAACAGCTGAGGCAGCTCAGCACATAAAGGTTCTAGGAGCTGATTGATTTTAAACGCATTTGTAAGGCTTTAAATAGAGCTGGGATCACGCCTCCTCCTTTATCAATGGGGAAGAGGCAGAACACGTTCCTTATCATAACTTTTCCTTCTCGAATGTTTAAATCCACAAAAAATCTGTCCCATATTGTGGCTTGGGTCAATCAGTTCTCCAAAGCATCACCAAATGAGCTGACATGTCTATTCGGTATTCCTCTTTCCTTCCTCCTCTCGCCCCTTACACAGTCTCCAGTACATGCAGCGGGAGGGAAGAGAGGCAGATAGATGTGTAGCAGGAGGTATCAACCACCCCTGCCCAATACTGTTCAGGTAACTGCAAAAAGAGCAGTCGAGTCTCTGTTTGGGCTTGTTAGATTCTCTTGACACACTTTAGGCACTTTTAAACTGAGAAAAAAAAATATTAAAATATGGAGACCTCGTTTATACTGTATCCATTATCTGCATAGCAATGTGTCTTTCTTCACACCTTCCATGGCAACATCTGTGATAGTTAAGTGCCTCCTCATCTACTGGCACCTCCCATAACCAGAGTTCTGGAAAGCCAGGGGTCTGTCCATGAGGAACTGGCCTCAGTATCTTTTAAAAAACAAATTAAAACGACAACATTTTTTAACCTCTCTCTCTTCCCTCTGCCTCCCCTCTTCTATAGCCAATGAGATTTCTGGTATCAAACTTCAAACAAGGGCAGTAAGAACAAAAAGGTGTATTGCATCTTTCAGTAAATTCACAGTCTGTCCAGTTCACCCAGTTCCATCCTCCGCCTGAGAGCAGCAAGTTGCATGTAATTAAAAACAGTCCGATCCAGTTCTGAATTGTAAACAATGCAGCAGGAACGTCCATCTACTGGCATTACCAAATCTGAGGTGCAAATGAGCTGATCTTCAGTCTTATACCTGTCGGGACAGAAAAGAATACCGGGAATGAGAAGGAAGCACAGCGTACAGAGTACTGCAGAACTAACAAATTGTAATTCAAGTATGTCAAGCCAAAGCAATGTAACCCAGAAGTTACTGCAGTTTAACTACCAGCGTTCAATGTTTTTGGCACGGTCCAGAGATGAAGAATCACCAGCAAAAAAAAAAAAATCTGTATGATGATTAGTTGTTCCACCTGGACCGAGGGGAGGAATGCTTGCAAATCTGGGTGCTTAACATTAGGTCTCTGTAAAAGACCTAAAGTTAAAAAGCTTGTGTTCAGAAGCATTAAGCCTGAATGACGTGGAGAGAGGTTTCAGGGGCTGTCATTCTGACAATAAAAACACTTGTGGAGATGCCTGATGTAAATCTGGGAGTCTAGCTTTGGTCAGCAAGATCTTCGAAGGAAGATACGGTGTTTAAGTTAGTTAATGGGAATGAAGCGTCTAGCTGTCATTTTTATCTTTGAAAATCCTTTCACTTACTCTTAAACTTTTAATACTGTCAGTTGACTTGCATTCCACCTTGCCTTCAAGAGGACATCTGATATCCACCCTGGCAAGGGAGACAGAATCCTGCAGATCTGACTTCACAGAGCACTGCTATGTGGCTCAGCAAGCTTCTCTTTCCTGGAGTCTGAAACTAGTCCTAAGGATGGCTACACTGAAGAGGGCAGGTATTGGCTAATGTCATATTGCCTTTAACTTCCATTGAGTCCTTTTCCAGATGGTCAGTAATTTTTCAGGAACCGGTTGGTTCCTCAACAGCTGCTTTTTGAAGTCTTTAAAGTTTAATGCTAGGCCCTTCCTTTTTTGTGTATCTGTCCTCTGACTTTTCAATATAACATCAAAATCTAGATGTGTTTATCGATAACAGCGTTAACTTCTGCTAGAGAACATATAGCTGGAGGTTAAACGTCAAGAGGTTGAAATTACCTTATTACCGACTTCCAAACAGTTATGGCTATCCACTAACACCTTTCTGCTGGAAATCTATAGCTTTACCTGTTTCCACAGAACACAGATTATCCATTGTAGTCCATAGGAAAAAACGTGGCTTTACCTCAATGGGCCTATGAATAATTATTATTTGCATTTTTACTGACTACCTATTTAAGAGGAAATAATCCTACAATGTGCTGAACTGTTACGGTCTGATGGTTGGTGCTTTCATCTCCAGCTGATTTATCTAAGCTCAAAATCCCTGGTTTAATAAAATCAGAGCTGCTAATTTGTTGATTTTCCCCACCATGTTCTGTGTGGGCCACAGAAGAGGAGAGGTGAATGCTGGGAGGCACTGAGATCCCTGGAAATAGAGTGACCTTCTCAGATGCAATTCTAAAGGATAATTTACCCCTTTGCTTTCTGAATTTATGCTTGTTCGTCTGTGTACTTACTTACCTCTGTGGCTATGATGCACTCATTCCGTTCTTCTGTTATCACAAAGACGGACTGGTACATTGAATCCCTTGGAGAGCATATCGCTGATATCCTACATTCTGGCTTTTCACTGAGGCAGGGCAGAGAGAAGAGAACGTTAGCTGACTACTAACAAGCCTGACTCTCAAAATCTACCATGAATATGGAGGGGTGGAATGAGATAGCTGCAAAGGTGTGGGAGGGAAGGGGAGAGGATGAAGTTTCACATGTTCTATATGATGGCAGGACATTCTACTAGGAAAGTGGAAGTAAGGAATAGCTCCTGTCTTCCTGTGCTTCTGCCATGTGCAACCTAATAGCGTACTCCCAAGATCCCTCAGTGTAACAGCTACAAGCAGATCCCAGACAAGGCTTTCAGTACCTGTGTCAGAAGACTGATGGGCAGGGAATACCTGCCCTTTTCTTTTTTTGAAAAAGACTAGCTATTTTTACTCTAACATTCTTCTCAGTAAGCAGACCATTTTGCCTTCTTAATAAGCAAAATACTTATTTTTAATCACTATATGCCTTAACTGTTGTTCCTCCAAGATCTATTGAGGAAGGAAAGACACTTCTTACTTTCACCACCGACCTAGCCACTGCTGTTCCCCTTCACAGTACCCATGCTAGCAGCACCCTGCCCAAACACTCTATTTAATTGACTTAGCTAAGGATGACACTTGGCCGTGACACACATACTCCAGTATTAAGATGCCTGGATTTGCTCTGGTTTATTCTATATATTATCTGCTCAAGGTTTCTTTTTTTCTCCCGTGTCTTCTCATCTGCTTCTAGGCTGGTATGAAGATGAGGGACCTTAAGAAAGACTAGAAGGAAGACTGCATTCTCACCTGTGTAGTCTGAGGGGAGACTTTTCTCCTAAACACTTTTCACTTTTGTAATATTTGTCTTCCTGCGTCCCTCTACTTGTCAGGTCTTTTACCAGATTGTAGTCCAGTTTATGGTTCTTGGGTTTGTAGTTTGATTTCTCCAGCCCACAGTCCACTTCAAGGTCTTTATTTTTATTGGTGTTTTTGAGCTGGGAAGCTGGAATGAGATTGTCCTTCTGGAAGTCAGACAGGTTGTTCATTGTCTCCAAGTCCTGCTCTGGGTGCATCCTCATCTGCCTGATGACCATTGCTATCATGCAGAACAGTATGAGCAAAGCCACCAGCCCCACCCCCATGGATATGGCAATCCAGGGGACTGGTTTAGGAGGGAGTGTAACGGGCACTGGGTAAACTGGAAGTTCGCAACGGTTGCCCATGAAGCCAGAAGGACAGTAGCAGACAAAGTTGGCACTATAAAGTCCGCTGTAGCATGTGCCTCCATTCTCACATGGCCCAGAAGCACATTCGTCTCTGGTTTTGATGTCACAGTTCCTGCCACTGTAGCCTGGCAAGCATGTGCAGGTGTAATCGTTGATCAGGTCATGACAAGTTCCCCCATTGGAACATGGGTTTCTGGCACAATCATTGATGTTTATCTCACATTTCTGACCAGAGAAACCAGCCCGACAACGACACACACGAATCTGACCAAGGTAAAAGCAATTACCACCTGAGGAAAAAAAAAAAGAAAATTAAAAAAAATTAGTCTGCAATGCACTTCACTCAAAAACCTAAACCTCTCCCCGGTTAGTATTTTATGTTATCTCAAGAAGAGGGAGATTATTTTACAAAAAACCTGCACATCTAAAAGTTCCTTCTCCTCTACCTAATTGTATCGCTATGCCTTAAAAATATGCCCCTTCTAAATATGTAATAAAGTTAATTTAATTTACTTAGTTCTGCCATCTTCCCCATCACAGGATAAACCTTGTGCATCATTTCGTTGCATAGAAAATGCCAGTGAAAGGTTCCCCCCCTCCCCAGCAAGAGACTAAATTTAGCGTAGATGTGGAGTACAGTGGGGGAGAGGGACTAATGAATTAGAGGAAGAGTGGAGGTCAGATTGGATTTCTATCACTTCTGCACTGAAAAGCACAAACGAGTCGGGGACACGAGATCTTTATGTCAGAGAGACTCACCGTTTGCACAGGGGTTGCTTGTGCACCTGTCTACTTTTTTTTCACAGTTTGACCCCGTGAAGCCGAAAGGGCAAACGCAGGTGTAGCTGGCCCCTTGCTCCTTCTCCAGGCAGGTGCCACCGTTAAAGCAGGGAGAATCTACGCAGGTCAAAGCGCTGTGCTCACAGTGGGTGCCGTAGTAGCCAGGGGGGCACAGGCAGTGGTAACCGTTCTCCATGTCCTGCAAAACACAACATTAGGACATTGTTATTTGATGGCACCAAGAGATAGCTGCTCACATGCTTATTTTCGGTTGGCAGCATGCGTGCGCTGCTCGTTCCCTTCCCATCCACGCTCTGATGTGGCAAAAGCGACATTTGGAGAGTAAATAACTGCCGGCCGGGCTGTGAGGGACAGAGCTGTGAATGGGCTGTGCTCGGCGTGCAGGAGTTACCACGCAGCTACACAAGCAGAGCAGATGCAGCTGTAGGGAGCCTACAGGCAGCCAGACAAAACCATTACTAACACCACTACTGTCTAATGGGATCCCCAAGGTCCTCCCAGAGCAGGATGGCACGTGTCGACCTACACAGCTGTGATCAGGGCATTTATCCTCATCATGAGAGCCCTTTTTTTTCTTTACAAGGATTTAGATTGCTTTGCCATGGGTAAGTCCCACCACCTAGATCACAATAAAACTTCTTTCAAAGTACTTCTTTCCATGTCCAACGCCTTGGGAGAAGGGAGCTAGGGTCTTGCTCCATTAGCTTTAATCTAAGCGTGCATTGGGTTACATTTGATATCTATAACTGATCAGTCTTTATCAACAGGTAGAATCAACCTCAGTCTTTATCAACAGGTAGAATCAACCACTGACTGGGTTCAAAAACCCACTGAAAGACTAGACTGCAGGAAACTAAAAATGTAGAACGCTGTTTCACAGAAAGTGTTTCAGCTCATTGCCCTCATATTGTCTGACACTATGCTCCCATAGCAGAAAGCAGAAGTTTTCTTTCATTTGCTATTAAAATACAGACGTGGCACATTTCTGCATGAACCTTGGTCATTTTTTTCCACATCTGCTCCCTCACCAGCCTTGGATCTTGCCAAGCTCTCATAATGGCTGCCACAGAAACCTAAGGATCAGTTGACTGGTTCTAATCTAGATGATACATCTCCTCCTGTAACAGACTTCCTCCCCTGACACCTCTCGGGAAGGGTTCAGTATGATAGTTGTGAGCGTCGGTAATGAACCTGTGTACTATCGAATTCCCATTACATTGTTACAGAACCATTTCTGAAAAGGTATACTGGGGCTTGCTTCTCACAAAGGCTTTACATTTAAAATGCCCTTACCGTGCAACTACCGCCGTTCCTACAGGGATTGCTGTCACACTCGCTGATCTCATGTTCGCAGTCAACACCGGTGAAGCCGGGTTTGCATGAGCACGTGTAGCTGCCCTGGCCGGTGTTCATGCAGGTTGCTCCGTTTTTGCATGGTCTGTGGTGAGTGCAGTAGTTCAGATCTGCAAAGAGACCGGGGGTTAGGGGAAAAAAGTGTCTTTGACAGCTGGGAAAAGACATTCATAGCGTAACCCTTTAGTCGACAAAAAAAAGCAGAATTTTCAATGAAGTATTTAATTTTGCTATCAATAGGAATACTGGGGATGATTATCCAGGTTATTATCAGGAACAATCAGATGTTTCAGATTAACATTGATTTTAGATATTTCTCTACGTCCATTGCTGTTAAACGTGAGCTCTGAATTTTGAGAGACCTGGCAAAAATTTATCTTTCTTAGTGCTCTCCCCTTTTTTGTGTCCGTAAACCTGTTAGCTACAATGGGATTTAGGTGCCAAGTGGGAACGTGTACTTCGCAAGCGTGTGTTCTGTGCAAGACAGGCCAGGGCACCATAGACTCTGTGCACAACGTGTCGTGTACTGAAACAGGCAGCCCCATCTTTACGAGGTGTGCTCCGAGGCACATTCTGGGGAGGCAGGGAGGAAATAATGATGTTTTGGCTTGGAGATTTAAACAAACACTAGAATTCTTTTATTGTTTATTTACCATGCTCTCTTGTTATGAATGTTAGTAGTTTAAACTGCCTAAATGCTCTGCCAAGCTTGACGGTCCTTTTTTTTTTCCCCTTTAAATTTGCGATAGAGGTTAAGCACACAAGTTCATAGGACATAAGCAGAAAAATTTTATTGTCTCTATAAATACCGTAGAGTAATTGGAATACAACTGGTTAATAGATAACTACAAGCAGAAAAAAAAAAAAAAAAAATCTGCGACTTTACTTTTCCAGCTTAATTCGGACTTCGCCATCTTAATCTTATAACTGTCTTGAAAACACTCAGCTTGCTTTGAGGACTTAATGATCTCAGTGCCAGCAGCGCATATATGGCCTTGAGGACATGACTGCTCAGCTGGCTACGGTTCAGTGATTCAATGGGTTGAATAGGTGGAAGTGGTCTGGTGTACCTTAAAATGGAACCTGTACTTTTCATTCTTGCTTACAGGATTTTTCTCTCATGCTCCAGACTTATCACATGAGTTAACTTCCTTGTATGCAAAATAAGGAAGGCCCAAATGATGGTGTTTACTGCTGCTGGAAACTGTTTAGTAAATTGTTATAGTTGTACAGGGAATAAGTCAAACTTGGCTTGAGAAGGCAGAAAACTTGCCTGTTCAACACTCATCCAGGTTGTTGGGTTTTTTCCCAAGAGAAAAACCTTTTTTTTTGTGAGAGAAAAACTGCAGCTACCAAAAGAAGGTTTGCTTGTTTTCAAACAAAATTACTACAAATAGAAGAATTGGTATCTAAGACAGCAGCGGTACAAATTGATGCCTGCGAACAGGTAACTGGCGGAAATTTAATTCTCGGTCCAATGGGTCAGGTTCCTTAGTCCAGTGCTGAGGAATACCCATAAGCACAACCTTCAGAACTAACCTTGATCACAGAAGAGGCCACCCCATCCTTCATCGCATATGCACTGCCATTGTGTTTTACAAGTCCCGTGGCGGCAGCCGATGTGGGGAATGCATTCATCACAGTAGCGGCCTTGCCAACCGGGACGACAGCTAAAAGAAAAGTCAAATTAAAACATTAATGACATGGAAGAGAGTCTAAGTTTCTATTACAAGGTGACATTTTAACTGAAGTTCAGATTGCAATTGCCATCTACTCACATGCACTCTCCAGGCTTGTTGCAATATCCATTCTGTTCAGTACATCCAGACAGACAGATGGCTGTAAAGAGAACATAAAAAAGCAGAAATGTTTAGGTAAATACACATGGCACCACAGAATACACTTTTAAAATGGGAAATGCCAGCCTTAAAAAAAAAAAAAATTACTTTGAAAACCAGTTTTGTGCTTTCAAAGCTTTGTTTTAAAAATTCTCAGTACGGGGAGTTCTGGAGCAGGAGGAAGTGAACAAGGAAGGCCAACGTTTGACAAGTTATCCTTTAGTTTTTCTGTTTATACAACAAACATGAACTCTTGCAACTCTTGCTAGAAAAGGAGCAAGAGGAGGCAGCTTTGGCTGGTGCTAACGAAAGACTGAAAAAAACCCAACAGGACCGCGATTTCACAGCAAAGATTCCCACTACTACGCCCCAACACCTGTCTCATCTCCTCTGGCAGCAGGACCTGTGGCCGCATTTGTGTGGGCGAGCTGCTAGCGCTTTAACTTGGAATAGGTATCACCGATTTCAGGGATACCAGCCGGGATCCCTTCTCTGCTAGCTCACTCTTTGCTGCTAATGCTCGCGGAGGTGAAGCGCAGCGCTGGTAGTTGCAGCCAAAGGGGGCAAAGTCCTCGGCGTGGAGCTTTCTCTCTCCGGGCAGGGAGTGGAAAGGTCGGCGTGAAAACACGGCCCCAAGCGCCTACCGGGTAACCGTGCACAAGGCTTGGTACAGCCTTGTCACAGCCACCCTGTTTTAGGGACTGACCGCAAGGACAGCTACAGCCAGGGTCACGCGGAACTGGTCAAGGGGCTGCGCTTTTGGGTTCCAGGACCCTCCATCAAATAAGCTCCCTGATGCCTTGGGGGGGTTGCGTTATCTCAAAGGCCTTTTGGGCATCATCCCTATCCCACGCCAACGCCTCGTTAGCGCAGACAAGTGCCTAGGGAAGCCAAAGCAGGTGATGCTCCTGAACGCTCCGAGGCCTCCCTGAGCTTTAACGAGGGCACTTACGCTCGGTGCAGTACTCGCCGGTCCAGCCGGGCAGGCAGGCCAGGCTGCCGTCCGCCTCGCAGACGTAGTGTCCGAAGCGGTCGTCCCGGCGCTTGCAGAGTCTGGAGCAGCTCTCGCCGTAGTAGTTCTCGCTGCAGACCACCCGGTAGGAGTAGCGCAGCTGGGTCAGCGGGCCGCTCTGCACGTCCTGCGACCAGTCCTCGCCCACCGACAGCGACCGCTGGATCGACATCTGGCTGATGAGCCAGTCCTCCGAGGGCGGCCGGGAGCCTGCGGGAGAGCGGGCCCAGTGTCAGCGGCCGGTCAACACCGCACACAAAGTCCCCTTGCCGAGAAAACCACCCGCCCCGAGCGGCCAGGACGCCCTGCCCCACTGGAGGTCCCCCCGCGCGCATATACATACATATATGTGTGTGTGTGTATATATATATACACAAGATATATGTACGTAAGAGTGGGAGCGCTAACCCCGGCCAAGGGGGGCTCAGCAGAGGGGCCTTTGAAAGCAAGGGCTGCCGTGAAATATCCTTTTCCTCTCCTCTCAGAAAAACATCCCAAAGCCATTATTCCTCTCCAAAGGGCGGAATTCGAGCAAGGTGTAAAATACAGGAAGAGGCGGCCGGGGCTCGCTGGCAGCCTCCCGGCGTTCTCACCGCAGCCCGCCTCGCTTTCCCACGCCAAAAATAAACCGGAGGAAACGCAATTGTGTTGGAGATTAGGCCGGGGCAGAATCAAAGCGGCCCCTGATGGATATCGAGGGGGAAGGGTTGGGGGGGGGGCGGACGGGGGGAGACGGGGGAACCGGCTCCCGGCGGTGGGACGCAGCCGGCCCCGCCGTTACGGTATAAAGGGCTGAGCGGGGGTCGGCCGTTAACCCTTTCGGGATGGGGAAAGGGGGGTGTGATGGGGAAGGAGGGGGATGATGCGGGGTGGGGGGGTGGTGGTGTGTGTCTGGAGGGATGGGGGGGCGGTAGAGGGGACCGAGCGAAGGGCGCCCCCTGCCGGCGGCGCGCGGCCGTAATCACCTTCCGGCAGGTAGTTGTCGGGCGCGTGCCAGGCCTGGATGATCAGCGAGAAGGTGCCCTGCGGAGGGGAGAAACCAGCGTCAGACCCAGCATCCCCCTCCCGGCACCCCCCCGACCTCCACCGGTACCCCCCGGCCCTGACCCGCATCGGCAACTCCCCCCCCGTCCGCCCCCCAAACCGCGGCGACGGGGTCCCCCCTGTCCCTCCTGCAGACCGCGGATCCCCCCCCGCCCACCCCGCTTTGCTTTTATTTCTTCTAACAAATAACACTTATTATCCCAAGTGTTTCTGGGCTGGAGGCGCTTTTCCATCCCTTTCTTTCTTTCTTTTTTTTTTTTTTTTTTTTCCTGTAAAGGAAGTTCTGGAAATAAGTCTAAAGGCGAAAGTGGTTTGTTTACATTGCAGCTTAACAGAGCGCTGCCACCAGCCTTCCTCTGCCGCCCCCCTGCCCCACCATCGGCTTTAAAACCGGGCTTAAAGCGGGATCTCACCGGCCACGTGAAGTTAAAGGGCAACTTAATGGGGCTGTCAAATCTCTCGGTGTCCTTGATGCTGAAGGAGTTTATTCCCAGAATCGGGGTGATGATGCTGCCGAAAGTGCAGGAGCCCGGGGACACCACTGTCTGAAAATGCTTCAAACAAACGCGAAAGAAGGTCCTGCAGTGGGGGAAGCAGGGCTTCCCGCTGGCCAGAAACCCGTGGCTATTCACGAATTCGTGCAGCTCCAGCTGGAAGACGCCAGAGCCGGACACCCTCTGCACAAAGGGGAGACACACAAAATAGCCAAATCAGACCTTACCCCGGCTTTGCCATGCAAACTGGCTTCCATCACCCACTTTACATCATTTCGCGAACCCTTCTTTTTTTTTTTTTTTTTTTTTTTGCGATGTGCCATTACCTGATGCAAAATCATTAACAGAAACGTCAAGCCAAAGGCGCGCAAGGCTGTCATCCTTGTGTTACTCAAGCTTCCAGTTCTTAGTGGGTTTAGTTTTCCTCCTGTATTCCTCAAACGGTCCAAGCAAGCGCTTCTCGGCCGAGGGAGAAAACGAGAGGCGTCACGGCGGTTCTCCTGGTAGCAACCTGCTCTTCCAAATATTCCCCCAGCGCCAGCAGAAAGCGGAAGGTAAAATCCAGGTGGCGATCCGGTCCTCCCTTCTGGGAATTAATCCTGCAGCCAGCCGCCGACCTCTGAGCGCTGGTCGTCGCCTTTATAAACTCCAGAGCCGGGTGGTGTTTGGTGAGAGGGACGCGGAGGGGAGTGTTTAGCGTGGAACCGCTCCTCCTTTCCCCGGTGCTAGCGGCGCTCAGTAAATGGAAAACTTGCTTCCCTTCGCGCTGTTTATATAGTTGCCTCGCATCCTCACAAGCTCATTATGTAAACCGTCAGTCAGACTCACGGCCGATCCCTCCCCTTTTCCATCTTTCCTTGCTGGAAAAAAAAAAAAAAAAAAAAAAAAAGAACCAAATGTTGCGGAGAGAGCCCTCATATATATCCAGAATTAATACCCTGCCGCCGCCGCTGCCGCGCTGACCGGCGAGGAGCCGAGCTGATTACCGGCAAGCCAAGCATCTGTTGAGATATTTACGGCGCTGGCACCGGGAGAGTTCCCTCGAAGATCAGACGCCTCTCCGGGCAGCAGCCTTCCAGAGCGGCCGAACAATAGAAGATGAAATGTTTAAAAACCACGCTTGTTTGAGTGTTTGTTTGTTTGTTTGTTTGCTTCTTCCCCCCACCACCTCCCCCGCCGATTGCAACGTGCCTGCCCCCCCCGCCCTCCCAAACCCTCCTCGCCCCCGCGCCTCCCTCGCCTCGGCCGCTCCCCGGGGCGGCGGAACGGGGCAGCGCTGCGCTGCGCCCCGCGGCCGCGGCGGGCCCGGCGGGCAGGACCTGCCCTGCACCGAGAGGGCTGGCCCCGGGTGGAAAGTAAAAGTAAAACGGTGTTTGCCCGACGGGCGGACACCCGGGACAGCCCCCCCCACCCCCTCCTCTCCCCTCCCGGCGTTATCCCTGACTCCGGCTAACGGCCATGCGCCGAAACCCACCGAGAGCTGGGGGCAAAGCGGAGCGGGTGATGGCGGGGAGACGGGCAGGGCTGGGGGCGGGGGGTCTGCCTTCCGAAATGGGTGACAAACGAGCGCTGAAGAGAGGTGGCCGAGGCCGGCGGCGGGGACGTGAGCCCGGTTGTCCTGGCTGCTGCCCCGGCCCCCCAAGACCACTTAGGGGGTCGCAGGCGGGCGAGGCGGGAGAGGGGGCGGCGGGGGGCCGTGGGCCGTGTCAAAGCCGCTTGGCAGTGGCCGGTGGCGGGCTACAGCCGGGCTGCGGTCTGGCGTGTGCCAGTAAAGCCCTTGGCCTGATTGCAGCGTGCGCTTATTGTTGGGTCGCGTGTCCCTCATTAAAGCCAAGCACAGAGAAGGCCTTTCATGTGGCTTTTTATTTCAGCTTGTTAAATGGATGGGAGGCCGGGGGGGGGGGTGGGGGGTGGGGTGGGGAGAGGGAGAGATAAACCCTCAGCTGTATGATAATGAGGTCTTGCCACCTTTATGCCAGCGCCCGCCTCGCAGGGCTGCGGACCCTTCCGGCGTGGATCACCTGGGGGAGCAGCGCCCTGCAAGTCGCCCTTCAGCCCCTCTCCTCTCCCGAAGGGTCTATTCTTGCAGCGTTAATTCCCCAGCCCAGGCTCTGTTTTGGTCTTTTTTTTTTTTGGGGGGGGGGGCTGGCTTGTTTGGGGGCGAGGCAGGACGGGGAGGGCGCACCCCAGCTAAACTTCCCCGGCCGTCCCGCTTCCCCGTACGTTTCCAAGAAGCCAGCTTTGGTGCGGGATGCGGGGAAGGCGCCGTGTGCGGCCAAACGCCCGGGGTCGGGTCGGGAGGGCAAGGCAGGGCTTCCGCGGAGAAATAACTGAGCTTTCGGGAGGGGGGGGGCGGAGAAAGCCACGGGCACGGCCGCCACCGGCCGCCGCCGTGAACGGTGCCGTCGCACCGACGCGCGTGGGTGCGGACGGGTTTGGGGAGGGGGCTAGGCCAGGAATCGGGGTCGCTGCCAAAAAGGGGATTAAAACTTCTCCTGGTCCCCGCTGCGCCGGGGAAAGCAGGAGCCGGGGGGCACAAGGGCTGGCGACGCCGGGGGGCTGCCCCCGGGCCCGGGCCCCCTTGGTTTGGGCTCCGTCCGGAGCGGCCCGGCTGCCGCCTGCGGGGGTGCGTGTTCGTGCGTGTGCGTGGCCTCGGCGGGCAGGGGCGGGAGCCGTGTCTGCGATGGAGATAAACCGCAAGGCAGAGGCACAGGCGAGGAGCTCTTTTGTCTCGGCCTCGTAAACAAGTGGGAAGGAGGAATGTGTCGCCGCTGATGAACTCGGAATTTTGCAGCGATCCGCCCGGCCAGATCCCGGCTTTACCAGCAGCAGCGTCAACTGTCAAAATCAAATCTGATGCTAATAGCTTCGGTACTAAATAAAATGAGAGGCCAGATAACATCAGTGCTTGATAAATGGTAATGAGTGTCTAACCTAGGGGAACAGAAGGGCTGTGGGGCTCTTTAATTCAGTATTGAAAGGCTAGCTGGGTACTGCAGGCTCTAGCAGATGTTAGTATGTGTGTGTTTTGATTTTTGACTTGTATTGGACGTTTATTAGGCTAACCAGAGCCACCCCACGCATGGCCACTTGGTCCAGGCACCATCTGGCACAAGCAGGGCGGCGTGCAAGAATAGGCCTCGCTTTGGTGCTGAGGATCCACGGGCAGCATCTACCATATGGACCCGGAGCTAATGTAGGTTAAAGCAAGACAAGCTGATCTCTGCTTTTCACAGCTCCGCCAAACCTCTCTGCCGTCCCGGCGGCGTGCACCTTGGCGGCTGGCGAAGCGCTTCCACCTCCAAAACCTGGCAAGAGGGGTGCAAGCCATCCTCCCCCCCCCCCCCCTCCCCAGCGCTCCCCAGCCCGCTCAGCCACCCTTGGGTGGCCGCTATTTTTCGAGGCAAACTTTCCACTTAGTTTCCCTCGTTCCCGGCAGGAGCAGAAGTCGCTCCAGCCCTCCACGTGTCATCGTCGTCGTCCCCCCACCCCAAACCAAATATTTTCAGAAGCTCGAGTGAGTGGTGCAAAACAGACGTGAAACCCCCCCTCGACACTCCAGGGCATTATTGCGGTTCCAGCTATAAAAAAAGAGCCCGTAATAAAGTAATAACCGGGGGAATATAACAAACCACCTGCTGCATGTTGACACACACGCAACACGGAGTGCAGATTTAAAAAAAAAAAAAAAAAGAAGTTGCATTAATAGCATCCAAGAGCTGAGCCTGAAAGTTGACCGAGAGCAGATTAGAAGCACGAACTCCTGCAAACCCTTTCCCGTGCCCAACCCGCCATCCCGGGTCACTTTGGTGAGCCCCAGCGCAGCCATCTCCCTCCGCTCGCTCAGCACCCTCGGCTGATTTCGAGGGGCGCACGTACCCGGGGGGGGGGGGCGAGGAGAGGGGGGAGCCGAGCCCGCAGAGCCCCGGGCTTTGCCGAGGTACCCGTGGCCCCCGCCGGGATGCTGGGCAGTGGCCCGACGTGCCCGGTGGTCGCCGCCTCCCCGTCCTTTTCCACCCTGCTTCCCCATCTCTCCCTTACTCGAGGTCAGGGCGTTCCACACCACCACCCCCCCCACACCTCACACCACCCCCCCCCGATCCTTTTCGCGCCCCATTTGCTGCCGGTTTATCTCCAGGCTGGCCCGGCTCAGCATACGCGTGGCCAGGCCAAACGCATCTCGCTAACGAGACAACGTTAATTAATTCCGGGCGGGTGAAAGTTGCCAGCCTGCCCAAGCCTTCCCTCCCCCCCAACACCCCGAGCCCCCGTGCCAGGCTGCCCTCCTCCGTTACCGGGGGAGACGTCCAGCGCTCCCCCACGGGACGTGTCGGAGCTTCCCCCCCCCCCCGGCCCCTTTCTGTCACCCGTGTCCTGCTGCTCTCAGGCTGCAGACCCTGGGAAGGGGGGGCTGCGACGGGCTCGGTATCTCCAGGGGCGCCTGCATCGCGCCTCCCGCCATCAGCCCCGCTTTTCTCCCTCTCTCTCCCTCGACAGCTCCGTGTTTTCTAACCTGCCCTCCCGCCCCACGGGGGAAGCTCCCACGGGGGTGGGTCTGTGCGTGAGGTCGTGTCGCAGCCCGCGGGGGCTTTCTACACGGCTTCTGCCGGGCTACTTTAAAGGTCCCGCGGACACGGAGCGCCCGTACCTGCGGCCGGGGCAGGACCTGCCGGCTGCTCCGGCCACGGAGAGTTTTTGGAAGGGGACACGGCGGAGCTGGAGGTTGCCCCTGCCTCCCCTGTCCCTCACGGCCGGGCACACCAGGGCTGTCCCCTAAGGCAGCACGAAGCCGCAGCCAGGCTGGCATGGCATCCCGCCCGGGGCGTCCCGCGTCTTCCCCTTCCCCATAACCTGGGGGAAGAGCCTCTTCTCTCCCCACCCCCCCCGCCTTCCCCTTTCTCCGCACTCCTTTTGGAGCGGAGCGGGGGGGCGCAGAGGCGGGGAGCAGCCCACCAGCACCTTCCTGCCCCGCAGCCGCCTTTCCCAGGGAGGCGCTCCCCTCCCCGGGACGGTGGGCTGCGGGGAACCGAGAAATCCCCCGATCCCCCGGAAAGCGGCTGCTCCGCTCTCGCTCAAATTTGCCTTCACGATTTTGTCGCTCAGTGCAGCATCCCCAGCGCCCGGGCGAGCGAGATTATTTTTATTGTGCACCTTGCGCTCCTTTCTCGGGCGCGTTTCTGCTCTCTGGCTCTGCTGCCTTTTGGGGCTGGTCGCCTTTTTTGATCCCTTAGTTAGCGACTCGCCCATTTATTCGGTGCTCGCCAGCCCTTCCGTGTGTGCGCATCCCCACTTCGTGAGCCGGATTCCCCCATGGCTTCTAAACCCCTTAGCTAGAAAGTTGCGCATCGATTCAGCGCTGACATACACCGAGAGAAAAGGAAAAAAAAAGGAGAAAAAGAAAAGAAAAGAGAAAAGGAAAAAAAAGGAGAAAAAGAAAAGAGAAAAGGAAAAAGGGAGAAAAAAAAGAGAAAAGGAAAAAGGGAGAAAAAAAGAGAAAAGGAAAAAAGAAAAGAGAAAAGGAAAAAAGAAAAGAAAAAAGGCGAAAAAAGAAAAGAGAAAAGGAAAAAAAGAAAAGAGAAAAGGAAAAGGGGAGAAAAAAGAGAGAGAAGAGAAAAGGAGAAAAAAAGAAAAGAGAGAAGAAAAAAGGAGAAAAAAAAGAAAAGAGAGAAGAAAAAAAGGAGAAAAAAAAAGAAAAGAGAAAAGGAAAAAAAATCCCCCCTTGCTTGTTTTGTTTCTGCCTAAATGTCCGTAGCGCGGAGCATCCCTCCAGGGAGCGCCGCTCCGAGGGGTGTTAATGTGGTCGATTTGGGGTACAAATGTTTGGAAATGTTTCCCGATTCGCACAGAAGGAGGGGGGATTTGCAAACTGTTGCTGCCACATGGCTCCTCCAGCCGCCCCATTCTCATTGTAATGAGGCCGGCGCGTGCCTCATCTGCCGCGGGGGCGCTGCCACGGGCCGCCCGCCCACGCTGCCCCGCACCCGCGGCGGGGGGACACCCAGGCGCAGGGGTGAGGTGACACAGGACGGGGTGAGACCGGGGGAAACATCCGCCCCCCCCCCTCCTCCACCCCCTCACCCTTCCATCCACCCCCCCCACACCCCCCAATCCATCCACACCCCCCGCTCCCGGCCGAGCCCCGGCGCCGCTCTGCGCTCCCCGCTGCCCGCGCAGCCTCCGCGCCCGGCCCGTAAAAATAAGAACATTTCTATTAAAGGCTATAACGATCACTATTGAGTCTCTCTGGCTACAAATCGATGGCTTCTTTTCCATACAAATGCCTGCTTATGCCTTTATGTTCTCCATCTGTTTGTAGCTAACACCTGCCATTCAATAAATCGATTTGGCCATTTAATGTAACAGCTTCCCGGGACATTTTTTCATGCCAGATGCCACAGCAGCTCCAAACCTCCACCCCAACCCAGCGCCCCACCAGCACGGCCGCCCGGGGCTTCGCCTCCACGGAAACCCTCTGCCGGGAGGACAGAGCAGAGCTGAAAAGTAAAAGAAAATATTTAAAAATGCCTTTTTTTTTTTTTTAAATTTTATGGCTTAATATTTAATTTTAATTTTTTTTTTTTTTTAAGTAACCCCACCGACCTCACCATCTTCTTTACCGCTGCGGTTTCTGAGCGCCTGGGGGGGTGATATCCCGGCCGACCCACAGCCCACGGGCAGGTGTACTCGTGGCGCTGGGTTTCCTGCGGGTGACAAGCATCAGGGCAGTTTGTGACATTTTTTGGTTCCCTTGTATTTTACTCGCCGACAGATAACTTTGCACGTTTTAAGGGCTGTCGTGTTCTAAGGACACAAAGGCACTCCGCCTGCATGGTTTATCACCCCCACGGCATGGGGCAAGGCTGGCTTGGGCCTCCCTCATGTGGGATGGGGGGGGGGGATCGGGTCCCATCCTTCTACTTGCTTCGGGAGGGGGGCAGCCCTCCTTGAGGGGCCACTTTGCCCCCCCCCCCCCCCCCCGGCCTCTGAGCTGCAGCAATGCTGCATTCCCTGGCAGCAAGGGCGAAGTGAGGTGGGTGCCCCCTCCCGCCCCCCCGTGTGCTGCTCTGCCCCGCAAACCTCGGGTTTCTCCCTGGCCACCCCACAACGCGCTGCACCAAGCCGGGCTGAGGGAGAAAGGGGGATCGCTCTAGATGTTGCCCCGCAGGTCTCCGGGGAGGGAAAACAGCACTGCTAGGGATATGAGAAAGCGGAGCAAGTAATAGAGCACGGGGAAGTTACGGGGCAGTTTCCTCATGGAGGAACGGAGCAGCGCCGGGCTGGCCGAGTTCCTCCAGAGGAGATGATTTCGGTACTGCTGGGATTGTGTTCGGCCGTGTTTGTTGTATAATTTATTGTGCTGGGAGTGCCTAGAGCTTTTGAAAGGTGCCTTTGAAAGGCATCTTTATTGCTTTAAATCTGAATAAATACATAAAACGAAAGGTGTATTGCAGAAATATAGATATGTATGCATTAGGTACACTATGAGGGTCTGCTTCTCTCTTAATTAATTCAGTGCAGGCTATGGATGCCATTTGCAGATTCACCTGGCTGTAAAAGCCTAATTTCCTTTGAAAGTCAGCAAGAAAGTCATGCAGTCATTTGGCACTTTCACCTGAGATAGCTGGATAAAATTGGGAATTCTCATAACAACCAGCCCTGCAAGCTATGGCTGGAACTAAGAGTAGGTACCTGGGAGATGACCAAATCTTTCTCTTTTTTTTTTTTTTTTGAACTTCAAAGTTGTGGGTGGGATTGGCAGGGGAGAGTTGGAGAGTGCGGAGATGTCTCACTCGGAGCAGAGGTTCCCACGTTTTTGTTCATACACAAGTCATGTATGGGTCAATGTTCATGGATGGGACACCGGTCTGAAGCAGCATAACAAAACAAGTACAGGCTGGCTTCTTAAAGGGGAAAAATTCCTTTTGCAGGCTCCATAGTAAATGTCCCATGGGCCAGGCTTTGGGAACTCCTGCATCAGAAGGTCTGTGTCTTCAAACAGATGGCCGGGCAAGCCCTTGGCTACTTAGAATATGTTTGGGGCTATATTATATAGCACTGAGTAAAGAGATCTGTCACAGAAAAACAGTAAAAGGCAGTTTTAACCCTTCCCCGGGGGAGTGGCGTGGATCCACTCTCCGCCTGACCAGTCCCTCCTCTCCTGTCCCCCCGTACCGAGCCCATGGGATGTTTGGTAGGGGCCCAGCATTGTGGCACTCGCTTCAGAGAGTGGGAGGAAGAAGCCTCAGACCTCTGGCATGTGAGATTTGGCAGAGCAAGTCCCGGAGTCAGACGCGGATGGCCTCGGCGTCCCAGGCTGTCCCAGCGGGGCAGGACCGAGAGCAGAGTGAAGCGGGGGTGTTGGGAAGTGCTTCTGGAGGGGCCCGGGGTGGACGGCATCCAACCCTGCATCCGTCAGAGGTCAATGACACACTGTCACCCAGCTGGCATCTACCTCCTCCAGGTTGGTCCCTCCTAGCAGGGGGTGTGCTGCCACCGAGCATGGTGGGCACGCTGGGTTCTTGCTGAGCTCTTCCGCTTCCTTCAATCTCCTGGTAGCCCGGCGTTGGGCAGGAGCTGTTGGACGCCCAAGACTGAATTTCTGAAGAGATGTGGAGGCCAGAACTGGCAGGAGAAGGTCTGTGGGGCTCAGTGGAGTTGCACCTGCTTGCGCACCAGGATAAGCTGCAGCAAGGCAGTTGTAACTTCTCGGAGCTGCACAGGGTAAAAGTTAAAGGTGTTTAAAATACAGCTGGCCATTTAAGTAAGAAAATCCTTTTTAAAATCCCTTCATTGGAGGTCAAACTTGCTAATGACTGAAGAGAAAGACCAAAAAGACCATCCTGACTTTTTATCCATAGCATTTATATTTATTTCTAGTAAGAAAGACTTTAACCAGGAGCAGCTGCTTCCACCGCCCATCAAAAGCAATCCTAGATTGTCCAGATGGAGTCACTCAAGACAGAGACATGAGCAAGGGCTGCCACCGGCTCCAGGGTTTCTGGGTTTGTCCTATTTTAAGAAGACCTCGCATCCTGCAAACACTGCTTATGGGAAATGATTGGATGCAGAAATCCTAGTGGGGGCCCATGAGGCAGCCTCATGCGGAGATGTGGCGATGTGGCATGCTGACATTTTGACATAACGTGGTGATGATTTTATGCTAGCATCAGCCCTCCAAGAGGAAAGTAAATATGTGACATATTGTTCAGGGAAACAAAACAAACCAGACAATGAGGTCCTGTGCCCAGTGACTGATGTAGCCTCTGCAGGCCCATGTAAAAACCTCTTTTCCTTTGTGATTTGGGGATGCTGGGAAAATGAGTGCACCAGGGTATCCAATACCCATCCCTGGCCCATCCAGCCCTCCTCGCTTTTTGTCTTTGTGTGCGGCCATGCAGGGAGCAAACGCAGAGCACCCGCTGGGTTTCTATTGTTTCTCCTGTCTAATGGCCCTACTTAGCCATGGAGGAGCGGGATGGATTTGCGCCTTGCGCACATTGTTCTTGGGGTTCAAAAGAATACTTAAACTAGAGCAGTAGTTAGTATGACAATGGAATAGAAATGAACATTCACTCCAGTGGCTGTGGATGGCACAGGGGCTTAGATAATGGGAGGAGGGAGAAGAAAATTAATGAATCTGTCTGTCTGTCTGTTGACCCGTCAGCATAAATATCTTGTCAGTCATATGTGACAGCAGATCTAGTTGGCTGGCAGGAGCTATGCTTGCCCAGGGCTCCCGGCTGTATTCTTTAAATCAAAAGTTTCATCAGGTAATTTAGCAGACTGAAGAAAGCTGGTACTTGACCACATAGTGAACCCCAAATGGATGAGCAATAAATGCTTCATCTGTGAATGTTAAATGATGCAAAACAATGGTACACGGAGCGCAGGGACACCGACTCCTTCCTCCTGCTTTGTGCCCAGACAGCAGTCCTTGGATAGGCATGGAGATGCTCCTTCACACCCTACACAGGAGCCTTTCTTGAGCTGAGCAACTGTGGGGACTTCCTGTCAGGCCCTTCAATGCTCTTATATAGGGCTGTGCTGCCACCCGTAGCCACCAGGGAGGGATCAAGAAGTCTTTTGTCACTGGGTGCCCTTTTTCAGAGGCTGCTTAAGGAGGCAACCACTAAAGTCTCTCCAGGTGATCAGATCACCTGCGGGAGGGCAGACAGCAGCATCCATCCCATCCTGGAGGGGATGTAGCTGTCATGATGGAGGGATTAAACAGTTGGGTAAGGCTGACGTGCTATTTTGTTCAAAAGCCCGGGGTGAGGCATGGGGGCATTCTGTGTGGGTCTTCCTGTATGTACCTACACAAACCCAGGGTGGGAAACACTTCTTCTCAGAGCTTAGGATGGGATTTGTCTCACCTTACTTTAGCCAAGTGATAGGTAAATGTGCTATGTTAATTATCTACATTTCCTCTTGAGTCAACACTGAGAGATGGGACCATATTCCTCATCCTGGGAGGGGACTCTGTTAGACAGGATGAATCATCATCTGCAGAAACCCTTCTCTCTCTCCATTGACTCCAGAGGAACCTACATTCCTGGACTAGGTGAGACCTCTAAGTTTTAGAAAGCTAAAGCGAAGTGGGTTTAATCTCTTCCCTTAGTGCCTGAGTAGAGAAGGGATGATGTGGCTTGCCCTGATGCACAGCAGCCTGTGGCAGAGCTGGGAGCAAAGCGTGGTGTCTCTGAGCATCGGCCACTGCCCAGTGCTTGGGATGTAGGGCTGAGATCAGGATTGGGGGTGTCCCGGTTCTGTCGAGAGCACAATCCTTACGACAAAACTTGCAGAGCTGGCTGCAAGGTATAAAGAAATGCAGCCTCGTAGATTGCTTGCATTTTGACACTTTTTCCATTGAAACCTTCCGTGCACCGCAGCAGGACACCAGGGTAAAAGGCATCGCTATGAGCCAGAAAGGGTGCAAGCTGAGTGCTTATCTGGATTAATCCAGGGATCTGTACCACAACCATGATACTGAATGGATTAATTGGTAAAATCAGGTTGTGCGCTGGGGACTGGATTTGGAGCACCCTTTCAACTTTGGGGGAAGGAGAGTCTAATGCAAGATTCTGTTTCAGGCCCATTGCTAACAAAATCTGGAGCGTTGCAGCAAAGGTAGAGGAAGGAACGTTTGAAATGAGATATACCACAACTAATGAACTCTTTGTAGGTTACAAAGCATTTCCATCTTGTTGTTTATACATTCGGAATGCTCCAAAATAGATATTGAGATGAATCAATAGCTTTAAAAATATGTCTGGGTTTTATTAATTCGTTAGGGGATCTCATAGTTAACCCTTAAATAATCAGCTTAAAAGCAGAAGGCAGATTTACTGGCATACGGTTTTACATGGACATTTTTCTGGTCAAATGCCAAGATATATAACAATTTAGATGTCCAGAGTGTTTATTATCTAGGATCTAGCAGAGGCTTTAGCCTTCAGTCTTGAAACGCATACAGTGGCAGCTCAAGTCTTTGGAGGGTATCACCAAACTGGGATGTTTTGTCTCATGTACTGGGAAATGTTTTATTCTGTTCAGGATGAATTGTCCAGTTAAGGCACTTTACACAATATATTGTACAACGGCTTATTTTGGTGCCTATGTGTTTTCCCATTTGAGAGTTTTGGCCACATTTTCGTGTTGTGTTTCATTTCATGCTTGCTGCAGCCCCCCTGCAGATGAGTGCTGCTTCTTGTCTCATTTTAGAAACAATTCGCAGTTGATTAATTTCTGCCAGCTCTTCAAACTGGTGAAAGCAGCGATCATTCATTTGCAAGGGCTAATTCCATCTTCAAAGTATTCCTAGATGTAACTTTTTTATTTTAGATTTTTGGCAAGGCCTTTATGAGCCTTTTTCCTGGTTGTTTCCCTTCCTTTTCCCACCGGACGTGGTAGCAGGTGTTGAAACAGGAGGGCAGTCTATGTCCTACTGCCTTAAATTTTAACCACCATGATGTCTGTTTTTTCTCAGACCAAGTGTAGATGACAGGGCAGAAAAATCACCAGGGACAGCTTCCCCTGTGTTAGCTCTCCAGCAGTGACTGCCACCAGTGGAGCTCTAGCAGGGAAGCTACTCCAGAAGATACTGGAGATAAAAGCCTGGCAGCGATGTGACTGCTGGAGCAAATTCTGCTTACTCCCTGCTCTTCTTGCCTGGGGCGGACCCAGTTCATTGCTACTCTTAGGGTGGGTGGCATGGGGGCCATATGAGCCCACAAAACGTCCTCTCTGGTGGACCTGTTCCAAAGAATCTCTTCATCCTGCAAACAGTGGGGAAATAGTTAAAGATAGGAAGAATATCCACCTGCTTATGTTCTTCTGTGGTTCTCAAGAGGCTCTTAATGAAGGTGGCATCACTATGCTCACCTGAGGCAAGGCAGCCCTGCCAGGAAGCTCTTCCTAAACACAGATGCAGGTGTTCCTCGTGATGGAAAAATACTGCACTGAGCTCTGCTAGCCAGATAAGAGAGGTGAGTTGGAGAGAGGCAACTTGTGTGACAGGGGAGAAGCTTACCCTTGGTCTGTTGCTGGTACAGTTTTGCTTGGAGGTTGCAGTTTATGTCAGAGATCATGGGATATGCTGGCTGTTTAAGGGGACAATAAGCACTGGATAAGTAAGGTGACGTTGCCTGTAAAGATCGCTGCATAAGGAATGAAGGTAAGTTGAAAAAGGACATAAAAATAGAGCAAAAGGTGAAAAATTATGGAGGTACTTTCTTTGTATGGTTTGGAGAAGGAGGTGGTACAGAGGGTAGGGGGCTGGGTCTAAAGAGGTGCCCAGGAAGCCTGCTTTAGCATACAGACCTACAATATCCTGGATATGGGCATACATGCCCTTCTAAAGGCACCAGTTTGGGGAAAAAATAACTGACAACTGCATGTCTGCTGTGCATTGGTTGGCATCAGTTCTCAGAACAGGTTTTTAGCTCTGGCTCTTCTTTCTTTTCTTATTTACTAGATAGGCAAATTAATGAAGTTAAGCGTCATCTTAACATTGCTATTCACACTACTTTCATTCATTAGTTACTTCTAACTGCACAGTCATTCAGAGGCAGCCAGCAATGGCAATTAGAAGTTTCACAGAAATCACCGTACTCTGAGTGACTGCAGCCTGGATGAGGAAATACCAACAAAAGCCACTGTACAAGTACAATATTTAGAGAGCAGAACCTTTCTTAGCAAAACATAGCAATGATCACAGTATGGTTGAGGTTTGTGGTGTATCAACACCAAAGTGGTTTCAGTTCACTCCTGAAATGACAGAAATTGATAAGTTTTCTTGCTTAGAAGTCTGCTGAAGAGTCTGAGCCTTGTATTGCTGTGGACTCCAAAGCACCTGTATCAACAGACCCAGACAGTGCTGCCATATTTTTTTGTAGTGCTTTGTGTAGAGCTTAGTTAGCCTGGAAACGTGCTGCCCATAATCCTATCAGATACTGTTAAACCAGTGAAAGCGGCCACCAAATTCTATGTTAGTGGGTCACAGTTCAGACCAGGTTCCTGCGATGGCCCAAACTCATTCTTCTTGAATTCAGTGCTGCTGGGAGACTTTAGATGCTGAGCTTTACAGGCTGATACTTTTCTCTTACTAATGGATCCACTACAGCACAAGTGGCAGCAGTTGCAAGCTATTCTGTGCTGCTCATCTAATGTTCCTTCATGCCAATGTGGAGGGGTAGCCAGTAGCATTGGGAATTTTGTACTACACTCATCAGAGAAGACGCTTGCAGGCTTTGCATGTGGTTTGATATCCTTTGGGGGGAGGGGGGTGTGCAGAAACCATCCAATTCATGTATGCAAGATGGGTAGTATGCGTAGGTGGCAGAGACTTTTGGTCAGTACCATGTCGGGTGGTGACCTCCAGAGAAGCCATGTGTCACAACCAGTTCCCTGAGCCATCAGGCTCTGCTGGTGATTTTGCCAGAGACTGCCAAGTTGTTGATTTGTGGCAGTGGTTGGGGGTAGTACTTCAGAAAGCCTGGGGGCTGGATGAAGTGTGGAGGTCTCGGTTGCTAGCAGATGCCAGCGAATCTACATTGCTTTGGCCCAAAGGGTAGTAAGTCACAGAGGTCATTGCTGTGTTAGAAGTCCTTGAAATTTGGGGTGCAAAATTTGTATCCATACCTGGTAAAGTCATGTAGGATGGTCAGAAGGTACCCAACTCTCTTCCAGACTTCTTGTCTCTGTCCTGTCTTAATGCATGTCACAGTAATGGAAAGACTTCCCTTGGCTGAACTTAGGGCAGTGTTCCCCATCGGGATTTGCCCTGTTAGATCCTGTTACTTTGCTCCATCCAGGTGAGATCTTACTGTGTTTGGGGTGCTGGACTGCCATTGCCTGCTACTGGGACATTTGCAGAGGTAGGGCATTGGGGCAATAGGGAACAGAGCAGCACCAAGGAGGGTGTAAGCTTAATTCAAACATGCAAATCAGGATCAATGTTTTGCATTGATCAGAGTGGGGGTGTTTTGAGGTTTGGGGGAAGTTTTCCATAGGGACCTAGCTCTCTGGTGGCTGTGAGTAAGTGCTGAAAGCCAGTCTGGTGAAGGAAGCTGTTTCTGCGGAGATGAGATAATGGCCGACAACTTGTGCCAGCTCTTTATCAGGAAACCAGCTCACAAATCGGAGAAAATCTGAGTATGAAAACTGGGAGCAATGACTGCTTTTCTATGGCTGTTTCCTTGGAAATCGGATGTGTGGACATGTGAGAGCGCGTGTGCTAGTTTTCAGATGAGATTTCATAATTAGACCTATAGTTAATGTATACTTTCTTTCTTCCCAAACCAGGGACTTGCTTTAATAAGTTGTCAGAGGTTCATAGATAGGCGACTATTTCTGTGGAGTTTGGTTGAGAGCTTGCTGGTGACACCTGATGCTGAGTATCTGTCTGTTCTCAATGATTTCTCACTCCAAAAGCACGCAGAGACCCTCACCGCATCGATGCCACGTACATATCCATGCTGAAAACTCACTGCTCTTCTAGGACAGAATTTTCTATGATTCTATCCTGGAGGTGTTCAAAACACAGGTTGACATGATGCTGGGGGACATGGTTTAGTCATGGTTTTTTTGTCAGAGTTAGGTTGATGGTTGAACTAGATGATCTTGAAGGTCCCTTCCAACCTAGATGACTCTATGACACTATTGGATACTGCATGGTTATAAAAGTTCTTCCCTTGGTCAGTGCAGAGACAGGGCCTGAATCCCAGGTGACATTTGATGGCCCTGTGTTATGCAGAAGGTGGTCACTTCTGCCCACTGAATCTGTGGAGCTCTGGATAGACCAAGCTTTCTCATACTTGCTGTCATTTTCATGCCTCCCTTTGTGAATGAGCAGGTGGAATGTCAGAAGACTTTTAGAGCAGGAATTGTGGATGAAACTCAACTGCCCTCAGTTTGGATCTGGAATACAGTCATCTCTAGAGATCTGTGCAGGACTCTGGTCCCTCCATCCACAGGAAAAGGGCCACAAAATGTTTGAAGACAGAGTGGTGGCTCCGTCCTCATCCACCATACTCTACCAAATCCAAAGACAAGGCTTGAACAATGCAGTTACTGGCAATTTATATGACGTTGGACTGATATGATGAGAAGAGACTGTTTGGTTAGCTCAGTGGTGTATTTTCTAAGTAGACAGTAAATGAATGTTTAACTGGAGTTATATCTTTATTGCGTCTGTCCATCTAGACTCAAAAATGTAGGAAACCACTGGAATAAACAAGAGCCACCCATTTCTTTGCATTGGCACCCACGCATCTCTGCGCCCACATGCAATCATAGGTTACTCATCTTTATAGCAAGTTCTCTTTCACTTCCCACACACAAGCCCTCTCACACAACCCATTAACCTGATTTCTTTGAATCCTGCTTATGGTGTGATACAGCTACTTCAATAATAGCTGGAGCAAGCTTGTATTTCCTTGAGGTTGTGGATGTGTTCTTGTCACCTGTTAAGCCCAAGGCAGAGTTAAACTGGAGAGCCACTTAGAGGAACTGAGAGTGGCTGTACGCGCTTGTTTATGGTAAATGAGAAGTTTGCTGAAAAAAGGTGGATCGTTTGTGAGTCAACATCTTTACCTGGTGTGTCATACGCTGGTATCTGCCCGGCTCCCCAGGAAGGGCTGCATCCTTGCTCTCCTTACAATTGAGAGCTGCCAGCAGGCAGGGTAGTACTGAAATACAGACCTTTCTTGGCTGTGCGCCTGGCCTGCGTGACCGTATGTGGCAGGGCTGTAGGAGCCGGGCGAGTGTCTCGCTGTTCCCTGCTCTCTGTAGCGCTGCCATCCTGCTGGCCCTGCCTGGGTGCTCTGGTGTATCCGGTTTTCCTGCTTTGCCTGAGGTCGGGAGCGTTAACCTGGAGCAACCTTCCTGAAAATAACATAGGGAAACTAGGAACTAGGGTTTTTTGGTCTGGAGAAAAGGAGGCTGAGGGGAGACCTTATTGCTCTCTACAACTACCTGAAAGGAGGGTGTAGCCAGGGGTGGTTGGTCTCTTCCCCAAAGTAACAAGCAATAGGACAAGAGGAAATGGCCTCAAGTTGCACCAGGGGGGGTTTAGATTAGATATTAGGAAGAATTTCTTCACTGAAAGGCTCATCAAACATTGGAAGGGGCTGCCCAGGGAAGTGGTGGAATTGCCATCCCTGGAGGTATTTAAAAGATGGGTAGACATGGTGCTGAGAGACATGGTTTAGTGACGGTTTCGGAGATGTTAGGTTGATGGTTGGACTTGATGATCTTAAAGATCCCTTCCAACGTAGATGATCATATGATTCTATGAAACAGCCCAGAACATAAGCAGGATGGCACAACGTGTGTCCTGTAACATTGTCCCATGGCCAGAGAAAAGCCTCAGCGTACAGCTTTCTCCAGCCTCTGGGAATGGATACATGTTCCTCCAGCCAGAAAGGCTGAGTGCCGCTGCCTGGTGTGCCCTCAGCCCCTGCCCAGGCCAATGGTGGAGCTTCTGCGGGAGATAAGCACATCAGCCGTACAAAGAGGGTTATACTGATGTTGCTTTGCTGGGAGAAGAGAAATGTTGATGCGCTGTACATGCATCACTGGGTGTGTGGTAACCTTTTCTGCTTTTTAGCTCTCCCTCCAAGGAGAAAATTAACGCTTTTCTTTTTGCAGTCACACAAACGCAGCTGGCTCAGCCAGGGCCCATCAGAATATGGTTTTGTTGACTCAAGATTATTCATTTAGCAGATTTCCGTTGGAGCTGCTCACAAATGTGGGAATTTCTGGGTTAATCTTCATAAAAGATAGAAAAATTGGCAGCAGAAGGAAATTTTGAAAAAGCAAATTAAAGTAAAGGAAAGAAGCGGGTGTGAAGTAAATTATTTGCAGTGGAGTGTTTTCCTTTCTGAGCTAGCAGAAAATGTAAGGGTATTTCCTGGGGAGAAGAATGTCACATTTAGAGGTGTCCTTCCTTTGCTAATAGAGAGGTAAAAATCCCTAACAGTTAAACATTTCCAGCTCAAACATGCCCATTACTGGCAGAAGAGGCTCTGTGATTAGTATTTGCTGGCCCTTTGGACCTTCGGTTTAGTTCCCACATCCATTTAATTTGCTGCGAAGAACAAAGTTGCAGTACAAACGATCAAGGAAGTTTTTCCAGATCGTGTTATTGTTTTGCATGTGCCTGAGTAATTCCTGCAAAGAAGGAAACATGAACTAATACAACATACTTATCGCACAGCTCAGAGAATGCTGTGGCCGTTGCCAGAGGAGATTTCTGTTCATAAAATTGCTTATTGGATTTTTCACGTGAGAAAAGATTTTTCTAGGTGGCTACTCGGTTCAGCCCTGTCAGTGTCACTTTGATGGCAGCTGAGCTCTAGTGAGCCCTGAGGAACAGAGCGCACTGCACTCTTCTTGAGGCATCCTGAAGATCTTCATGCAACAGCAGGAGCTTCGGGTCCAAAAACTGATGCAAAACTCCTGGAGGGAAAGGGTCAAGAACATAGGAAACGAAAACAAATCAGTGGATCTCCCAAGTCTGAGCAACTAGGTCAGGGCATAGCCCTTTTGCTGGACTCCTTGAGTCTGGTAGACCCCTAGCTACTTGCTATGTCTCTTCATCCCTTATAACCCGATCTAGTTGAAGATGTCCCTGCTCATTGCAGGGGAGGTTGGACTAGATGACCTTTAAGGTTCCCTTCCAACCCAAACTATTCTATGATTCTATAATTCAAGCAGAAACAATTTTTTTTCTCCTGTAATTATAACAACATTCAGCTCAGAACTGGCTTCAGGACCTGGAGGAAGAGATGCAAGGAGGTTCTTTGGACATCTCCCAGCTGTAGCTGGTGTGCTTATTTGAAGAGGACAGATGTGTATCTGAAGAGGGGGTTTAGAGCTTTTGGCTCTTGCTGCTGTAGCCAGCTGCTCTTCCTGGTGGGCTTGGACAAATCTACCCTCAGATTAGTTTGAAGCCTAATTTGCAAAGAAATGGCAAAATATGTACTGTTTTCCTTCACAAGAAGGTTCTATGTGTTCCTAAGTCCCTCAAGTCTGGCTTTGTTACTATTGGGAGCCTTGAGAGATGGTCTTACACAACCTGCCTGAGAAATGTCTCCTACATGAGGTCTGTAGTACTGCTGACTCCCTTCTGAATGAAAAGCATCGTGAGAGCAGCTTTTACTTCAGACCTTGAATGTGTAACCTCTGGTGTGAGCCTGCCTTGCGCTGTGAATGTGACAGTGTGTGCAGGGGAGCAACGCCCTCAAAACTTCTGAAGTTTGCATTGAGTGTATGGAGGTCTCTTACTGAAAAATCACCCTTGCAATTTAATATGTTCAGCAGAGTGCTGCACAATCTGCAAAGCTGCTCTCCTGGTCTGGATGTCCCTCTGACTGAGGTGCTCTGGGAGCTGAGTTTACGATCGTGCCCATGATGGAAAGATCGTCAGCTGAGTGGTCAGGGCTGGAGCTAAATGGTGATGGGTTTGAGCGATGTTGATATTTGGACGTAGGACCAATTCAAATTGCGGGTTTCAAACACTGGGTGTGGAATGTGCAAGACAGTTCTTTATCAGCTTCCAGTCCATTGTATTTCTCTCATTAATCCTCCGGTGCAACTAACCTTTGCAGTAGGTGAACTTTTTCCTTTTTCCCTTGTCACACATCTAGGTCCCGCTTTGTGCCCATTCTAATTATTAGTGAAATACAGCATCTTTATGATGCCCTGGTAGTCCAGAGACTCCAGTCCGGGGCAGGAAATTCCCATCATTAAGGGTTTGCTGATCTCTCTCTCCAGAAAATGACATGTACTAATTACATCATTTTGATGTATATGATACCCAAACCAAACATGTTATAAATTAGCAAAAGCTCATTTGTTTCATGAAAAGTATTGTTCTTCTTTTATTCAATGACCTTTTTGTTCCTCTACATCCTGGACCAATCAAGTGCCGGTGCAGTCGCTGACTTCTGAGCACAGACAATAGCTTATTCCGTCTATTCTGTTCAGACGACTGTAGGAATAGGCAGTCACTTTGTCATGTGGAGACTGGAGGTTGTATAAAACCCTTTTTCCCACCATTTAGAGAGAGTCTGAATCCTGAGAGGAAAACCCTGTCATAATAATAATAATAATCCAGAAGCTAGGGCCCATTGAAGTTTTCTCAGCTTTATGATTTGGGTGGGGTTGGAATGTAGCCCTCCCCAGCCGAGGCTCACTTGGATTTTTAGGGCTACAGCATGGACTGGGTTTCTCTGTTTCTAGCACCAGGTTGCGTATTTTTCAATGAGCTTTACATGCAGTTTCCACAGGGAAACTCCAGCGCTCGCAAATGTAGCCGGTCCAGGGGCTGACTGGTTCAAGCCTGTTGCTTTCTCCTCCAAACCTTCTGGAACAGGGAGCGCCCTTCTCCTCTGTGCTTGTTGAGCCACCCAGCACGATGCTCCTGGCTGGACTGGATGCCCTCTGAGTGGCTCTTGTGCAAAGATGCAGCCATCATCGGCCATCTTCTCAGTGCTGTGGCGCCTGTTACTGAGGCGTGGCAGAGGGCTCTGCTCCATATAAACCATCCCGTGGGAAATTTCCCTGGGAAGGCTCCGTGCCAGAGGACAGAAGGAGCAGGGTGATGTCACCGTAGCAAAGTCCTTAGGTGCCTTCCACAGGTGGCCTCAGCGAATGCCACCGTGGAACTGGAGTGAGGGGAGTCGGGCTTCTGGGGAAATGCGGGTGGACGATGGCAGGGGCTGCTGATGTGCCAGGAGGCTCTGTCTGGCAGTGTCTCGTACCATCCTCTCACTGAGGCACCTTGTCTGTGAGATCCCTGTGGCCAGCCCAAGAAGAGCAGTGTCCGGGGGGATGCCTTGGGCAAGGTCAGAGCTCATGGTCACCCCATACCTGCAGCCTGTGCAGCCCCAGCCCGCAGCAGCCCCTTGCCGTGCCACAGGGTCCTAGGAAGCAGGCAGGGACAGAGTGAGGCGGGAGCAGAGGTAGGAGGAGAACTAATACCTCCGTAAATCCCAGGAATGGCAACAGCTCACCAGTGCCACCGCTATCCACAGGGGAAGCACCGAGACACAAACTGAGAGGCGTTACATGTGTTTGGTGGGGCTAGGAGAGGGCTGAGAGACCTCATTAGCATCATTCATATGTTTCTGAGCAGTTATTTAATACTGTTCTTCTTCCTACCAGCCCTTTTGGAAGCCAGCATGTACCATTCACAACAAGTGTTTATCTTCCAGATTTAAAGACAGACGTCAGAATATTTCCCTCCTTATTCATGCTCCATTTTTTTCTCACAGCCCAATTATTCATGACATCACCACCTTTTCCTCCTCAGCCCCAGACACAGTGTTTCTGTGGCTACAATTTCCTGGACGAGAATTTCCAGTTTGCATTGTTGGGGGGGTGGGTAGGGGGGGGAAGGAGGGGGGAAAGAAAAAAAAAAAGATTGTTTCGTGTGGAAACATTAAATGAGAAATGCAGCCATGGAAAACTCAGATGTGCGCGCACACACACAGAGGCACACACGCAGAGCAACAACAACAACCGCCACCAAGGTTATTATAATTAATTTAAAATCTGTTTAGAAAAGGGTTCCTTTTATGTCGGACGGGCTCTTTAAGCGGCTCAAGAAGTATGAAAAACAGGAAATCAAACTGCCTCATTAGGAATTGACTCTGCTCAGTAATTAGAGGCTAGAAAACAAAACAAGGAAAAGCAGGTGGCGAGTGAGCTCCAAGCAGGCAGCTATTGTATCATTTCTATGTTCTGCGGGCTAACAACATTATTTTTTCAGAAAAGTGTTACTTCCATGGAGAAATGATTATGAGAATCATCCGAAGTTTAATGGGAAGGTGCTGCTTGCTCAAACTCAATACGGAGGCTGGTAGCTTGCCTCAGCCCGGGGTTTAATTCATAATTAGGCGGTATTTTGCTGCGGTTAAAAAGACAACTCTGTTCTCCAGCATCGACTGCTCTCTCGCGAAAATCATGTTAAAAGTAATTACCGAGCGATACCATATTTTGCTGATACAATCAGATGAGATAACCCCAGACATTAATATCAATTATATTTTCTAATAATAACCTTTGCTGAGCAAATGCTGCCAGTGATTTCCAGCAAATACATGTTTATGTTTCAGTCATGCTGGAGTGAGGGTTTGCCTGCTGTATACCCCTATTCCTGCAGTTTTGCAGGAATGCGCTTTTTTTGCAGAAAGGAAGCTCGTTTCAAAATGCCACCCGCAATTCTTTGCCAAAACCGAATATGAGTTGTATGAGCAATAGTCGTGCCAGGGATGGGTGCCCGCTTTGCCCCTCAGTGGTGGCCGTGGGGCTTTCTGACTCATTTCCCCGCACATTGCCAAAGGCAAACGCTTGTGAGGAACGGGGAAAGCTCCTTATTGATCCGCAAAATAAGTTTATAAATAAATAAAATCTTTTCCCAATAATTAACTAGATGGATGCAAAAGATCTAAAAAAACCCAATACAAACATCGTCAAACTTTTTTTTGTGTGTGGGGAATAACGATGAAGGAAATGGCTCTCCTGTGGGCAGAAAATAGAAGTTACTTTTGTCATATGCATTTTTTTCTTTCAGTGGGAATTTTAGTCCAAGTCTCTAAAAACAACAAATACTAACTGATGATAAAGCATGAGTATTTACCTACTGTTTACTGCTGACATCCTGTCAGGATATGGTGCGGCCGAGCGAGTGAGTTTCGGCTCAAGATGGGCCTGGTGACTTTGCAGGATGAAGCCCTCGATGGGGAATGTGGAGCCGGACGGAGGCAGCGGAGCCGGGCCATTTATCTCCTTGCTGGCCAGGAGCTCCAGGGCTCGTTGGTGGCATGTCCCTGCCGGCAGCTGGAGGCTTCCCATGGCATCTGCAGCGAGGGGTGTGAGGCAAGCCTGGTGGAGGCAAGCTGAAAGCCAGCTGCAATCAAAGCAGGTTCCCTGGTGTAAACAGGGTGTCAGTAAGATTAAAAATCAGCCTTCCTGTGGCCGATCCAAGCCACGGAGCTGGGGAAGAGCCGCAATCGGCACCAGCCTGGTTTATGCTGGGAGAGGCACTGCCAAAGGGACAGTGGCTGCTGCAGAGGTTTGTGGCCTCTGACAGGTTTCTTCTCCTGCAAGGAGCCTCAGGAGGACAGAGAGGGAAGTGTCTGCTGGGTGTTGGCGTTGAGGTGGTGAGCAGCCGCTGTGGCCGTGCCCTGCCTGCACCCTGGGCAGCTGGGTGGGATGGGGGCAGCTTTGTGCTCCCGGAGTGGTGCCCAAGGGCAGGGTATGTGTCCCAGGTCTACAAAAGCCATCAAATAAAAACAGAAATTCTATCGATTGTCATTAATAATGATGCCTTAAATTACCATTAAATAAGGCAAAGGCTTCCAGCAGCTGGGAGGGGACATGGCTGAGCCCCCATAGCGAAGAGGAGAGCTCCCTGTAGTTTGCTGCTCCGCTACCAGCAGCGAGTGGGTGGCCCTCTTCTTCATGTGAGTTCCCAGTGTTGAGCTGCTCCCTGTCCTGGATGGGCTGCTTGGGGAGGGAGAGGTTTGAGAGGGGATGGAGTGGTTCACAGCCAGCCCTGGGCTGTGTGTCGCTGTCTTGGGAGGGAGCTCTGTGCCGGGCAGCTCTTGAAATCAGACCCTGGGCTGCTTTGCTCTCCTGAAGGTGGTTTTCTTGTAAAAAGGGGTAGGGGCAAATCCTCTGGTTTGCGTGCGTGGAGGCCCCTGGAGCATAGCATTAGCACTGTGTGCAGCACAGACATGCCGTATATTGCTGGGTTTACCCATTAAAGAGTTTGTCACTCCCGGCCAGCAGTCTGGTGCGGTGACTCGGTCTGTTGGTGAAACAGGGACAAGTGCTGTGTCTGGTGGAGGAGGAAAGGTGTGGGAGTGTCACCTTGCCAAAGGGTGCAGGTGAGCATTAGAAATGTTCCCAGACACCCACGTGCTGCGTGCCCAGATGGGAGATGTGCTCCTTTCTCCTGGTGGGTGCCGCGGAGGCTGGCTCTGGGCTGTCGGGAACCACCCTGATGAACAAAGGGACCTTGTGCTGGCAAGGAAGATCAGATATGCTGAAAGCACCACAGTTTGCCAACCTTCCCTTGGCAGAATGGCTCCAGAAAATGTGGATTTGACTGTGCTTTTCTCTCCCATCACCCTCTTAAGGGGTCGGGGGGGGTTCCTTTGGTTAGCAGGCTTGCGTTTCTTTCCCATTGTGATACGTGAGTTTGCTGCGAGGCTAGAGGTTTCCTTACCAGCAAGTTGAAGCTTTTTCCTAGATCTGTTGACTTTTACTATAAGTGCTTGAGCTGGGCAAATAATCCATGAATATATGTTGACATTTCTAAATCGATTTGCTTTGGCGAGTACTACACCTGTCTAGGGATTACTCTTTGCAAACATTCAATGGACTGACTTCTCCTGCCGTGAATATTCACAGAAAGTGTCTTTCAGCATCTCAGAGACCACATTTGACACCGGCTTCTAAATGTGTGAGGGTGAGAACTGCATCTGTGTGTATTTATTAGGAAGCAGATATAATTTCATGGCTTAATTGCCTGATTGCAAGCAACCGTCTTACTTAAAACCAGGGTAACTGTAATACAGGAGGCCTTTGAACCCTACGTTGCTATGCTTAATTGACATGGCCAAACATTAGAAACTGCATAAATCAACATCCCAAACGAACCTGTGGAAGCCATAAATAACTCTAAACAACAACAAAAAAAGCTCTGAATACATCAAATGTGAATAGTTTGCTGGGATCCAGAAGTTCTTAGCAGGCACAGCTAATGATTTCCTGTGGTTTCACAGCGCGGTGGCCGAGAGAGGGATGCGGGGGGAGCGCCATGCCGCCTCCTGTATTGTTTTAATCGGGCTCTTGTAGGTGGAATTTGTGAACTCATGAGAATGAAAGTTTCCCAGCCCTGGCGGGGATCCAGGCAGAGTTTGGGCAGACATTGTGCAAACTTCCCCAGGCATCTCCAGGGGCTGATTTGCCACGGGATGAATGGGGTCCCCGAGCCTCCCTGCTAGCCCTGCCCAACATCGCCCACATCTCCCAGTCGCAGGGCAGGCGAGCGGCTGGGCTGCCCATCATCACTGCTCTGTCTCCTTCCATCCCTCCCCTGCTGCGAGAGGAGGAGGAGGAGGAATCGCTCCCTCTTGCAAACCAGCCTCTATCCTGACTTGCATCAAGCTTGCTATTTCAGTCCTGGGAACCCCAAAGTTGCCGGATTAGGTTCTTTCGTTGTTTTTACACATGTCCCTTTGGGGCTGAGCTGAGCTGTTAAAAATAAGGCACTAGAAAGACAAATGGTTTCCGGGAGGGGGGGAAGGGAGAAGGGAAGAGGCTTAGGACAGCTGTAAAATGCTGCAAGGTTAAATAAAACATTCGACTGCTTGTGTATTTCTTCCTCATGTTCCTGAAACTACTGACAACCTGAAGAAGCTGGAGGAATCATTCTGCTTGCTGCGTGTGTGTTGTTTTGTTTTTTTTTTTTTTTAAACTTGTTACACAAAACATTGTTTTTTTCAATTTCAGGAAGTCTCTTGATGCCCTTTGGTTGATTTTGTTTTGCTTGTTATCTGGACAACTAATATTTTTTCCTGTTAGGGGGAAAAAAAGATTTTCCCAAGCAGATTAAAGATGTTTTTTAAGCGTATGAATGGTGACATGGTTCACTTTCATTGCTTTGTTTATTTTTAATAATGAAAAACACCTTAATTTATCGTAGCAAGACGTCCATCCTGGAGTAAACCTTGAATTGAATTTTCACTTGTTGTTTCTGATTTGTTTGTGGCCCCTTATCTAAGGGAACGCTGCGAGTGTTTTCTCATGCTTTTCTGAAGCCATGGCATGTGATAGATTTTTTTTTTTTTTTTTTTTTTTTCTTCACAGCACATGGATGTCCGCTGGACAACCACAGCCACGTTCGCAAGAGGGACCGACTTTATTTGGTGGCTTTGAAGCGATTTGTTTACTCTAAACCTGTTGCAATTAGCTTTAAGAAGGCAGGTCCTTCCAGCCCCGATATTAGAAGGATTGTTCGAAGCGACCTCAGCTCTTTTAAAAAAAAAATAATAGGAAAGAAATGGTCTCTGTGAGTGCGGTGCAGGCCTGTAAAAGGGCAGCTGAAGTACAGCTGACCAGGCTCATTTTTGGGAATGAGGACCCTGGGTGCCCTGTCCCCTTCTCCTTCGCAGCTGAGGGTGCTATTCGGTGCTTTGCCAAGGCAGCAATGCTCTCGGTGCCTTCAGGCTGGTGGTCTGATCTGGATGTGAGCAAGGCAGGGGGAAATCAGGTCGCTGGGCTTCAAAGGAGAAAGGCCAGAATTATGAAGGGGATGGGGGGGGGGGGGGGGAGGGGGGGAAAGTCATAATTGAGTGTTCTGAGTGTAAACCCCAGGAGCTGTGCTGCGAGCCAGGGGAGCCTGCTGGTACATGGGGCAGACCCCTGGGGACATCCTTCCCAGCCACGAACCCACCACTGGGCCCATGGCCAGGTTGGCCATGAGGGCTGAGGCCAGCCCAGACCCTTCACAAGGGGTCCACTGGCCCTGGGCAAGCCCAGACACTGCCAGCCAGAGCGATGGCCCCTGGTGGGCAAATGGCCGCAGAGCTCCCTGGGCAGGAATAGGTGGGCAGGCGGCCGGCTCCAAGCACAACAAGTGTCCCTGCTTGTCGGCTTACCCACCAGCCTGGAGGAAACCCCCGGGGCTGTCCTGCCCACCCACGGCACGGAGGAAGCGCAGCCGAGATATTTTTCTTGGCGCCGGGACCTCTGGCGTTACAGGCCTGCACGCGCCGCCTGACCCGGGCGAGCTGCCTCCTCCGGCGGCCGCCCATCACTTCCTCCCGCTCCGGAGGGGAGGCCCGGCTGCTCCCCCGTGCCCGTCATGGCGTTAGGATGGTAAGGGGTGCACCTGGGCCCCTGTCAGCTGAGCGACAGCACCATTCTTCCCAAACTGCACGGCTCCTGTCCCTGCTGGAGCCACCGGGTTTTACCTCCTCCAACGCATCTTTAGTAACCCGTAAATAATAACTCAGACTCATACTGAGGGTCAAAAACACAGAGAAGATGAGGGAAATCTCATTTTCTGGAGAGAAGTGCATCCTCTCCTCCTCTGGTTTATCCGAGTTACTTGCCAAAGCTCCTGTAGATATTTACATTATACTCACTGCTGCAGTGATCTTCAATTTCTTAAGCCAGCCTATATGCATGAGACAGGTTAATTCAGGCTATTTCAAATGTCCTGTAGGTAGAAGGCAAATTTAGGGAGCAAACGGAGATGCATTTCTTTGCAGAGCTTGTGAGAGAGGGGCTTCCAACATGAGAGCTTGTCTCACTCCGTAAAATGCCTGAAGGCAGGATTCAGCTTTTGCCTTTCCCAGCTATCTAATAACAAAACCGGCCGTGCATCTTGAGCAGGTGCTTTCAAGGAAGAAAAACAAAATCTGTAAGCAGGATTATGGCACAATTTCAGCAGTAACTAAAAGGACCTGGGCCTGGTGGTGGGAACAGCTGCACCTAGAGACCTCTGGGACAAACAGCTGGACGAGACCCAAAGGAAGGCTGTAATTGCTGCAGTACTTCATTAGCCACTGAAACATGCAAGTTGTTGCGCACAATCTTTTTTTCCAAATGATGGTGGTACGGCTACGGCTATTTTCATAAGCTCTTATTGCAGCACTGATGGAAAAGTTCTGGTCAAGACTGGAAACGCAGGGTATTAATTTCCACCCAAATGTGGGGAAAAACATTAGCAGAAGGGGATTATGGGCAAATATCAAAATCACACTGTGCCTGTCTGTGTGAGCAGACATGTGCTGCCCTTGCACAAGGAGGCAACGCCGCTCCTGTCCAAAGGAGGATCCAGCTGGTGACCGTGCCAGGCCCTGAGGGTACCACCAGGTTGTGGTGACCCTGACCAGCCTCACCTGGGGCCTCCCCATGCCCAGGGGCTCTCTTTAAGCCCAGCCCAGGGACCTCAGCCTCTTAACCTCTCAGCCTCTTAACCTCTCTGTCAAACGCATTCAGAAGCTCATTGCCCTGTTTTTTGCTGCTGACTCATCCAGCCTTTCATTTGCTTGACCTTGTGGCAAGTGTGGGAAAAAGCTGAGAAGGGAGTGATGGCGCCTGGGTGGATGGGGGAGAGGGATGGAGAGGATGCGAAGGACGTGTCCCAAGCGGCAAGCACCTCACTGGGGTCTCGTTGTTAATGCAAGTGGCTAATTAATGGGTTTACTCTATACTACTACTCATTCTCTGAAAAATGGACCGCTTGTTTAATAACAGGAGAACAAAGGTTGGGGGAGGTATGGCCAGCACTCCAGGCACATAAAAACCAGAAGGAAACCAAAAAGTTTTTGATGAGGTTTAAATGTGGGCCTTGTAACAGTGCTGGGAAATGATGAAACATCCTAGGCATCCATCATTACTCTGATTTCAAGACAATAGGTCTGAGGGCCCGCTTGGTGCGGGGCTAGGTCAGCCTTTCCTGCCAACCTTGCAGCCACAGAGCTGTGAGCCTGAGGAGCTCCTTGCCAGGGGCACACAAGGAAGCACCAGGGTGATGTGGGGAGTCGTGTGGACGACAGCTGAGTTGGTATTGCACAGCCAAGGGCTTTGAAGTGCAGGTCCTGCTCCTGGCTCCTTCTCTGCTAGGTGTCTGTAGCCAACTGGCTCAGAAGGATGGCTTTGCCCAGAGGACTAAGGCTGATGGACCACGCTGGTGGCCCAGCCTAGAGCGAACCCTGGAGACCTGGGGCAGGGACTTGCTATGCTGCTCGCAGCACTGCTGTAGTTGCACTTGACCTATCTCAAGTGGTTTACTCTTGGTGATTACTCTTGGCCTTTTCACAGGACTGATGAACTATTGATGACTATAATTTCATTTGCTCAGTGCTGCAACATCGCTCTGTGGGGACAGGGAGCTCTGGGGAGTTGCTCGCCTTGGCCAGTGTTTCTCATCTCCTTGTTAAAGGAAAAGCCTACTTTGTGACTCCTCCAACCCTCTCATCACAGAGATATTCCACAGCGAGTCTTGGCTTTGCATTGCCACCTTCCCAAAGGGCTGCAGAGGGGTGCCTAGCCCAGAGCAAGGCTCGGCTTTCTCAGTAGGATTTCGTGTTATTTGTGCTTGCTGTACTCTGCTGCTCACGATAAATGAGTGACTTTGTGTAGGATGCTGTGACACTCCTAGCCTGGCCTGGCACTCAAAACGTGTACCCTGCAGCCTGGAGGTACGTTCAGCTGGCTTTTTCTCCCTATACTTCCCTGTGATTCTTATTCCCTGTGCGTGGTGCTTTGAGAGCTCTGGATGGAAACCTGCACAAGGGGGTGAGCAGCTATCGCTGTTCTTCTGCTCTGGGGTAGGTAGCCTCCAGCACAGCAATCCCTGTGTGTGTGTTCAGTCCTGACCACAGCACCGTGCCCAGCTCAGGCAGCACAAGGGACATGTCTGAGATCAGCACTGCATTTACTCTGGATGAGGCAGGCAGAGCAAGAAAAGCTTTAGCCAAAGTTTTCTCTTCCATGAAAACCACCCACAGACCTTCACAGGGCTGTGTGCGCGAGCGTGTGCGTCTGGAGACACAGGACGCGTGTTCCCACTTTAGCCATTCAAGAGCAAGAGTGTAAATGGGCTCCCGGGGGAGCCCTGGCTGCTGGAAGAGACACAGCTGCAAAGCATCATTCAGGAGGAGAAAGCAAACATGGGAGAAATGGAGGTTGTCTCAGACCCTTTTGAAAAGCTGGTACTATTGAACTCAGAGCTACTGTTTTCAGCCTGGTATCCTATTTGATTTTGTGGCAAAATCAGATGGCTGAGGTCATCGATCACAGCTGTACAGCAATATCATTTCTAAGGATGCAGGGCTCTGACTTATGATCCTGTGAGATCAAGTAGAAAGAAAACCTTGACCTTGAAAGGGGGAAAAGCCTCTAAACTCTTTGACCTGCTAACTGCAAAAATAGCCAAGAGAGCTAGGAAAAAACCTACCCAAATATATTCCAGTACGTATAAATAGGTTCTCTTTTTCTCCGATGTTCTTCACTACAAAAGGAAATGTCATGTTGAGTCAACTTATGACCCAGATGAAAGGACGTGTATTTGTTTATTTTACTTATGCTCCTGTTTACAGTGTGTTGCACTTGGTGGACATATTACTGCACATGATGCTGCGTTCCAGTATCAAAATTATCAAAAATGCATTTTCATATTTGCTGCCCAAACTCTGGCTGAGGAATCATGTTTCTGGGCATCAGTCACATAAATGGCCAAGCTCTGTGTGTGTGTGTGTGCACTTGCTAACTAAAAACTCATTGCTCTGCAAATTAAGCCTAATTATGCATACAGAATAGTGATGAAAGCCTTTCTGCTTTTTATCAGCTACATGATTTTAAGAAGAAGGAGGAGATGGGTTTGCTACCTGGGCCAGCTCCAGGAAAAGTGTTCTGGTGGACCGTTTCAACCCTTTGTTTTAAGGTCTATTATTTATAAGGCAACTGTAAGATACGAGTCCAAGGAATATTTGGGATGCTCCTTTTCACTCTCTGAATGTGCTCCAGATGTGTTTTGCAAGTAGTGAGTGTGAACGTTGTGGTTAGTGGTGGATTTTGAGGGCCATGGAGAGCACTTGCTGGGTTGTGGCTGGCCGTCCCTGCAATGCTTGCTCTGCGGCATTGTTCCGGACTCTGGTTTGGGTGACGTACGCTTCACAGATGGGGATGCCTTCTCACTGCTTGGGAATCATCGCTAGCTGTTTGCAATGCATTACTTTATTTGATAAGAAGCTATTTTCTCGCTAGCCACCTGGATGCTTCCCATACAAACCGCACATGCGAGGGTCTATTCATATTGGCCTACACAATGGATTTCCTTTCCATGAGCATTCTTGGAAATAAAGGTTTGCCCCCCAGTGTCTGTGAATAACAAGTTTTATGGATTCCATCTAAACAAAGCAATGGTTTCAGGAGCAAGAACATTTGTTGATATTGTTGTGCTGCATTTTCCCAGCTCCAGGTCATTTCAGTGGCCCACCAGTGGGTCCAGCTTTTGTTTGAGTGTTAGCACGTGTACAGAAGGGTTGGCTCGGGAGAAGGTCGCAGGACGGAGACCAGAGCCCTGGATTGTTTTATTGCAGGAATTGGATTAACTCATATGAGCTCATTCCCTGCTCTTCATTGCATTGTGTTTGGCAGTTCCTGCAGCATGATTGCATCTAGGTTAAGTGGCATTGTTCTGGAGTCTGGCAGGGAACAATCCTGTATTGACTAAGCATGGGGGAAGGACAAGATGATCTCATAAGTTTTCACCATTTTTGGTACCTGTGCTTCACTTGTATGTCCATTCTTTTATCTTTGTTCTCTGCCCAAAGGTGATAATTCTCCATGTACAACAGATGGGATTGCTCGGCAAAATAGTGCAGTTTGGAGCCTGTGTGATCAACCGGGCTAGCGCAATAGGCAGAATGATTTGCCCTCCATTAACACTGGCCAGGATTGACGCTCATCCCATCAGGCACCAGGTTACAGGTCTGCTTTAGACAAGTGAAGGACCTGACTTGCCCAGCCATCAATGCCTGTGCTTGTCAGCATGGGCTCTCCTGCTTCCCCCCACCTCCATTGAGTGCTTCTCTCCCGAGGGGAGGTTATGGGATAAGCAGCAGTGCACCAGTACAGAAAAGCCTCTGACTGTGCCGAGTATCACACAGAACTTGGAGGATTACATCGTTCGGGCTCAATGAGGTCTGTATGAGCATGTGCTGAGCAGAGTTTATGCTGTACAAGCTTCCCTAGGAGTGGGCTTGGAGCACTATCATTATGGTCTTGGGCTTCCCTGGAGAAGAAAGGACTGCCCAGACCCTCAAAGGTGTTTGGACAGCTAATGTCAAAGTCAGCCAGTTTCTGAGACTATGAAATGCTGGGTCTTGCTTTCTTTGCTATCGACACACAAGCACTCTCCTTCAAAAGCTGCAGCTTTCACTGAACATGTTGACTGTGCGTCACAGATCTGAGTACAGATCAGGCAAAAAGACTTGGTTAAAGGCCAGGAAAAATCTGCCTTGAATAGGGAAAGTAGGGAAGCTTATTTTTGACTTGGAGGTGAAAGGAACTGAAAGATCTCAATTTTTTTCTCTCCTTCTTGGAAGCCCTTCTTAATCTCAATGGTAAGACTGTTGTAGGAGCAAAAATGGAGGACGGAAGAGAGACCTTCGTATATCACAGTTCCAAAAGCAGTGTTGAGTTTCCCCCAAAGATCTGGAGGAGCTTCCCCACATGATTTGTAGCCGGTGCTGTGTCGCCTTGGTTGCCCTTTTTTTTGCATTCAGTGGGAGCATCTGTAGCTCTTGTAGGGTGGACGTTATGGAGGAGGTGACAGGCAACTGTCCTGGGACAAGTGGGATATATGCGGGTCTGGCAAAGGGTGCAGATTCACTGCGTGAGTACCTGAGCTATTCGTAGCTACTCAAAGACTGCTCAGGCTGCAGGAGGGGAGAGCTACCCCCAGGTTTGTCAGTGGTGTAAAGGACCTGACCATCTGCCTGTTACGGTCATCTGGGAGACTGTGGTCTACACCCGCCACCTCCTGCAGCAGTTGGGCCTTTGCAGCTTTGAAGCACATAAACTTATCACTGAATCTTTTGGTCACAAAGGAGATTAAATAAGCAGGAATGTTTCTGTTTGAGGTGGAGGTAGCTGTTGGAGGTGGATAGGGCTCTTCCAGTCCTTCTGAGATTGTTTTATAAGAAGTTTTTTTTGCCACCAGGATCTCCTTCCTCCATCTCAAATTCTGTCTGTCAGCATCTCTTTCTGTGCAAGTCACAGTTCAGAAGCAACAAGAGTGGCTTCACCCATGTCACACAGATTTTATTTTACCATTAGCAGGTTTCATGCTGTACTTCTACACACCTGTGACAACATCTAGGCGACATGTGGTGTGTGCCAGGCACTGGGAGGAGTCCTGCTCCTGCCAGCTGCCAGACAGGAGTTTGCACAGGTTTTCCTGCAGCCATGTTTTGTGAATCTGGTCTTCTGTGACCTGTGCGCAGGTCAGATAAATATGCTTGTGGGCCAGAAGCAGCAAAGGTCCCTCCAGGCACTGGCTGAATGATGCAAAGCAGGGTGAAACTGTAGAGAATGATAAGTCATGCTTGCCAATACTGGTTTGGGCTATTCTAAGAGGAGCTGGGTGGTAAAACTCTGTCCCATGGCAATTTTAGAAAGGCTTTTACTTTCTGCTGTGGCAGTGGCAACCTCTGAGGACATACCATCTTGCCTGTTATAAGAAACTACAGATGTAACTTCTCATCCATTCATAGAGGCTTGTCTAGTTTGTGTTTAGCTAAAGGCACCAAAATACTTCTGAAAGGATATTGGTGTCATTTCCATGCTCCAGTGAGGGAAACTGAGGCACCAAGTGATGAAGTGATGGATTCAAGGCTACCTGAAGACCAGTTGCAACTTGGGCAGTACGTGCACATACTCTTCACAGCGTGGCCTCCCATAGTGCCATGTCGCAAACCCCAGCGCTCCTTCCTTGCTGGGAGAGAAGGGCAGGGAACCGAGCGTGTCAGTGGCATTCCTGCAGAAAGGGAGAGGCAGGTTTCCTCGGGGTTGAGTACAAAGTATACTCTGGCAATGAGCAATAGGTGCTGTTGCACAGGCATGTCAGAGAAAAGTCTGTTTGTACCAAACACATCGGAGAAGTTGTTTTGGAGCGGTTCATTGGCGGGAAGATATGGCCTCAAAATAGTGTCAGGAGCAGAGGAACTGTAGCTATACACTGGGGACGTGCCAGATGTCTGCATTAGAGAGGAGGGTGATAGATTAGGAAGGAACATGGGTGCATTTACTTCTCCACATTTTCCCCCAGATCTCTTTTTAAAAAAAATCCCGTGGGAGAGGACACTGTTTCCCAGCCATGGGTGCTTTTCATGACCACACCAAGGTAAGATAGGTTTGTGGTGCTACTGGGGAAGCACAACAAAAATGCTGTTCCCCTTGTGGGCTCCCTTGTCTCTGGTGGACATTGGAAGGTGGATGGAAGATACTGGATGGGAGATGAGACCTTTGGACTATATGGAACTTGAAGAAGCAGGTGTATCCTGGGGACCTGTGGAAATTTCTGACCCCTTTCCTGATTGCTCAGGTGGGATCAAGGCATGCTGTGGGTGAGGGGAAGGGCCGTGCAGCTACCCAATAGCCCAGCCTTGGGCATACCAGTGTCATTCCTGTAATGGGGCGATGTGGTTGGAGGAAGGAGTGGGGTTTAGAGGGTGCAGCCCCCCGTGCCTTCCTCCTACAAGCTCTCCCTGAACACTCCACCCGTGCACAAACACACAGTCCTCATTGGCAGTGTGATGTTGCAGCTGCCATGAGAGATCCAGGCAAATCTGATAATAGGGTGGTGGGGGAAAAAAAAAAAAAGCAGCAGCAACCCGGGAATGAAAAGAGCCCTCTGTCACATGCGGGTTATTTTCAAAGGGTGGCATTGCTGTTTTCCCAGGCAACAGCAGGCTGTGAGGCAACTTGGGTGGGCAGGTGACCAGGGCGAAGTGGAGAGCTACAGCTCCAGCCGAGATGGGGATGCTGTTTGCAATAAACAGAGAGCTCTAAGAGGAGGGAGTGGTTGCTGAGAGGGAGCTGGGGAGATCTCCATGGAGACACTTAACCTGCTGCAATGGGTGCCCTCGGGAATTGGCACTGACCAGGTCCTTAGCAAGAAAAGCGCCTGGCATGGGCACGGCAGGATCCTCGCTGCATGTGCTGCCCGCTGCCGAGATGGAACTTTCCAGGCCTGCTATTCAGCACACAAGAAAAATGGCATTGAAACAACATTAAGGTTGGGACCCAAGCCATAGAAAGCCAAGAAATTAAAAAAGTGCAGGCCAGCTGTTTGCTCTCAGCAAGGGGCCCAAAGCCCTGGGAGGAGGGGGAGCAGGCAGAGGATGGGGAGTGCAGGGAGAGGATGCTGCCTTTGCCCGGTCTGAGACTGTGGTGGCTTTCCCTGTCTCTGAGGGCAGCAGAAAGTACCCTCTGCATTTATACTTACTGTTATTATTTTGGAGCAATACTTGAGAGTGTGAGGGATGTGAGAATAAAGAGACTTTGCTGGAGGATAAAGGACTAGATGGTAATCTTGTGATTCGCCCTGAGGAAGGGACAGCATTCCCTGCCTGGGGATATGGGCAAGATCGATGCCTGCTCCCTGCTTGCTCTGGGCCCCTGGGGAAGGCCTGGACTAATACCTGCAGCTGAGCTCTGATGGCTTTGCTTTATGGCACTGAGGTTGAAGTTCCTCCCTCCCTCTTTCCCGTTCCAGCCCTGGGGAAAGGGAGGATGTGTGCCCGGGTGTGTGTTTCACCCATTCATATTTTGGGTTCATCCTCTGCCACTATCATGCCTGAGCATCTCGTAGCCATTGTGCTCTGTGAAGAGGAGAGGGGTCTGAGGCTGTGGTCGCTTAAGGGCGAGACTCAGGCTGCTTACTTTGGGGTCTCAGAGGGTATCTGCACAGTGAGAAGACCAGACTCTTGACCCCAAGCTTACTCACAGCCAGCGTGCTGCAGGTACACCCGTCATCCTTGGGTTCAAACACTCACACTGCCAGCTACTCCTCCTTTTCAAGCTGCAGTACTCTCCCAGACAAAGTGCAAGATTCAAGGCATCAGAAGCAGGGCACACATGGAGCAGCTGTACTTGATAAGCCACGGTGCTCATCTGGCAGGCACACATCCGAGCTGTGCTGCACTGGCACTTGGGACCATCCTGCTTGAAGGAAGAAGGGACCGAGGGATGCAAGGCTGCAGTTTCCATTTGAGCTGATGCAGAAGGGTGAAGGAAGCCAGCCCTTTTACCTTCTTTTCCTAGAGCTGGAGTGTCAGCAATGTATACGATGAACTGATGGTATGGGTTGTGCTGATGTGCCAAGTGCTGCGTCACATGGAGATGGAAACCACCGAATCCACCTAGCGTAAACAAAGGAAATGGGGAAGTGATTTACTGTAAAATTAATACAAATGCGATCCATCTCAAAAGGGAAATGCACAGACCACACTTCAGGGTTTGGGAAGGGTCAACAAGACAGAAGAGGGAACAGGCTGGAGAGAAAGGTTTCCTCTGCAGCCTTGAGCTGGACTCATCCAGCGCTGTTGTGCTCTGGGGTCTCTCTTCCCAGGAACAGTGCCGCTGCTTCACATCCTAAACATGTCATTGGTCTCTGCCTCTGTAAGTGAAATAGAGAAGGACATGCTTCTTCCCCCTCAAGATATGTTTTTTTAACCATTCCGATGATCTCTTTGTAGCAGTAAGAGGGAGGCCCAGGGAGACTCATGGCCTTTCTCAGCAGATGCTGCTGGTGGAGGAACCGTCTCTGTGGTGTCAGTCCTTGCTTGCCTTCCTCCTGGGCACATGGTGCAGGGGAGCTGCTCTGGGAGCACACTCTTGTTGTGTGGGGCTGCGAGAGCCAAGGGAGCAGCTGGCTGTCTCATGAAACCGGCCGACCAGAACAGGAGTCATTTCCCTTTTCCCATATTCCCTGCAGGAAGCGGTGGGGTGTCAGCAGGTTGCGTGAGGTTAAACAGTCATATCTGAAGTGTTTCTCTGCTGTGACTTGTCTAAACCTCTGCAGCCCCGTGCCTGGCCCTGCACACTGGCTGTTGCCAACAGGGGTGTGAAGAAAATCAAAATACATGGAGAAAAAATAAGTCAAAATTATAAGGGAGTTGCAAGGACAGACACTGCCTGACTCTCCTCTTTCATCCACCAATTTATTTCTCCCGAGTCAGGCAAAGTTTCTCCAGATTTATTCCAGCAAAAGTCAAAAGGTGAGTGAAGCCATGAGAGATACAATTACAATAATTCATTATAATTTGTGTACTTTGCTGTTACCTTGGCTAAATGATGTGTAAGTATAGACTGGACCGTCTGCAAGACTGCAAAGAGGATGTGTTGAGGTGGGTGATGGAGGTTAACAGTTCCTCCTGACATCTGGCATGCAACGTATGGGACAGTTTCAAAAGGAGGAAGGTGTTGGTGTCATTTAAAACTGCTCTGGTGGAAATATTTAAAACTAGTGTCCAAAGAAGTATTACTGGGTTGAGACCAAGCCACTTTGTCTCAAGATATTTTCTGTCTCTAGTTTATAAAATTCTTGGTAGCAGGAGGTAATTGAAAGAGTGGACACTTATTTAAATGTGTGTAAACCGGATTAAAGTCAGGGAGGAACTGGGAGTAATATCAGACTAGCCATTTATGTCCCTTTTATGCTTTTAACAGTAGACTCTGGCTCTTCATCATCCTTCTCTTTGCATTTCTTCCCCTCCTGCCATCCAAATTCCACAGCCCTCAGCAGCCCTCCTGCCACAGAGAAACTTGCAGGTCAAGATCACACACACACACACAAGAAAATGCCAAAACCCAGGTCCTTTTGTTGCTTTGATAATGCCTGTGGCTAGAGGACAATTAAATCTCACCCTTCAAGGCACCTGCCAGCCAGAAGAAAATTACTTCCCCAAACCAGCCAGACACAGCAACAAAATCCATGAAGAACTTCCCAAGGGAGTTTTCCTTTGAGTCCCAGGTCTGTCAGGCATGGGACAGCAGTGGTAGATGGTCTGAACAGAAGCAGCAGTGGGAGCTTCCCCCAAGGACTAGAATGGCTTTTGGAGGGCATTAGTCTCGACAGTCACATTATGTAGCCCAGATGTCCCCTCATTTTCATATGTTATCTTCAAAATCTCCAACACATCTTCATTCTTACCACCATGGCAGTCCTCTAGGCTCTTTCTCTTTGGGCTATTATGAAGAAAAGCTCTATAGGGGGGACAGAGGGAGATGAAAGAATGGCCAAATTTGAATGGCTAGACCATTTCATGAGCAGACCCAAAGGCAGAGCAGTAGGCCACCTGTTCAGTTGAAAGGCATGACTCAGAAGATGGGATCAGTAGTTACCTGAATTACTGATTTGCATTTCCCCACAAAGAGGCAATTTTCTGAGCTCTGGCATTGCATATAACCTTTAAAAGTGACAAAGTTATGTAAACTAAAGGATTAATAGACCAAAGAATTTTTATATTATTTTCCACTCGTTTCTTTTATGAAGAAATGCCAGCGACTCATGCAGGCACAACTTCTTCTGAAAATGCTGGATAAATGCCTGCACTTACTGTTTTTTCACACAGCTGGAACAAATTCCTTGAGTGGAAAAGTCCCTGGGCAGACAGCATATATCAAAAAGATCCTCTGTGGATGCCGTATGAGCATGCACATCTTCAGAGCTTTTCCCAGAAGCAGGCTGGACCTGGGGAAGGTGCATTTATGGGGGATCTGGCTCTGCATCACTTGCCCAGAGGGGCTCAACAAAGGCAGGGTCAGAGCTGGGCTGGCCTTTGCTGGAAGAGCTGCCCACAAGTGTTCACAGAGAATCTTCCACTGAAGGCACTCCTTCTCTTAAAGGACATCTCCTTCGGAGGCAACGTGTTCCCTAGCCACAAGGTCTCCCTGCAGCTGCATGAGGTCATAATAGAGTCTCCTGGGATCATCTATGCCAGGACATTGCTTTCCAGTAGGCTTGTCCCTGTGCACCATCCTGCATCTGTGTGGAGAAGGTGGCATCACAGATATGTGATTGTTGTGTGCAACACGGAGGTGAGCAGGTCTTGGGGTCACTGTGCCTGCTCTGAGCTGTGGGGCAGCCAGGGCCACAGGGTGGATGTGCACTGCAGGACTGGGAAACAGTGGGATCTGCTGCGACTCTTCCTCGGGCAACCAGAGAGATGCAATAAATCATGAGTCTGGATCTGATTCTTGTCCTGCCCTGGGAGATATCTGCTGTGGGCTGCCCATACTGAAGGTGTAGGGAATCACTCCTGCCAGGTCGAGGGATTCACACAGGCCCCATGTTTTTTGTTTTCGTTTTTAATTTTCACCCCTTTCTTTTTTTTCAGTGTCTCCACAGTACCAGGAATAATTTTGTTGAAGCATTTTGGTAGCTCCCTGACCCAAAGAGGCTTGAAGCAAAATCTGCTTTACTAGTTCAAAATAAAACCATTGCTTCTGAGGCACAGGGGAATAGATGGGAGAGGCTATCTTTAGCAGCCATAATGTATTGTAGTCTTGTAGTGGTTTTGTTCATTTAAATGTAATTTGGCATTAAATATAATTTGTGCACAGTGTGGAAAAAATGGACGCTAGGATCCTTTTTCAGCACAGAGAACCTTAGATTAATTGACCCAAAATTGTTGCTTGCACATAATCTTTTATTTCCAGACCATCATATTTTCTAAAAATATACGCAGGGCCCTGTGACAAATTGTAATGGTTCCAGACTAGCTCTTGTAATGAAGCTGAGGCGGTCTGTTGAGCAAATCAACTATTTCATCAGCCTGTGGTTATATTATAAGAAACTAGAAACTACACTGTAGTATGATAAATTCACCATCTGGTCACTTACTGCTTGTACTGCTCTGTCTTATATTATCAGTTTAGACCATGATAGTGGGATTCATCCCTTTTTTATTTAGCAGACAGGTGTTTAGTCTGCGCCAGTTGTCTATGACTGCTGGTAGACCATGGAGGCATCTTCAAATAGCAGTTTAACCTCTCCTCCCCCTGCTAACACCATTTATCCTTTGGAAATACCTCTCTTTCTCTCTCTATTGACTTTAGAGAGTGCAAAGATGACTGGCCGGGACCAGATGACAAGGTGGTAAATGGGCTTGGGCTGTATTGACATCTCCTCTGGTTCTGCATGCAGTGCATATGAACATGTGAATGTGAATATGTCTGTTAATATCTGCGGAGAAGGATGCTTTAAATGGGCCCAACCAGTGGGTGACAGTCTGAGCGACTGTCAAAACTGAAAGCCTTTAGCTAGCAACCTAAAGGCTTTACTTAGATATTAACATAAGAGTCTGGCTGTCAAACTCAGCAGAAAAGTTCTCACTAATTTCTGCCTGGGGTTGTCCCCGTTTCCAGGAGCGCTGTGCACTTACAGTCTAGCTGCTGGAGGGGGTTGCCTGAATAAGCACTATGGACCAGGGAGTCTGGATGTGGCCCCATTGTAGAGTAATTTCCTGGCGGTTTTCCTTGCGTTGTGTCTCTCACAACGCTGAATATCTCTTCAATTTTCTATATTTACTTTCCTTCCCTCCTTTTGTGGAGTGTATTGTACAAGGCCCTGGTTATGACAATGTCCTTTTGTTTCAGGAAATGCTCTGAACATCACAGCAGAGCAGTTGCTGTTTGGAGTGGTGAGGTCATTTCAAGAGAAAGGTTTGGCCACACGTGCAAGGTTTGTTTTGCCTGGGGATGGGTGGCCAGGTCTGGGAGACAGGGCACACGGGGGAAGGCTGGTAAAACCTGTGCAGTACTGAAGTGTCCTCAGTAGGAGGAGTGAGCAGAGTTGCTCAAGAAGCTGATGGAGTTGATGCATTCCCCAGGAGCGTGTGGTAGGGAAAACCAGATGACCTGGAAAGCACAGAGCACGGGCAGCTTGTGCTCTGCAGGCCATCATGGTCCCGCCCACTGGGAAACAGTTGTCTTAGTAAAAGGCGATGATCAAGATAAGTTTTCTTAAGATGTCTGAATTTGATTCTTGCTTTCCATCATCAGTGGCCATTTAAACAACAAAATGACTTGGCAATATCCTTGTTCTTTAAAACTAGTAAGAACAAGGGTGTGAACACTGGGCCCATGAGTATGCCTACCGGGAATCTTGTCTTCTGCATTCAGAAAGGCTATCTTAAGCCAAAACTACTAAGGGAAATCATGGCATGCAAGCCTGGTCGTAACATGGAGGTTACTGCGCGCGTGTGCCCCATCATGAGAGGTTCCTGTCCTGTTGGGGCATTTGTGGGAAAGTCCCACCAAGCTGTGACCTCTGCTTCCCTCTGTGCATTCACTCTGCCACGATGGCTGCTTGGCTCCTAGCTCTGTCAGTAGCACACAGGCTTTCAGGGCAGTTTAAATGAGCCATTAAATTACACAGGACATTAAAAATGCAGAATTTGCTGTGGCGGTGGCTCTTACCCAGCCCACAGTTTCCATGAAAGGAAACTTCTGGTTTCATCAAACTGGTGCTTGTTCTGGAGAGCACCATGCAAGAGTGATCAGCCCCACAGGCTGGTTTTCCCAACAATGAACCAGACAGGCACATGAATGGATCCAACTGGAGGTACGTGAGCATATAATAAGCCTTGACTAGATTGAGTGGTGCATTTAATGAGACTTACTAGAGAGTAACACGTTATCTCCTGCCACTGAGGCAGGCAGAAACTGTTCTTCCTTGTTTCATCAGGCTAAAATATTACATCTGCAGTTGAAGACACCTTCCAGAATTTGGCCCATAGTCTTTATCTGAGCCTGTCTGCCCAAATTTGTAGTTCAAGCAGGCAGAACCAGGATTCTCACCCAGGAGGTGCATCCCACGAGCCACCCTGGGAGCTGTGGCCGTGTAGGGTAGGACAGAGCTTCCAGCAATGCCTAATGTGAGGCTTTGACTGGCAGAACCTGTCACTTTCAAGTTATAGCTAAAATAAATATATTATGATGAAGCTAAACAACAACAAAGCCAGCTTCTGATGCAGCTGAAAACAAAACCAAGCCAACGCAATTTGGAGAAACCCGGGGGCTGAGGTATAGCCTTATCTGTCTGTGGGGTTTCCACCTGGATCAGAGAACTGAGCTGACATGTTGCTTCCCTATGAGAAACTGTACCTTCCTCTGCACCCCCAACAACAGAAAAGCGAACAATGCTTCGCATTTGTTGCCAAATCCTATTGTAGCATAGTTTATTCTTGTCTCTGTGAATGCACTGGCCTTCTCCGTACTTCCGCAGAGCAAGTTCCCTCTGCTAACAATGGCATCAGCGCTGCTGCAGGCTGCCCACCAGCAGTTTAGCACCCTGATGTCACATTTCTTATCAGCAAGGCTCAATGGGATGATGCAATAGAAGCGTAGCTGCCCGATGTAGGGAGCCTGGGGTCTCTCGACTGCAGCTTTTCCTGCACTGGTGCACGGTGCTCCAGGAAAGCTGAGCACAGGTGCTGTCTTAACACATCACCATCGAGAACCTCTTGGTGTGGACATGGGTGACTGGTCAATACTGCACACTGGAAAAAGACCAGCTCACTCTTCCCGTATTTCACTTCTTAGTGAATCCAGTTAAAACTTGAAATGTTACCATCAACAGCCATCTCAAAACAATTGACTCTCCAGATAGCCCAAGGAAGTTTATAGCTTGTTCTGATTAAAAAGTTCACGAGACAAGACAAAAAATTCTGCATTTGTCGTAGATGGTTCGCAAACAACAAAGTTGATTTTGATGCATCTGTGGGGTGAAGTGAGATTCCCGCACAGCCTGATCAGTACCTTGGCCAACCCTTGGAGTGTTCCGTTAAACAGCTCTCTGAAATTCCCAGAGCCGCTGTCTGAAACCAGCACTTCAGTGTGTGACCTTTCCGAGTTACGGTAGCATTAGGCACTGGGCCACTCTGATGCAAGTTCTGCGAAACCTCAGACCATTTCTAAACTTCCATATTGATATATTTCCTGGTTCCAGTGGTGCATAAAAGAAACAAACTCCAGAAAGCCCCGCTCTGGGTTTTCCCTTGCTCTCTTGTGAATCTTAAATCCATCATGTTATTTGTTAGTAGCCCCTGAGCTATCACACAAGTTCTGTTGAGTGTCCAAGAAGAGCTGCCCACCTTTCACTTGCTGATGCACTCAAAGCCCAGGAGGGAGTAGCTGAAGACAAACTTCACCATACTTCCTTTGCAGGGCTTCCATTGCAGTGACATATTTCTTTTTTTTTCTCATTGCCTGTACATTCAGGACTTGATCACAATACATTTTATCCCATTTCACTTTCCTGAGGTGGCTCTTCATTGATTTTTATATTGAAGAAGAACAGCTCTTATCTGTCCCTCCACCCTGTGCCTTTGCAGGTATATTGCATCTTTCTGCCTGCACAAAACATTTCTGATGCCGATGAGCTCACTCAAAGGAAGAGTCGTCCTGGCAAGAGAACCTTTGGGGATGTAATTTCTATGTAGAACTTCCTCTCCTTCTCTGGCATGTAGCTGATCGCCACATCTTTGTGTCCAGATTAGCCCTTGTGAGCATGAGTAGCCAGCAAAAACAGTGACCAGTCTGGTACCTAAAGTGTGAAAGAGCCAAATCCTGCAGTTCTGCTGTGTGCCCACTCATTTGTGGCCTCATATAATTCAGCCACTAATGTCTTTTAGGCATTAGTGCCACATCTTTAGCCTTATCTCCTTCCTTTGCACCTTCAGGTCCTTCTCCACAACTTCAGGTCTCCGCTGTCCTGTGGTACATCTTCTTATGTAGTGTCCCTAGGGGAAGGGGTCCATAGAAGATCCTCCATGGCATATGTGAGGTTAGGTATGATGAATGAGGACCTTGCTTACTACATTCTTACCTGCTTGCCACTAATGACTCCCAAGCCTAAGTAGGTGGATGAAGAAGCTGGAACAGCCCAGTCTGAAGCTCAGGGAGGGTTAATGCAGCTGCACATGGCTGGCAAAGGAACACGGCATCAGGAAGAGCCACAACAGTGGCACACTTGCACATGGGGAACAGACGGGGATGGAAGTGCTGGGAGAGGCCATGCTGGGGCTGAGCCTTTGCTGCCACCTCATCTTCCCTATGAGGTCAGACCTTGCCACAGCTTTCAACACCACCAGTGCTGAATGACTTGAGTTCTCTGCAAATGATGAGATGGTGAATTTCTTCACCCTTTGTATCTCTCTTTGATGTCTTTCCTCACCTTTCTCCTGAGCTTCACCTTCCTCTGTAGGAATATCTCAGCACAGGCAGTGACACCCTGCTTGGGCTACGCATGGTGTGTGAGATGTGCCACAGCCACCACCGGCTTCCTCTGGGCACCAGCTTGTTGCAGCTCAGTGCCAGGTGGGAGTAAATATCCCTGGGAAACCACACGGGGTGGATGGGTGGCAAAGGGAAGTGCTCGAATAGTACAAAGGACAGATATTGTTTGCACATGTTGGAGCCTCTGGAGGCCAAGCGTACTGTGAGAACTGAGGACATCTTGTCCTCTCCTGTCCGCCAAACTCCCTTTGGGACACAGCACCTCCTCCTCAGTTCGGGGACTCACTTAAACTTCTCCTATGTCACGTCTGAGGCCAGCAGATCTCTTGTTCCCTTCATTCATTCCTTGCTCTGCAGCATAACACCACTGCTAAAGAGCTTTTCATTTTGGCTATTTTGGGAGTAAATAGCAAAGTATTAAAGAAGTGTTGCAGAAGTTTCCATGTTTTTTAACTCCCCCCTTAAAAAACAAACAAACAAACAAACTATGGAAACCTTCTCAGTGGATATGTTTTTGCTAAAAAATTGCCTTTGACCAGTGTCCAAAAGAGCGATCTGTGTAGAGAAGAGTTCAGGGTTAGAAGTGGGAGAGTACAGAGGGCTAGGATTAGAGCTGAACGCATGATTTGTGGTTATTACCCCAGCACACTTACATTGTCTCACAGTTTACCAGGCAACCCCAGATGTTTTTGCTTCTTAACTTTCCACAGACAAAACTGGATGAAAAAGATTAAAAATCCCGGATCCTTCTTTCCAGCTGTGGAAAGCTTCCTTCTCAGGCTCATGTCCCACCGAAAGCGAGTGCTCGGATCCCTCCCTGCCTGAGGGAGCAGCAGAGCACCAGCTCACTGCTGGCCAGGAGGCGTCCTGGTCCTCCCGCCTTGCTTTGGACATGTCTTGCCGGGTCTCAGCCATACGCTGGAGTGGGCCTGTTCAGTGCATGGGTATTGCCACAGGACGTGCTTTCTCCCTATGAATCTAAGCTGCAGTAGGATCTGAGCTGGAATATCTCCCGGAGTTTTCCCAGCCTGCTGCTGAGCCCTAATTGCTCCCAACAGACGTCGGTGCCGTGGACATACACTCATGGGCAACTCCACGCGTGTTTCTTTGTAAGTATTTTCTCTCAAAGTGTCTGATATTTGCTACTTATGTTGTCTGTTTGTGGTGCTTGGTGGCTTTCGTCACGCGGTGTTGTTTCTGTTCCCTCGTCGGAGGAGCAACCCAGCCTTTTCAGCAGGATTTCCCAGGTTTTCAAACCTAGAAATTGGTTTCCATGAAGGTTTACACCCACAGTTTCAGTGCCGGGAAGGCTCTCGCTAGCAGGACTGGATCACAGGGCTCTTTCCAAGGAACGAGGCTGAATGCCAAGCAAAACAAACCAAAAGCAAACCAAAATCCCTTTTTTTTTTTTTTTTTTTTTGCATCCCTTTCCAGTTAGGAAAGGTGAGGTTTGCTATGACCTATGGACTTTTGCAGTGTGATTCCCCTAGAGCAGGCAGGGAGTCTCTCCTCACCCCAGCTTCCATGGCTGCTGGTTCTTTCCCCCCTTGCTCTGCCGATCCCTTCTCCTCCCAAAAATGCCGGTGACGGGAGGCTCCCCCTTTTCCTCTTGCTCCACCACCCAGCCAGCGCCTTCCCTCTCCGAAAGGTCAGGCGTTCTGAAGGCAGGTGCTTTGTGCAGTTGGAGGGAACGGGGCGGTGCGGGGCCGTGACGGACAGGAAGCCTTTTACTCTAATTAGTCTTTGCAGAAGTTTGGCATTTCTCCTCGGAGCGGTTTCCCCACTGATGAGGAGCACGTATCCAGCTCTTCCTTCTCACCTCGCACGTCCGAACCTCCCGCCGTCTCCCGCTGGGCTGCAGGGGCTCAGCCGTGGATCACGTCGTTTGGAGGAAGCAGGCAGGGGGTATGTGAAGAGGAAAACACTGTTTTCTGACACGGGGAGGGATTTCTTTCAACTCGGCCACATTCGCGACCTGAACCTGGATCATTTTTGCTACCCGCTCCCCCTCGCCTCCTCCCGCCTTGGCCCGGACTCACCAGGCTTTTGTCTGGTTAATCAGCACAACTCCTTCCAGGGCTTCCTGGGGGCTCTTTGGCTGCTGGGTTATGAAGACCCATGAGTTCATTGTTTAAATTAAGTTCTTCTATATGGAAACACCACTGGTTTCCCATATGGTCTTGGCAAAGCCACCATCCGCTCCCCACCTAAATTAAATTTCACTAATTGAATTAGTTACCATTTTATCAGCTGCCGCTTTGCAGTAGTTTGTGAACCCCCAGGGGCCCAGGCCACGCGCAGTCAAGAGCTTCCCCACCTCGGTCTCTCATTTATCATCGTGACAACGCGCAGCGCTGGGAGAAGCAGGGGGGTGGAGAGTACCCTGCCCTTCCCAAGCATCCCAGCCATCTCCGAGCATCCTAATGATTGACCTCTGTGAGCAAAGCAGCCCTGCGCTGACCCCGGGCTGCTGAAAGGAAGCATTCTCCCCTTTGTAAGAATCCCCCTGCGACGGCGGGGCGGGCTGGGCTGAATGCAGGAGTGTCAGAAGGGAAGCCCCGCGCTCGGGCAGCGGCGCCCTGGGATGTCGCAGCTTCCATATGCCAAGGGGACTAATAGCGACAGGCTTGGGCTCGGGGGACAACGCCGCCCCGCTGGCCCGCGGGCGAGAAAGGGAGAGGGGGACACGTGGACAAGGATGGCCTGAAATGGGTCTGCCAGCGTCTGGCAGTGGAGCATGAAGCGTGTCACCTGCTCCAGCCCTCGCCTTCCCTTGGCAGGCACCGAGGGCACGGCTATTGTTGTATCCCGGTGGGATGCTGGGGATGCAGCACCAGAGCGGGTGGTGGGCGCCCAGCAATGCCATGGATGCTTCTGGCTGCTGGACTGTGCCCGGCTGCTCGGGGCTGTGGCCACCCGCAGGTGCTGGCAACCACTTGGGAAGTGCTGGCTCTCATGTCACAACTTTGGGGGGGCTCGGGGAAGGGAGAGGCGTGTAGGGGCACTGTCACCCCTTGCTTCCTGACCCACTGTCACTGCACCATCAGGGGAGGAAAGGGATGTGCAGAAGCAGCGGGCAGGCTGGGGATGTAACCCTCTGCCTTCAAACCACAAGGGAATGGTTTCTAGGGACACATCAGCACTGCTTAATGCTTAGTGGTGTGGGAATCCCTCTGTGATGGAAGCCAGGGGTGGTAAGGCCAGCAGGGCTGTGTGGGCTTAGCAGGCTGAGCTTATCAACCTCATCAGCTTGTATTTAGACCCTTAGACCCCTTGAAGGTAGACACCCTCACCTAATTTAGATGCTGCCAGACCGGAGTTTGCTTTGCAGATGAGGTAGAGACCCACTGGTAGTGATGATCAAGTTAGGTATCTGCAGGATGCACCTAAATAAGAGCCTCTGTCTCCTATAGCCAAACCCCACTGCTTCCAAGACAACCTGTCAAGTGGTGACCTGGTTTTCCTCTGTGGTGGAGAAAGCACATAGATGCCCATGAAGGGAAGGAGGCCAAACTTGAGAACGAAGCTGCTACTCCAGTGTTGAGCAGGGTCAGCACCCTGCTTCCCACAGCCACCCACCCACTTGCCTTTCTGGGGTGTGCACTTGCAAACAAAACCCCCAAAAATCTGTTAAAAAATGATCAGAGCTGAATGTGCATTTCACTGAAATCTGGCTAACGCCCAACATATCATATGTCCTTGATAAAATGCTGACTCCTTTCAGAAACCCTGCAAGGGTGTTTGAATATCTGAGAAAGAACAGTCCCAGGAGGACTCACCAGTCTCTCACTCCCAGCAAGGGGTTGGTGCTTCTTTTTAGTACCAGTCACCAATTTATGCCCCCTGACCAATTTTATCGTTTCCTCATAAATCATTGAAAAAATACATGCAGAGGTCACAGTAACAAATGAGTCAGTGTTCAGAGCAGATTTCTTGGATAGGAAGTGGGATTTCTCTGAGCTGATTACCGGTTTCACCCTTCTGAGTTGTGCTGTAGCTTTTCACACGGCTTTCCGCTAAGACATATCTATTGACTCCCATTTTTCCCTCTGCAAATAGACTAACAAAGACCTTGTATTGATTTTCAAAGCAGACCATGACTGCATTAGTGAAGTTATGAGATGATGAACAGAAGCTGTGAAAAATGTGTGAAAAGTCCAGCACTCATCAAAGCACTGCAAATGCAGAAGGGTTGAAACCTCAGCATGGCCCAGAGGTTTGGATTTACCAAAGTGGTGGGGATGGCAATATGGAAGCATCCCAGCTGGTGAGGGATTTGGAGCAGTAACTGCAGCACCAGCATGGAGAGGAGGATGGTGGGAACAGGGAGCTGGGGCAGAGGGACCAGGTACCTGGGGAGGGACATCTGGCTGTGGGGTGCTGAGCAGGGATGGTTGGGACACGAGACGCTGAGGGGAGAAGGTGTGGGATGTGTACTCTGGGTGGTACTGGGGTGTTTAACCAGGTTGCCTCGCAAAACACTGTTGTGAGCCAGGGATGGAGATGGCCTGTGGGTCCTTCACCTCCACCACCTTCTAGGACATAATATGCGACAGGTTTAAATGTGACTGAACTTACGCGCAATCTCTGGACCCCCCAGATGCGTTGGTTTAGGCCTGTACTGCACCTCTGCTCTCTCCCTGTCCATGCAGAGCTGGCATTGAGCAATCTCCCAATTGTTTACTTTGCTTTTGGAAGACAATGGAAATTTACTCCAGAGCTTTACCTCATCGCTGCTGGGATGTTTGTGGGCAGCAGCGTTTCCAGCACCGTTCTGGTTCTTCCTCTGTCTGGCTCCTCCTGTACCAGAGGCAGCTGGCTTTGCAGCAGTGTTATTTTCATTTGAATCCATTGCCTCCAGAACTTCTGTGAAAACCTCATTCACATCTTCTGAATTGGCATGAGCCAAAACATTAGTCATCGAAACATCCTCTCCTCCACGTTTAACAAAAGCTCTCCTTTTCCATGGAGGAGCCCCAAGGAGCCAGGGGCTCTGCATGGGATCACATCCCCTCTCCATGTGGTGCTGACTGCGGGGCATCTCCAGAAGGAAGGACAGGCTTGCCAGCATCCATCCGCTAGCTCCATCTAGTGAGAAGACTACTGCGGTATCCATCAGCGTGGGGACATGGGGCCAGGCCCCCCAGACTTTCCGAGGTCCCTGGCAGGATGGACCCTAGCTTCTCCAGGTCCCCAGGTGGGTTGTGCTGGAACATGTGAGGCTGGTTGGAAACCTGTGGGCAAAGAATCACTGGGGCTGGTGCTGCAGCAGAAGGTGGAGGGGAGGTATGGGAGCAGGACAAGGCATGGTGTGCTGGCCCTGAGTGAGGAGTGAGCTGGAGCATCTCCTGGTGGGCTGGAGGGCAGCGTGCTCCTTCCAGACCTCTTCAGGATGGTGCACTTACAGTGTGGATGCAGAGTGAATCTGGTCTTTACACTGGGCTTGGACCTGCTTTAAACTGGCAACATCTTCCTGCTTCTAGGCATCACAATGCCATCAACATCAACCTGTCAGACATAGATGCCAGCACTGGGAAGTTCATCCTCCCCCTGGACTGGCTGTTAAGGGCAGAAAGATGTGTGGTGAACCTAAGTCCACATCACCTGCAAGAGAAAGATCGTGCTTTACTGTGAGTCTCTTTAGGTCTACACAGGATGAACAGTGTCCCGACCCTTTCTATAGCAGGCACAACAGGTCACCACACGCCACCACTGTACAGAGTTGTCCCATTTCCTTGGCTAAAGAGGTGTCACTGTGCTATCCGGAGAAGACAGAGTCTTCTCTTTCCTTTTCCACTGCTGGCTCATGGCTCACCTTTTGGCAAGCCACGTCCCATCCAACTCCCCCTCTTTCTCTAAGCATGTTAGGAGGAAGGCTCTGAAATTGATTTCTCTTTTCCCTTGGCTGCTGAACCCTTTGGGTTCATCCATGTTACGTTTCCAATCTCTAGCTGAAGTGCTTGCGTTTTAAGGTGATCTAATGGATTGTAGTAATTTTAAATTCCGCAATAGCATGACAAATCTGAGTTTAAGATTTGAGACTGGGACTCCTGGCATATTTTTGACTGCTGCTGTTGGACAAGATTGGTGGAAGTAGGGATTTATCTGGGGTTTCCTTTGTTCACTCTGTAGCTCTTTGCTTTAGCCAGTGGATTCCTTCAGTGACCAAGATGAAACTTACCTGTATGGTGTTTATTCCTGTCACATAACTATTGAGCTCATCACTTTCATCGGAGTAGCATCTTGAAAGATGGTAATCTGGGAAAGACATGGGAATAATTATACATTAACTTCTGGGTATGATGACCTAATGTGACAATTTGGCAAAAAAAAAAAAAGGCCCATACTGTCCTTGTGGTGTGGGGAAACGAGGGTGCATCAGGAGGGCACGGGGAGGATGGACTTCTCTGAACTTCAGTGGTGGGAACCACAATGGTGTATTGAGTCTGGCTCTGCTCGCCATGCTTGGAGAGGCTGAAGGAGGCTGAAAAATTACAGATGGGTCAGGTAAGAGCTAGAAGAGTAAAAAATCTGCAATATGGAAAACCTGCTTTTCAGTTTAACATATATTCTACTCCTTGAAGAAGGTTAAGAAGTGATTTCATCTTTGCCTATAAAAATCTAGATCAAAAGGAGGTATGTGATATAATTTACTTTTATATTTTTTTTCATTTAGTCAACAAGACTAATACACTCTGCTGGCTGGAGGTTTAAGAATTTAAAGCTGGAATAAAGGTTATGTTTTTAAGAATAAGCGTAACAATCCACTTCATTTGAGCAATCTGGGGAACTGCAGTGTTATTCATAGATTACATTCCTCTCTGCAACAGAAAAAGAATCATTAATCTTTTTTCTTTTTTTTTTCTTTAAGAGCAACATTTTAGTAATTCCTATCTCCCTTCCAAGCAAAAGCAGATGATTTATATGTGTTTTGAAAATCATTCTGTTCTTGATGCCTGTAGCTACAGAGGATGAGACTGTGTGACTCGAGGTCTCTTGTGTTTCTCTATATTTTGTTTCATTCCCTCTCCAACAAAAGTATTGGGTTGAAGCCTTCAGCAGTTTGCAGATTAAATGGTGAAGGATTTTCCCCGCCCCCACCCCCCCCCACCCCAAGGCTGTTTCATGGTTTGGCGAAGAGGAAGCCTTGTGCGAAGCTGACCCACAGCAGCTCCTCTCTCCCGTTCCCTCTGCTTGGAGCACATACTCGGCACCGTGTCAGGAGGCAATGGAAAAGAATGGCAAGAACTCAATTTTGTCTAACCAAATCAGGTCTTCCACCAGAAGGAACAAAACTGTGGTCTTATGTCCTGTTTCAGTGTCCCTCAGGTCATTCAACCTTGAAATTTCATTTTTCACTGTCCCCCCTTGTTTTTTACCCTGCAGTGTCTCTCCTGCCAACTGCCTGATAGAGGAAACACGACACATACCCTCACACTAAGAGAAGCATTGCAAGAATGGGAAGATTCCAGGAACAGGAAATGTGGTATTACTCAATAAACATTAAATAATAAACACCCCCTCAAGCCATAGAAGAAAAAAAGCATTCATTGACCTTTTTGGTACAAAATAATTAAGAGAAGGGTGGATGATTTGAAGACGTTTGATGTCCCTCTCCAGTGTGAATACTGGATTTATTTACTGGAATCTCTAAGGCTCAAGCTGGAATGAGGGGAAGAAAGAGAGGGGCTTTCCTCCGCACATACTATGAAGGAGAGAAGTCAAGTGTCTTTGCATTGTGCAACACATGATTTCTGTAACTTTAATCGAAATGGGGGGGGGGGGGGCAGAGGGTGGCGTGGGGGGGGAGAGCTAGATTGTGTTGATAGGATATTGCTTAGAGAAATTCCTGAAGCTCTTAACGAAAGTATTCACCATGAGGAGGGGGAAGGGTTGGCAATGAAGTCCTTTTTTTTCTCAAGAACTCCCATTTGGAACATATTACGCTCTTGCAACATGGGATGGATAAACATTGTATTAATGATTAGATCGAGACCAAGAGCTGAATTTGTTTGCATTTGATAAAGCAGTCATTCTATTGACTGTATGTCTTTACTCCTGGGAAGAAGTAGCTGTTAAAAGAAAGCGCGTCCCTTTTTGTGAAAATGAACTGGACTGCGCGTGGAAAGGAGGAAGAGTCATTTGAACTGTGCCTAAAACCACTGACATTTTACCTCTGTGCCAGTTTCACTTTCAGAAACCAGCTGCCAAGTTATTAGGCTGAGAGATGATCATTTCAATCTGCTAGGATTCTGGCGATATGCGTGCCAAACATCCCAGGATCATCATGAACTAGGATCCAATGCAACACAAGCAAAAGGAAAAAACCAAGCTCATACACATATATAAACAGGTAAATATAGAAGTGAAGTATGCACCTGGGCTGATGCAAAGGTGCAGAAAAGCATCCAGATTTTCCCTACGTGAGGATTCCAGCATGATCTTCTGGGTCTTTTCCTTAAATCTACCTTGTAATTTTTAAGCCACCGTTCTCAAGTTTTCAGGTGCTCTTCCCAGGTGCAAAATGTTGCTTGGAAGAACCACAGCAAAATATGAGCTCCCAGCTGGCTGCCTGGGGAGCCGGCCCTGCTCCCATTTGTCCTGGCCGGCTGAGATGGGGAAGGGATCCTCCCAGAGAAACCGCTTCCCGTGTAACCCAGCTGAGCTCTGCAAAGGGCATGAACAAATATGTTTCTCAAGATTTTGCGCCCGGGGCTCTCCTACCAAAAGTTTTAGGAACTTTTCCTCTACAGCTGAAAACAATGATTCACCTTTTAGATAGGAAATAATTCATTAACAGTTTTTGAGCTGGAATTTCTCTCGGACTAGTCCGTCATCAGGAAAAAGCCCAGCACTGGGCTGACAGCATTAGCAATTTTTAAATTCTACCCTTGGTTACTCTTGTAATTTATTTTCTTTTCCAAAATGAACCATATGTTCTTTTCTGGTTTTCCCATTGTACTGAAAATGTGTGGCTTCTATGGAAAATTTGCATTTTGTCTGGGTGCTAATGTTTACCCCAGGTATCGTAAATAGTCACAAACTCAATTCTGAGCCAAGTAAAGAATCTAAAGCTCCTGAGGATGAAAAATGCTGCTTTTTGATAAAATTGAATACTTTATGAGTACTTTCCTAGATGGTGCTCTGGGAGTGCAGAGAAAAGGTTTCACCTGCTGCCGCTCAGAGGGATTTCCTTCTTCCCTGAATCAAAAGGGGAAAGCATTTCAAGCAGCCTGAAGGGCTGAAGAGGGCTCCATTTTGAGTGACATCTGCCTTTCTACCCTTCAGTCTAAGGGCAAGTCTTGCTCCTCCCTTGTCCAGGAACAGGACTGACTCAACGTCAAGGAATGACAAGCAATGAAATTTGGGATAGGATAGACCACAGGATAAAATGCGTGTGGGGGAGATTGTTGGATTGAGAACAAAACAAGACAGGGCAAAGAAAACCAGGGAGGAACATCTACAGACACTCATCATTGTGCAGGAATCTCAGATGTGAGGCTGGAAGAGGAGGTTATACATATGGTGTGGTTGGGAAGGATGCAATGTGGAGAACAGAGAAGCTCTTCAAACTAGAAAGAGAAGGAAAGTAGCTGAGGGACCTGCCAGGGTCACAATGACCGAGAAGTTGCCTTTGAGCTGCCTGAGTGACAGGGCATTCCCAAGATATCATGCTTCCTAAAAGAGGCATTGCCTTGAGTAAGAGGAGAAGAAATTGGGCATATCTCAAAGAGACACATGGGAAGAAGAATGGCCAGTAATTCCTCCAGACTTATTGCCAGGAGAAACACAGGAGATGGAGGCAGATCACTTGGACAGGTGCCCCGTCAATGTGGGAAAAGAGTGGAAAACAGGAGGGTGGGAGAAATTTGGGTACCTGACAGGGACAAGTCAGATGACAACATGTACAATGCCGATTTGCTGGGCCACTGAAACAGAACCTAGGTAGGAGCAGTTTACAGAGAACTGGGTTCAGACCTGAGAAGGGTGTAGTGATGAAGAGTGTATTTTAGGCACGATGTCTGGGTGTGCTCAGGGGACCAGGAGGTCCACGGTTTCAGACCCCTGGGCCTGGAAGTGCCAGCAGAGCATGAGGACTGCTCTTCTGCGCTGCATCTGGGAAGGGGGTTATCACTTGATTTCTCTGAGCTGTATGTGAGTGACTGTTGTGCCACCATCTACGGTCCATAGTATCAAAGGCAGAAGGAAGAACTTGCTATAGAAGTTGTTCCTCTCTTACTGACAGCTTGCCAACTGCTTTCTACAGGAGATTTCAATTGTTCAGCTGCAGTGACTGCTAGGAAAAAAAAAAATTACCACAAAGATTAGGAGCTGCTGCAAGATATTTGCAAGCTGTATGAAATGCCAAGGGAGAAGCGGTGTCTTCTGGTGTCCTCACTAAAGGAGAGATAGGGTGTTTTACACTTTGCTTTGAAAAGGAGCTGGTAGTCAGGTCAGTGTGCCACTCGGGAAAATGAATGCAAAGGTCAGATGCCAGGCAGCGCAGATTGCTGGAAAAGTTTCCTATGGCTCGATTCCCACTGAAGTTTGCAAGAGCAGGAGAGTAATCTTATGTGGAGGGTTGTGAACAGTCACTAGCTAACTCTTTACCTAATATTGTGCGAATAAATTAAGCTTGGAGCAACTGTTGGGGCATTTTAAATAACCTGGGGACAGGCAAGGAAATATAAGCAGAACCCAGCAGCTTTTCTGTTTCCCTTCTCTGGAAATTTGTTTATAGCTCATTAGATGTATTATATGATACTGGTATTTTATATATCTGTAGATCAACTCGCTGTAGAGGCATCTCAGAAATCCTCATGACTGACCGCTGGCAGGAGATCACGTGGATGTGAGAGTTGGAGGGGAAGGGCATACAGAAGAAGAAAACCAATTTTGGAAGGCCTCTGTGGCAAAAGGAGGGAATAACCTTTTCCAGGATGTATCTGAGGTGCAATGAGTGGTGAATGCAGAGTTACAGGATCCCCACAGCCCATTTCCAGGGAACAGGACATTACTGCTATATCCAAAGCAGCTCCCCATCACTACTTCTGTAGGTTTTAGGTGAGTATCAATTCTCCTAAGGAGAAGGTGAGTACCTTCTCCTAAGCCACGGGTGTCCTCCACATATCCTGGCCCCTGGCTGTGCTGCTGCTCTCGGGAGATAGGAGGCTGCTTGTGGGAGATAGGAAGCTGGTGCAGCTGCTGTCTTAGCAAAGAAGGGAACTGCTCTGGGGCTGCCCACTTCCATCTTATCGGAAGTTCGTAGATTGCCTTTCTGAAGTGCTTTCAGTGATGCTCTTCTTTGTCTTTATACAAAGCTGTTGGGTTTTTTTGGGGGGAAGTAAGGAGGGAATTGGAGAATACTAGGCACTGAAGCTCCGTTATCCTTTTGAACTCGGCTTACAACATTTTAGTGTTCTGGTTTTGGCCAAAAGGCTGGAGAAAATCGCAGGGAAATCATTGTGTCCCTTTAGTGCAGCTGAAGCTTACACAGCGGCCAACACTCTGTATTGTTTGTGGGAAGCATTTTCAATTAGGTGACAGGGCAGAGGAGAGGTTTTTCTGTGACCTGGAATCCAGTGTTTGCTGATCATTTCAATTTTGTATGCCCATGCAGTTAACTGGCTCCACATCTTGTATATTCTTTCTTGTGATTTTTGCAATAAATGGGTGGGACAGACAGGCAAAGTCAGGACATTCAGGGACAGAGCAAGTTTATCTGCTGGAGTCCACTACTGTGCTGACTTAGGGAAACAATTCTTTTTATCCTGTATGCTGGGCATTGCACTGCAGAGGGGAATGATGGCTTAAATGGGCAGACCAAGAGACAGAGGAATTTTACTTGGGCGGTGAAAACGCTCGCCCACATGGAGGATGTTACAGAGCTTATGGGCTAGCCGGATCCAAGAGACAGGAACACCTTTCTGACACCATGTGGAATTGTCTATTTGCAGTCTGACCCATAATCACTTAAAACTGGTTCAAGACTTTCTGGTGTCTTCTGCAAACAAGTTTATACGTAGGGCTGACATCTTTTGGGATGAAATATTTCAGGCCTGGTCTTCAGTGATTTGGACACTGAGCTGGGAAAGTAAGGTTTCCCCTTGTCAGGATGAAGTTATGCAGCTGAATAGATGGAGGCGTCTGTTTACATGAGCTAAGCGAATTCTGCTATAATTTACTATTAGCACAACTACTATTATGCTAATTAATTACTACTGCTATCCCTGGATGCTAATAGAGGTTCCTGTCCACATAGTCTGGAAGTGTCCAAACACCTGCTGAACCTGTTTTCCAACATTGCCTGGAGTTGCATCCATCCTGACTTTAGTACAGCCTCAATGTACACCATTGTTTTCATTGAGTACAACCTCAATGAAAACAGCTTCATCACCTTCTTGCTGTTATGTTACAAACATGGTCATTATTAGGTACCTATATTTTAACAGTTATACCTTCTCTGCGAGGAAGCACATCCAATTTATTAAGGAAGAATAGAGCCCCATATAAAAAGGAGTTTGGAGAAGGCATGCCCCAAAGCTTCCCTGGTCTTCAGAGTTCTCCAAGTAGAGACACATTTTTCCTAGAAATATTGGTGAAGATCACAAGGAAAGAAACTAGGCACCTGGTGAGAAAATGACGATTCAACCCCCAAAAGGATGCTCCTCCCCAACAGTTCCCCAGGTTGTTTCCTGCATGCAATTTGCTTCTTTGAGACACTAAAGACTACCAGATAGAGACGGCTGCTGCTGAGTGCGCTGGTTCGCAGCCTGGGAGAGCACTCTGCTAAGAGCCCCTGGAGGGGGACTTCCCAGCAGAGTGCTGCCAGCTCCATGCCCTCCAGAGGAGGGTCTCGGTGGGGTACCACAATCTCTAATGGCACGACTCCACCGCAGGCTGGGCAGAGCCAGCGGGCGCCTGGCAGAGTAAATCGTCTTTCAGAGGCAGCCCCTGAGGAAAGCAGACAGTAGATAAAGGCTGTCCCTGGGAAGGCTGGTGTATATCAGGGTCTGTGAAACGCTTTTCCCTATTGTTTTTATAATATGCAGCCTGGCAGCCTCAGGATTTGGGATCCAGTGAAGCATAGCCGAGGGGTATTTACAGTGGGCACTACACACCCACTGTATGTTTGGTCTACATGGATTTAACAAGCTCAGTAAAATAGATTGGTATTTTTTACGTCCAGGTAAAATAGACCAGTATTAAACTCATGTGCATCACTCAGAAACACTGTTGTAACGTCAGGGTAATATTTTCTTCTCTTGTTACATGTGAAGGGATTACTTTGGCTGTAAGATGAGAGAGCTACGGTGCAACAACCTCAACTGTGTTTGCTTCTGGCTGACAAAAAGCATCCCTTTTCTCTCCTCAGATGCTCTGATCAGAACAGAGTCCGAACCAGATTTTCTTTGCTTAGTGCTGTTTCCAGCCACCCATGAGCCCCAAACCCAAAAAGTTTAAATCTGGTGGAGACTGTGTGTGTGTGCATCTCTTGCAGCTCCAGCATGGTGGAGGGAGGCTAGCAACTCTGCTGAGGAGCTCATTCATGAGTGTCACAGTTGTGGCAACTTGTATAACCTCATTCATGACCACAGATTAGGATCCAGGAAAGGAGTGTTAAAAGCTACGGTGCACTGGCTTCCCAGGGTCAGCCCTTTAGGGAATATTTTGCAAGACTGCAGTTAGTGAGATGTTCCTAGATACTTCAGTCCTAATCTAACTGCCCGGGAGTTCCTGACTGTCCTCAACACAGACAGATGCGCATCAGGTTCCCAGGATGGCAGTGGCATCTTCATCAGGGAGCACTGGGGACAGAGGTGTGTGAATCATTGGCAGTGGGGGACAACCCCAGTCCTAATCTCTGTGGGGGAACCCAGAAATCTCTGAAACAGGCAAGTTTACATGGGGTGAAGAGCAGTATTCCTTAGGGCTATTTTCCCCAGTGAAAAGTGCAGCAAAATGTAATATATGTGGACATGTGAAAGGCTGGTGAGAGCGCTTATCTCTGGAGTGACACATAGCAGTTCTGCTGAGGTGGATATATTGCTGTCATTTCTCGTCGGCTGATACCGGCACCCTGGCCACGGGAACGCTTCTTTGTGGTGCCATTATCTTTGAGTTCCTGAAATCGTTTGTGTGACTGAGCTGCTGCAAAGACCTTTTGTCATCCCAGCCAATTGCTAACAATTATAACGTGTAAACAAATACCATTCCTGTAAATCAGCATTTAATTTGTTCAGTGGAAGGAGTTCAGGGAGATGGTAGCCTAGAAACAAGATTTCATAGGAAGGCTTCTGCAACTTCATGGCCTGACCATCTCTGGCTCTGCAAGTGGCATGCTGAGCCCATTGGGAAGAGCGTGTGCTGGTCACCGAGTGCCAGCATCGCCCAGAGGGTCCTGGCAGAGGGGACACAGTACAGCACGTAGTACAGCAACTGCTCAGCCACAGGTTGCTTGGTGGGAAGTTCCCCAGAAATGCGCAGGCTTTTTCAAGTCCGCTTGAGGGCCACACCATGGGGTGCCAGAAGTCTTGCCTTGTAGCTACAGGGCTTGCGATGGCTGATACAACTACCCTGATGTCTGTGTGGTAGTGGCTGTCTTTGGCACCTTGGAGTTCAGGGTGTGTAGATACAGAAAGACGTGTTTTATTGAAGATGTTAGTACCAGCATCCTACAAAGCTCTGGCTGAGTCCTGCACTCACTCCACTCTTGTTTCCCATTCTGGTTTTGTACCCACATTGTCTCCATCCTGGGGCTGTGCAGGATGATGCCATGGCACCTCCTGTCCTTTCCTCGCTTGTGATGAAGGTGGAGGGGAATTGTATCCCACACAGGAGGTGATTTTTAAACTCTGTGTGTTTCTGTCCTGGGATGGATGTTGACGTGGATACAGACATGGATACACCAAGTTTCACTGAAGAGGATTCCCTCTCCTTCTCACTGGAAGAACAAGGGCAAGAGAGAAGTTGCTTGAACATGCAAAAGGCTATGACATTTCTGTGGAGCACACAGTGTGCTTCCTTTATGTAGTGCCTCCATTCATCACCACTTATTTCCAGACAGTCCAAATTCTGCGTGCCAGTATGACTTACCTTTCCCTGTGCTCCTCCTGTGCTCTAACATGAAGAAACAAGAGGGAGTTCTCACTTCAAGAGTTATTTCCAAACTGCTGTATTTTCTTTTCAGAGGCTCTCAGTAGAAGCAGGGAACAACTTTCTGTACGTGTCAGCATGAACTAGAACACTTCCTAGCTTGACCTGCTTCCAGCAGAGTAAACACAGATGCCTGAAATGTGAGTTAAAAATTGTATTCTGCACATATAAATAATCTCCAAACCATGGTAGTAAAATAACACAGCTGTGTCCCCTCTAGAACTGAAGGAGTCAGACTCTCGTGAGTAGATACACTGATTTAAGTGGCTCCTTCTCTGGTCTTCTGCTTTCCTGAAAGCTGGGGGTTTTTTTACTATGGAAGATCAACAGTCGTCACTTCTTGGGTTTTGGGGGGTTACGGTGTGCTGCTTTGTAGTGCTGTCCCCGGGAGTTGTTGGCTGTTCCCCTGTGCCGTACCCTGGGTCCGCGTTCCTTTCAAGGCTGCGAGTGCATCAGTACCTGTACCACCTGTACAAGCAGATGCGGTGGATTCCCTCGGACACGCTTTTTTCCCGTGCTCTGGCTGGTCCAGAGCTGGATGCAGCCATGTACATAGTGTCCTGTGCCCAGCCTCCTGCCAGTTCAGAGCAGGGTTGCCCCAAATGAGGAGCCCTTTTGCTTCAGCCAGTGAAAGCTGCGATGGAGACCCTGTACCCTGGTGCCATGAAGGCGAAGGTGGACTTTGGCCCTTGCTGTCAGGGATTTGGTGCAGGTTTAGCTCAAGCCGGCTTCAGCTGGGTTGCTTCAGATATTCACGGCGGTGTTCAAGAGCCAAACAAGGTTTGTAAAGCAGCTGGGTCTCAGGAAAAGGCCATTTTTTGGTAGTGTCCGAGGGGCAGGTGTACTACAGGGCCTGGGGCAATGCTGACAGCACTGCCTTACGTTGCTGCCCTGAAGATCCTCTGGCAGGGAGGAGGAAGGGGAAGGAGTTTCAAAGCTGGCAGGTATTCAGTGCCAACCCCCTTGGCTCAGCCAGGGCGCTGCTTTACTCGCCTCTTATCTTTATGTTAATCTCATTTTATAATTTTTATAGTTAGGAAAAGGAAAATAAAACCTCAGAGATACAGAACACCCTGAACACAATATCCAGGCAAAGACACCCTTTTCTGGCTGACGTAAATGCAGCTTCTGGTGTTAGTTATATCCAGGATCTGATCTTCCTCCACGTCAGCTCCTCATGCTATCTGCAAGAAATATACATCTTGATTTACACCAGTGCATGAGAGATACTGTCCAATGAACATGGCACTCCGTTTGTAGGAAAATTTTGGCCTGATTCCCATTTCATTATTTTCCAGAGTCTCCTGGCTGTGGTGGAATTGCACTGAGTTGATGCAAAGAGAATGAGCTGCATCTGCCAAATCGTAACGCAATAAATGGTCCCTGAGTTTCAGCATGACAGGGGAAATTCCCCCAAGTTTCCTTTACTACACTAGCGGAAGGCAGTCTCACAGATTTTCACAGTTTTGGAGAATCCTATGAGCAAAGAATTTACTAAGGAAGAGAGAACTCACGAGATTTCAGAGGATTTTTTCATTGCTTGCTCTTTATAAAATTCCCGGGGTTTCCCTAGTGGTGCCGTGAAGGTCAGCCCATGATGCTTCTCATTTCTGTGACTCCCTTATGGCTGGGTGTGTTGAATCTACAAGTTGCAGGTAATGCAGGCCTCTGGTGGGGCTGCTTCCCCTCCCTCCCACTGCCCTTGGAGGGTGCCTCCCAGGCCCCTGGGCAGCCTCATTAGGTAGACTAGGTAGACGAAGGCAGCTTGAGAGCCAGTGGTTTGACCCTGGGGGCTTCTCCTTGATGAGACACACATCCTGTGGGCACCTCACAGACCATGCAGAGGTGACACGGTCACAGGCAAGCATCCTCTTCAACGTGGACAGAGCCCACTCGCAGCACACACGTGGAAATTGTATGCTGGAGTTCCCAGTCTGAGTGTAGGTGAAACACCCAGTGGGACAGAAGCTGCTTTCTCTTCTCTGGGATTTGTTTCCTTAGGTTTAGGCAAGAAGATTTCAGTAACAGAGCACCTGGCTGTGCTTTGCCATGGATAATGACCTATTTACAGGAGAAAGGAATTGTGCTCCCATCATGGGCACTCTCAAACAGGAGAGAGAGTTGGGGTTGTTCAGCCTGGAGAAGAGAAGGCTCTGGAGAGACCTTATAGCAGCTTCCAGTATCTAAAGCGGGGCTACAGAAAAGATGGGGAGGGACTATTTATCAGGGAGTGGAGCAATAGGACGAGGGTTTTTAAACTGAAAGAGGGGAGAATTAGACTAGATATCAGGAAGAAATTCTTTACTGTGAGGGTGGTGAGACACTGGAGCAGATTACCCAGGGAAGTTGTGGATGGCCAATCCCTGAAAGTGTTCAAGGACAGGTTGGATGGGGCTTTGAGCAACCTGGTCTGGTGGGAGGTGTCCCTGCCCATGGCAGGGGTTTGGAACTGGACTATCCTTCCAACCCAAACCATTCTATGGTTCTATGCAATACTTTCTGCAGCATCATAGCAATCTTTCCAAGCTGCAGTAATCCTTTTTACAGTCAAAATTAGTTGATAGTGACTCTCCAACTATTGCAGTTGCCTTTCCTGTGCTCTCCACCCGATTACCTGACTCCTGCACTACAGGCAGTCTCTTTTCGCCTCCGTTGGTGTGAACAGCAGTTGTCTCTACTGGCATTTTTCAAAGCACTATCTCAGAAGTGGATGTCTTCATGGATGTCTTTATTTTAGCTCAGCTGTGAGCCTTTCATTTTGCTTTGATGAGAAGTTATGCTTTTCAGAGAGTGGGAGGTTGGCGTGTGCACTTGGCAGGAGGGAAGTTCCTTTCCTTCCTTCCCTTTTCCCCCTTTCTTCCTTGAGATGAATTTTTTTTAGTCTCTCTTAAAAATGGCTTTTTGTTTACTCACAGCCTTTACTCACATCCCTTCTTCTTTCAGCTGCAACTCAGCTTTCTGCTTCAGAAGTCTTCCATGCTGGGATTTCCTAAAATATCTGGGCAGAATCTCTGAGGAACACAGGAAGGGGAGAATTAGTCCCCTTAATATACCATAAACAAAACGCAGCGAAAATCTTTTACCATCATGAGCGAACAGCAACAGCCACTCTAAAATGAAAACACTAGAGACGTGTTTTTGCTTAGTGGTGGATCTGTAAGGCCAAGACAACGACTTTCTGTGCTGGGTTCCTCCAGTGGTTGCTCCCTGAAGTTGCTGTGCGTTTCTCAGACCCCCTTGGGAATGGAGACCGTGGTGGCAGCAGCAGGCGAAAACCTGAATGAGCTCAGCCCCTTGCCTGCCTGACCCGAGGGGAGACGCAGGGTCCCATCGCCCCAGCTGTGTGTCACAGCCTCCATCACTGCGGAAAAACCGAAAGAGGGGAAAAAGGGGTTTCCTGATGGTGAGCTGTATCTGAACTCCGCAGTTCTTGGTAGTGGACCTCACAGTGTTAAAGAGGAGAGCCCGTACTCGAAGCCTGCGGGTTTGTTTTAGTTTGACTCATTAATCTAACTGAAGCATTGCTGGCTTCAGCCACTGCGAGGATTAAGTGGGGCAGCAAAACAAACGGAAGCCTGAATATCTGCCCAGGTTATCGGCACCTCCCTTCCACCAGCAAACACCCTGGGACTGGTCAGTAAGGAGGGACCCTAAGCCCTACTCTTTTGTCTGACTGCTTTATCACTGAAATTCCTCTTCGGGCTCTTATTCTTGGGAATATTGATCAGATGGACATGAAATACACAGAAATGAAGACAAATCATTACCTGTGCTGCCAGCCAGAATTGAGGACAGACAGGGTGGTTTCTTAGTTCATCCTGATGGTTCACTTTTTTTGCTCTTGCGTAGAGACTTGACAGCACATCATGACCTGAATAACACCAAGCATAAGATCTGTAGATAAAGCACGCGTGCTATAAGGATATTCCTGATTATTTTACCCCTGGAGCTCTTGTTTCCTTATCAATGCTCACAAGCTTTCATTTTTTCAAACTTGCCCTTTTGCTTACTGGAAGGTGGTTTTTGGTGTTTACTTCTGGGTGGCTTTATTCAGCTAGTTCATTTTGACTCTGTTCATGGCCTATCCTCTGTGCGATTCAGGGCTAAAGCTCAGACCTCGGAAGGACAGTGTGCTTTTAAATCAGTGAGCCTCTACTTCTCTCCAAGACCGGTAGAGATGTAGCAGAAGTAACTGTGTTAGTACCAGCAGGGTTACACCCATGCAAAATAGACACGAACAATGGGGATTTGGGCTGTGCAATGACCAGGAGTAATATCTGCTGACCCTCAGGGTGCAGTTTCCCATTTAGACTTAATCTGATCTGACCATGGGCTGCTGGTGAAAGGGGTGGTCCTGTTCTTCCTGCCGTACGTTTCTGGAGCCTCCCTTGCATTGGAAGTTGTAATCCTGGAGGCTACAGAAAGAACAGACAGACATTTTTACTTTTTTTGGTAAATCAGTTTTCTGCTGGATCAACAAGTGAATCTGAATCACACTGCCACAACACCACCCCTATGTATGATGCAGGAGATCACCAGGTCAGCTGGCAACCTGCAGTTAGACTGGATTAAGGATAACCAGAAAATGATCATCTGTCTTCTACACCCATCCTTCACGCTACAGCCTCTGGGGAACAACCCCCAGCTTCAACACGAGGGTTTGTGTGAAACCATCAATGTAACAGCACAAAACAAGCCCTGCAGAGTAGCCAGGATCAGAGCAAGGGACCAAGATCAGTCTTGGGTCTCAGCCCACACCTGCGCTGCCCACAGCAGTTGCCTCGTCTGCAGTTCCCACGCTCTTTTTCCAGCTCCAGTTCCACCCAGGTCCCACCACCCACCAGACAACACTCTTGAAGGAACCTGGGGCACTTCCACAATCTATTTCTGCTTCAGCTGTGGCAGAAAAAAGAAATAGGTGCAATAGTTTTGATCCTCTTCCCTCTAGGTCCCTGGGAATGGGGATGGCTGTGGAGATGACAGTGGTCCCTTTGTTCCCCGAGCTGATGTGCTCCTGTCAGTGATGTGGTGTGGAAGGGGGTTTCCCCCTCGGCTCTGCTGCTGCCTCCTCTTCTGAGCGCTGCACTTGCACAGCAGCCCTGCAGCATCAGCCATCCCCGCGGATGGTTGCCACCCTGCTCACGTTGAGGCCACGTGTCACGCAGTGCAAAGGGCTACTAGCTGCAAGAGAGCCTCTGCAGGTGCACAGGGGCTCGTGAAAGGGTAATGGCAAGGCAGGTGCATGCACACGGGAGAGCCAAAGGGATGGAAGGGGGCTCCGAGAAGAAGACAGAGCGGTTCAGACACAAATGCTGTAATTCCAGCAGCTGGTTGCTTTAGGGATTTAGACAGTATATTGTCCAAGGAGCCCTGTGGGGCTCATTTGCAAAGAGGGGCAGGCAACTGCAACGCTTTGAGGTGTATGCATGCTCTGCAAAGAAGAAACATGCACACTCGGTAACACAGTTTGCAAGTAGTAAACCCTGATGCAACAGCTCCTGGGTGTTTTTCTTTGCTGCTGTTACACACTCAATCGTCCATTTATGTTTTTAAAATTCAGCCTCCTGTGTTTCATCTCTGACATGGGTTTCTTCTCAGGTTAATTCCCCTCTGGCTTCCAGGAGAGCGGGATGTGACCCCTCCTGACATTTGTTTAGTGAGTTATGCTCGCCTTCCGGAGAACACAAACAAGCTGTTGGACTTCCTCCCCTCAGCTTTAGCTCTGGTCCAACTCCTTGCTGCGCTTACTCTGGCCTTACGCCGATACAACAGAGATGGGTGTCGGGCTTCTCGAGTTTGGCTTGCAAAAGTGCCTATGTGATTCAGAGCTGTCCTCTGTTTTCAAGAGGGACTTATGGCCAACCATATGAAAAAAAACCATAAGCGCGTAATCCCCTTGATTTCACTCAAAATGAAGTATCTGTCTTTGAGGGTCTGGTCTTAATCATTTGAGAAAGTCACTTGGATTTAGGTCTGTAAATAGTGATGTAATTTCTAAAAATAAGCTTATACTCCAAAGGCACCCGGACGTTGCCAACATTGTCCCTCCTGTCCCACCCTACCCAGCAGGTAGGAATTTGAAGACTATGATGAGAAAAATAAAAAATTTCCATTTCACAACAGCCAGACCTGAATGCAATTACTAACGAAACTGTAAAGTCAGCTTCCCAATGATGTTTGGAAACGAAAACGAAGCATCCTCCTTGTTCATGGGAACAGAAATTGTATTCACATAACAAAGAAATTAGGTAAGAGGAAGTATATTGAGGAACTCAGGAAGTGAAAAGTCTTTCATTGCTATATTCTTGCAAGAGCTGATACAAAGCAACATGATTAGTTGTTTCTTCGGCAGCTTCCTATTTCCATCACCAAACTGCTTTAATCTTTAAGGTACGGAACACTGTGTTTTTCTGAAGTTAATCTGGAAGAACTTGATGCCTCGCAGTTTGTGTCCAACTGCGTCGTGTGCACAGGTGTAGTATGGAAGATCTGGTGGACATTAGGTTTCAGTGATATCTTTCACTGCCCGTCCTTGCTCTCTTATCCTTTCATCTAACCCAGCACAGCTTCTCTTGGCAGAGCTTTTATTCCTTGCATTTTCCCTGTTTATTTCAGCAATGCAGTACTTGCCCATGGGATGAGGAGCCTGGTGATGCGTTACATCTGAGCATCCCAGCTTTAAGCCAGGCTGACAACACAAAGGCCAGAATACTGGACTGTTAGTCCTGAGTAAATTAATTCCACTTCTAGGAAGTGGACTACAGGGGTAGTCCGACATCACTTTATCTTGTCTTGAAGAGACATAAATGTTTGAACTCTTCATCCCTTCTGGTGCCCACAGGTTATGGGAGGAAAGGTCCCTGTACCACACCAGCCATCTATGTCCCTGTGGAGGGCACTGCACAAACATATGCGATTTAGGGCAATGAAGTTGGTGAGGGGTCTGTAGAGTAAGTCTTATGAGGAGTGGCTGAGGGAGCTGAGGTTATTCAGCCTAGAGAAAAGGAGGCTGAGGGGAGACCTTATCACTCTCTACAACTCTGTGAAAGGAGGTTGTAGAGAGGTGGGGGTCGGTCTCTTCTCCCAAGTCATGGGCAATAGGACAAGAGGAAATGGCCTCAAGTTGTGCCAGGGGAGGTTCAGATTGGGTATTAGGAAAAACTCTTACACTGAAAGGGTTATTAAGCATTGGAATGGACTGCTCAGGGAAGTGGTTGAGGCACCATCCCTGGAGGTGTTCAAAAGACAGGTTGACATAGTGCTTAGTGACATGGTTTAATGACGCCTTTTTTTGTGGGTTTTTTTTTTTTTTATCAGAGTTAGGTTGATGGTTGGACTAGATGATCTTAAAGGTCCCTTCCAACCTAGACAATTCTATGAATCTATGATTAGGAGTGAGCCCTGCATGAATAAATTCAATTTTGCATCCCTGGTGGGTGTGCCACTCTCTGAAAGTTAAGCAGCCTCGTGACCCAGGCTGCACGTGCCAACTCGGAGAGGTGCTTTGGGAGGCTTGGGATCCCTCTCCATTACACTGACCCCCGCTGGGCAGAGAAGACCAGCATGTGCCAGTGCACAGTCAGCACAATTTGCTCTTGGCAGGCTGGAGACGGTGCTACAGTCAGGTCTTCATCAAGGAGAAGGGGATCAATCCTTCAGGCCCTGTGCGTGGCAGAGTGAGACTCCATCGCGTATGCACCTGCTAAGCTGGGGTTCAGAAGGACCAAAGTCACCTTGAGTCTTCTGGCCACCTGCTCCTGCACTGAGATTAGTTCACATGCAACATATACCCCTGCTTCCACCTCATTGTGGATGTAGGCTGAACTTTTCCTTGCAAGTGGCCCTTCTTTACGCTGGTTGTAAACAACAAAATGCTACCGGTATGGCTGTCCTCAGCAAGTCCTATATGGAGCTCCATCTCCTGACCGCCTTCAGGGGCTTGCCACGGGTGGTGGGAAGGGGAGTTTGCCTGGGATAGGTGGCTGCAGTCAAAAAGTCCCTGGAGCAGAGCTGAAGAGCAGTCACCACGGTTTCCATATGTGCGTATTTCTTCCCTGGAAAGCAGGGGTTCCATGGCAACAGGACAACACATGACAATAAGGATATTTTTTTGTTGTTGTCAAAACAACTGTCTATTTCTAAGGTGATTTTTAATGAAAAGTGTTTATTAACATTGCAGTCAGAAGGGTGGCGGATGTCCTACTTTCTCTCAGGTTATTTATCTTTCCTTCGCTTTAAAAAGTTAGGAGGGAGGGAGGGAGGGACAGCACGGCCAGGGCTGCAGGTGAGGAAGAGCGTGAACAGAAATGTTTTCAAGAGAAAACTTTCTATTTAGCTTTCTTCACTGTATTTTGCAAAACGAACACATATTTCAAATGGAAACACAAATTCAAAAGGCCGAGCAACCTTCTCTGCAGGGATGAACCGGCTCCGTGCCAGGCTGCCTCCGTAGGCAGGGACCCAGCCTGGCACTGGGACCCAGCCTGGCACTCCTCCCCATCCCCACCTCCCTTCTAAAAGGACACTGTCTAGATGATCTCTAGAGGTCCCTTCCAACTCTGACAATTCCACGATTCCATGAAAGTTTGAAACCAGCCAGGTAAAAAGAGCTTCCTCTGCTTGTGGGGTCGCAAACCAGGCACCACTCCATTGTACAAAACAGGGAGGCGGTGAAACAACCCCTCTCTCCCCGCCAGGGAAAGTTTAAAAAAGACCTTGCTGTATTAAGAAGAGCCAAGCCAACACGAGGGGTCCCCTGCTAACCGCAGTCGCCTGTCCCCGCAGCCGGCAGCGGCAGGACCGGGGAGGGTTGGTGGGTGCTAATCGCGGGGTATTGTGCAACCACCTGGTACAGCGGTGGAGAAACCCGCCGTCCCCGCAGGCTGCTGCTGGCAGATTTCACTTCACCTGCTTTACCGAGACCCACTCGACTATTTAACACTTTCCCAGCATCAAATTCAAGACGGGTTTCCAGACCGTTTCAGATGGCAGAAGGAGTTTGAAATGACGGGTTTCCTCACATTCATCCTGTTTGGACTGTTTCTAGTCGGGAGTCTTTCCTGGATGAGTCTGAGGATAAATTTGATCAAGCTTAACCCAGGAGTGCGGTGGGTGGGTGGTGTTGCTCAGCCAGCAGCGCCGATCTGTGCTGAGTTCTGGGACTCCTGCCCCACGTCACACGGGTGGCACCGGCTGTGCAGCACCTTCTGACTGCAGAGGGAAGATCCTTTAGAAGCAGAATATCCGCAACATGGGATTAAACTACTTGCCCCCCGAATCCGATACCCCCTCTTCAGCAATGACCAGTGATGCTTCGGAAAAACATCTCCATTTATTCTGCCCCCCTCCCCCCCACCTTCCCACAAACCAAACAACCGGCTGGATGTGAAGGCGGTGTGAGCTGCTCTCCTGGTCCCTGGGCTCAGCGAGCCCCAATGGAGCGCTGGCAATGATGGGACAGGCAGGAGCTGGCCCACCTGGCCAGTGCCACAATGATGTGCCAGAGAGGGCACAACAGGAGTCCTGACTCCCAAAGGTTATCAGACTTGTTCCTGAAGTGAGGCATTTCATCAGCCTTATTTTTGCTGGCTTAGCTACTGCACAAATGTTACAACTTTCTCATAGTATTTTGGTACTTTCATTTCAGGTGCCAGCTGAAATCAGGAAGTGTGGCGGTGGATGGAAACATATAAACCCCGGCATCTTTAAAGGCAGAGGCTGAAAGTGGGATAGGTGTCAAGGCAGGTTAATTTTACAGCTTGCTGGTGTTGGCAGCATCGCTCTTGCTATTCCCAGAGCCACGCACCTTCCCTCTGACCTCACCGACGATGCTCGGCTACTTGCAAGGAAGTAAACAAAAGGGACTCATGGGGACTTTGGTTCCATAGAAACAGCAGGGAAAATGTCCATGCGTGCCAAGTGGAAAAGGACTAAACCACTGGGGAAGGAAATTTTATTGTCGCAAGTTCAAAGGGGATGTTACAAACAAGAGAGTGGGGAAAGAAAAAAAAAAAAAATAGAAAAAAAAGGGAAAACTTCAGAAAGCAGCCCCTGAAGTCAGATCGCAAAATACTACTAATGAAGCCTTGCCTTAGAGCAGTTGTCAAATATGATGTGGTATTTACACCAAGAGTGACTCAGGCAGCATTTACTACTTCCCCTTTAAACACAGCAGGACGCTGCCTGCCCTCAGAGATTTGTGGATCCTAACCCTGCAGATGGATGGATGGACGGACCCAGCGCTGGCGGATGGATGGGAAAACAATGCACCGGGCAAGGGGGCGGGAGAGCACGCAGCCCCGTTAGCCATGGGTCCAAGTCAGAGAGGGTTTCCCTGCGAGGGAAACAGGTAAATGGCCCTACAGTTGTGGTGGGGAGGAAAAGCCCTGTGGCTTTTCTGCACTGGGCGGGGGGGGGAAGTCCGTGGCCATGTAAAACGCTCTCCTGGTTCCCAGTCTGACAGCTCTTGCCGAGCAGGGGGCTCACTGTGGTCTGATCCCGGGGCTGACGCGCTGCCAGCAGTGCCTTGGGGCTGGGGTGGGATTGCTCTAAGCTATGCCATCTGGCCACAGTCCCCAGGGCCACCCCAAGCGGGGCATGCTGGAGGGGAGCTGGCGCTGCCAATGTCCCTTTCCATTCTCTCGCGGTGGGAGGGATGGCATCGGGGTTGTCTGGTGTGGGCTGTAGGAGGGTCTGGGCTGGGCTCCCCTGGGATGCTGCAGGCCTGAGAGTTTGATGGTTTGATCGCATCCTGGCAGTGGCAGCGTTCAATAATGCAGACGTGAGCCCCTAATTTGTAAGGAGGGGAGAATGTCCAAAGGTTTAAAAGGGGGAATAGCTGAAGACTCCGATAAATATCACTGTAAGCCGAACACAAACAAGGCTTTGGATCTTTGAAAAGGAGATTTAGGGTCACAAATGCAGAGGGATGGTTTAAGTTTGCCACTGGATCATGCTTTTATTTACTATTGCCTCCTCCAGTTGCGGAAGCCTATAAACGTGGGAGCGGCAGGACTCTGCGATTCACAGGACAAAGTTGCCACTACATTTAAGTGCCACTGGTGGCAATGGTTGCATGCATCAACTTGCTTCATGAAGGCTGAAAAAAAGGAAGTTCTCATACCCCTCATCTTCCTGAGGTCTTGAAAGGCGAGACAGCAAAGCGCTGTGAACAGGAGGGCAGCCCTCGGGCAGGCTGTGCCGTCCGGTTTGTGGAATAGCATCGGTCCGGGTACCTCTTTCCCCCAAGGAGCCCTCAGCTCTTCACACTCCCATGAAGTGGTGACACAGTTTGTGCAAGGGGTCAGCAGGGAAATAAAACACAAGGTCTCTGCCTCTTCTGTTGCCATGTAACTGCCGGTGCTCATCTGAGCTAGCCTAGAGCAGGCTTTTGAAGCAGTAATTAATTTTGATAAAGCTGCCAGGGTACATTGCTCCTGCTTGCATCACTCTGGTGACAGGCTACAGAACCTGAGAGCGCCTCAGTCTAGTTTCTGGAATAAAACCTACAGCTGATCACGTTTGAGTTGGCTTAAAGGACACGGTGCCGGGTTGGTTGCAAGCTGCAGCAGGTCTGGGTCACAGCAGCAGACTCCATCTGCGCAGGGTGAAAGTCCACCGAAAGCATCTGCACCCCTGTAAAGCTGCCGGAGCTGCGCTCCTGCTTGCATATGTGCAAGTACCTGGTGGACACTCACAGAGGGGCCACGGGAATAACTTTAGCAGCTCCTTTTGACCACTGGGCTCAGAGGTCCTTGATTTGGGGCTATGTGCGCTGCAAGTGGGCAGATATATTCCAAATCCTTATTCATGCCAAATTCATTCTTCTTTCACTCGCAGTGCAGAGTACGTGACTGAGCTCATTATCCTTGCCTCTCAGATGACTATTTGTTCACATTACTCATTGAAACTTCGTGGCATCCCAACACTCTCCATAAGGATCTCTAAGAATCTCTACCACAGTGTCAAAAGCATAGGCATGTGCTCTGCACTGCCAGACTCTTGGAAAGTTGTTTTAACAGGCTTCTGCTTTCAATTAGCAAGTAAACTCCTTGGGGCACGAGTCTGGCTTCCCGTTAGTCCTGCCAGGCACTCTGGTACTTTATAAGCAAATCATCCTCATCCTCGTCTTTCTATTCAGGTCGGCAAAAGTCCAAAAATAGCTGAAATTTCAGTCACCCCGAATTCCCCACCTGAAAGGGCTGCAAGCTGGTGTCTGGGGCTGGTCTTAGAAAGAGAGCAACATCCCCACATGCTGCCTTCAGGCCCACTCCACATTACTTAGCATCTGAAAGAGGTTTTTTGGACCCGTGTCTCTCAGCAATGCAAACAAGACATGAGTGAGATGCAAATCACACCTGTACGAGCATCACCTGGCTAGGCTTCTCCCTAGCTTTTCCAACTTACTGGGCTTGTGATACGATCAGGTCTGGTCAGGTCTACCCATGCTCTCACTGGAGCTTTAGCCAATTCAGCATTTGCCTGCTGGGATTTTGACCCCTCCCATCCCCCATGTGTTTGTTTGAAGAGATAACTCCTTTTATATATATACTTGCTCTTTGGAAGGGGGGGAAACCTTTATTGTTGTCTCTGAGCTTCTGCAGCATAAAGTTCCAGGATTCCTCCATTCCCAGCTGCTGGATTCAGAAAGCTTTTCCTTTTCAAGCTTCCTGTTCACACAGGGTGGGGGTGGGAAGTGGGGGATGAGGGGGGAGGTTAGGCATTGAATAAAAGGAATTAACCATTTCCCTTCTCTGACCTTTGGGAATTTCCGTATGTGAAAGTGGCAGCTTGTGTGTCTAAGAATTATAAATGATGGGACCTTGCAAGTTACTGAATGGATGTGTGACCAAAGACCACAGGCTGGGAGTGAGGAGGGCAAAGGGGAGAAATAAGAAGCAGGAAAGACTGATACTGGAAGACCGCATGTTTTATAGGAATGAAAACTGCTTATCACGCTCCAGGGAGCTCATGCTATTGCAGCTTCCCTCCGCCATGCCTTAGTTCATCTTCTGTTCTCAATGCACAGCAAAAAGGAGGCCAGGAAGTAAGTTTCCATGAGAAGCTCTCATGACTCAGATCTCCCTCCTGTAGGGTTTCATCAGTTTCCCTAGAGCAGGGTCACCATCCTGAAAGGAAAAGCACCATCCTGACTGGTGTCTAACTGCATGTGTACTTAATAAACGTAGCGTGTGTGCGCCCAATCCTTTCTAGACCCTTAAAACGGCCTTGTCAGTGCTTGAAAGTGGAACTTGCATCGCTGTTTTTGAGAAACCAGTGTGTCTCCTCTAAGCCACCCTTTCCACCTGGTTTCTGGGTGCTACACAGACTCTCAGTGCACTCCCCAACAGGCTCGCAGCCACTCGGCCACTCCTGTGACACACCTATGCACACACACAGGTGCGCACACACACACACACAAGCTGGGAAATGGCAGTTGCGGAACGAGAGGCATCCCCCATCACCACTGCACTTTGTGGGGAGCACCAAACACCCCTGGAGGGACTCCCTGGCAAGCTGAGACCTGGCGTGGGTGGATTAAAAGCTAACACAGCCGTACCTGGATGCAGTAAGGAGTGTGTATATGTGTGCGTACAAGTACTGATGGGAGTACCAAAGTGACATCCCACAGGGACAGGCTGCAGTGCTGCTTCCATAGACAAGTGACCCCAAACAGAACTTTTGGGGGGCACCAAAAAGCACCCTGGCCCCCCAGCTGGCCCCCAGGGGTTACACATCTACGCGCACCTGGAGAAGCAACTTCACCCAGGTAGGTTTCTGCTCTCTCTTTTTCTGCTCTCTCTTTTTCTGCTCTCTTCCCTAACCCACAGGGAAATTTGTTCTTGAGCTTCACCTTCTGACTTCTCCCTAAAGCCACTGAGGCTCATGGGCAGGTGAAGGGAGTTAGATGATCCTGAAGGGTTTGGCCAGGCAGAAAGGCAATGGCAAAGACTGGCAGCTGATGAGGGTCAACATGACTGGTGCAAATAGCACAGATGGGGCTTCAAGCATGGCCTCAAAAATCCTGGCCTCCCAGACATCCCATCCATTACTCGTAGCTGATGAGCACGTGTTCCTACAAACACACACATGTAAATGGTAGGACCTATTGCAGGACTTTGGGCAGAGCGAGCCCACAGCCCTCTTTTATTTTCAGGAAGCTGTTTGGGAGCACTGTGCCTTCTCTGAAGAAAGTGAGGGTCTCACTGGCTGAGTTTGTGAGCTACGTTACTTCTGTGCCTGAGAAGTGGCTCCAAGCTGAGCGGGCACCTCCACGCTGACACCCAAAGCACGCTCAGCTCTTCCTTCTTCACCAGCCGTGGCAGAGAGATTTCCTAAACACAGGAGGAAAAAAAAACCTGCTTGTACTCACTGCTGGCTGCGATTCGCAAGGCGTAGAGGAAAAAATATGTTGCTCAGCAGGGCCCCTGCTGTATCCTGTATGGCATTTCTGTGGAACTAGCCAGGCCCATCTGTCTAAGCGTTTACAAATTGTAAACCTAACAGGGATGACCTGGGGAGTCCCAGACCCTGCTGCTCTGCCAGGATGACAGAACCAGACCGAGGACGCTTTGCTCCCTGCCATGCTGCCAGAGGACGGGGATGGAGGGAAGCGGGTGGCCTCTTGCCTTGCAGGATACAGAAGCACCCCCCCTGCATTTAGGGAGAGCCTGGAGGGATAACACGGGGCGGTTTGGGAAAGATCTCCTCCTTACCCCTCCTTTTCTCCCTCGGCTGTGGGATGATGGGGACAGCTAAGAGGGAAGCTTGTTTTCACTCTGTAGCTGACCATCCCTTGTCTGCTGCTGCCCTCAGCGCTTTCATCAGCCTGTAGATGCGACAGGGACCAGCCGGCGCATCAAAGGCTTGTTAAGTTACTGCTGTGCTGTGAAAGAGGGGGAAAAAAATCCCGTTGACTGTGACGAATTAGAGGAGTTCAGGGGTGGCACTCACCCTTTTATTGGTGAGCTGCTTGAGTCTGTGCACCGCTGTGCACCCTTTTCTGGTTCTGACAGAAACTTGAACACGCAGAGCTATAAAGAGAATGGCCACGTCAATGGTGGGGAGGGCTGGGGAGGGTTGTGAGTGATTAGCCACACTTGGAAGGCACCAGAGGGTTGTGAACTGTACGTGTGGTGTTAACTGTCGAGGTGCTGAATTCTCCAAAGCAGTGCATTTGCAGCACCATGAACGGGCTTTCTCTTCCCATGTGTGTTTTTGAGCCTCTGGTGGTGTTGCCTCCTGGAGAACGAGGTCCCCGGTGTGGGGCTCAGCCCCTACCTGCAACCATCTCCTCTAAGGTTGGAGAGGTCTTTGAGGATGTCTCCATTCCCATTCATGCCTTGCTCATTTAGTGGAGTCAGAAGTGAAAGCATCAGCTCTTGATATTGCACAAGGAAATTGATGTCAATGTGATAAAAAAATTGAAAAAAAAAAAAAAAAAAGTCGTAATTTGTTGGGAGGCAAGAGAGTCACCGTGCCAAAGGCTCAGTGTTCCTTCAGGCTTCCAAGGCACCAAGCTGATCATGGATGATGAACTAACTTGTACTTGGCTGCTCTGAGCTAGATTTCTGAGAGGTTTCAAGAAAATGGCCATTTTGAACATGGTGCACTGGAAGCCTGCTCTGAGAATGAGCTCAGAAACTGACCCTGCAGCCCGGTGCACGACCGGAATGACAATATTCCTAAGCAAGACATCTGCTCGGTAATAAGGACACAAATTACAATGTTGAAGATGTTAAGAGCAACCTGGCACAATAGACTTGGAGGGATGGGGCGGGTACATCTGGAAGGAGCATTAGAACTTGTCAAGCACTGTTTTCCCCAAATGTACCCCTAAAGTAAGGTTATGCTGGAGTTCTCCTGATGGTGCGGGCAGGGCCCAGATCAGTCTTTCATACACCAAAATAGATCTACATCAGCTCTCCAGGTTATCAGAACTCACAGTTGGGTTCAGAAGTGTCTACAGTTTATGTGTGGTAAAACTGGGGATGAAATTTTAAGTGTAACAAAATACTTCGAAGGTCCAGCAAAACTGCCAGCAAAAAGTTAACAGACAGGACATTGGGGCAATGGTTTCAAATCAGACTGAATGACAATTTTCAGCTGCTGTGACCCAAAGCCACTTCAAGAAGTCAGCAAGGACTCAGCATGTGTCACAGTCCTTCCTGCATGACAGTATCAGCGATAGCTTGGTAAGTCTAGGTGGTTTCCTGAGGAGCAAAGGTAAAGTAGACGACTAAAAATACGGGGCACTCCTTGAAAGTAAGGAAAGAAATCAAACAGCAAGCCCTAGGAGAAGCATTCAGGAAAGAGAGGTCTGTTCAAAGAAACGAGCAAAGAAATACCAGTGTGAGAGGTGACAAGAGACCCTCACTGATAATGCCATCATAGACTTTTAATTTTCTGCTGAGGAAGTGGATAGTAATACAATTTTCCCACTGGCAAGGTGTGAACTGGAGACAGACAAAACCAGCATTTTTCACATTCCTGCGAAAAGATTTGGGATTTCAAAATATGCTATAATTCCTTTTTGTGTCAGCACAGAGATGAGACCTTTGGAAAAGCATAACGAGGGAGAACCAAATTCCTTCTTTCCTTTCTCTTGTCTCAACATAAAATGAGAACAGGTACGTACATGGGACTGAAATTTGGGTTCGTGTCCTTGCATGAGTTTAGCTCTGGTGAATGCGTCGACCTCCCAACTGCTAGCCCATTTACCAATCTGAGAAAAGTCTAGATGCAACTGGAGAGACCGACGGGCTTGCGTGGGTCAAAGCGGGCCCTGGGATCCTCATCCCTCTGCTGCAGGGAGCAACAGAGCTGGACACAGCCCGGCTTGTCTATCCCACCAAAAGCAGACCACGGCAGAGGGAAGCCAGTCAACACAGTCCAGAGCACCCGGGCTGCATGGACCCAGGAACTTACAAAGCACCTCCCAGTTATGTAAAACGGATGTAGACTTTATGGCTAGTTTTCATCAGAGACTTGAGAAATCTACCCCACAGAGCATGCAGGAACTCAAACAGCTCTGCAAATCTTTATTTTCAATGAATCATCATTTGCACACAAAAAAAGAGAGACATTTTCAGAATATTTTCAGCCAGTTTTGGTTCCAGCAGAAATGTTTACAGTGACTCACTAATAATGAACAAGGAGAGACACTAATAATACCGTAAGGTCAGAAAAAGAGGTAGGGAGAGCACGCACAAGAGCCACTAAGCATGCAAATGCAAAGGGACTAGTGCCCGTGAAGTGGCTTGCATTGTAAGTAAAGAAGCGGGAGACACAAGCCAAAAAACGAAATGCACGAGTTGAAGGCCTGCTTAAAGGTTTGTGACGATGGATTCGCCAGTAAATCCGTTGTACCTTTCAGTGCAGGAGGAGAAAAGCTCATGAGCCCTTGGGAGAATGCTGCTGTAGTCAGCATTACCGAGAAAGGCTGGATGCGGCACGTGTCCAGCTGCCTCTTGGAGTTTTGCAGAGTTTGCTTCTTGTGGGCGGCAAAGGAGTGATTGGAGCAAAGTTAAAGGAAAAGCAGGCTGAATTTTGACCTGGAAGATCAGACGCTGACCACATTTTAAAAAACATTCATCAAAGGGAGCACAGGATGGAGGAAATCGCTCATTGTTGTTGCTTATAAGAAATCATTTGCTAGCCTTCCTCATGAATTCGGAAAGTTAAAATACTAGCATCATCCAAGACATTGGTTAGCCAAAAAGACCAGCTGAGGGAATCCCCACCCTGAGCTGTGCTGGAGAAAGAAAAGTAATGGCCTGGGGGCCTGGGGCTCAACAGTACAGGATGCTGGTGAAGAGCTGCCCAGGGCAGACACCTGGAGCCTGGTTTGGGCCTCAGGCAACCTTTGAAGAATCCAGTCTTCAGCACACGCTTTTGGCAATGTGCCCAGGAGATATTTGAAAGTCTGCAAACTACTCTCCACTGTTATACAAATTAATTACTCCACAGAATACCTATTCTACACTTCCAGAGTTATGAGTTTCATATTCGGCTGGTACAAAATGGCACGGCCAGCAGAGGACTCTTCCTTCATGTCTAATTCTCCTTTCATTCAGCTGTTTTTCATGCCACTCAAGTGAGCTCAGACTAACTGATTTACACTAGCAGTCAGTAAGAAAATACCTGGGCTTTGAGATCCTGACTTGCATTGAGCAATGAAAGGTGAAAATACACACAATTTCACTGGCTTGCCAATAGCTTCAGGCTTTTGATCAGCAAGTGATCTGGCCAACACTGAGCTATCAAACCACAGACAAAAAATTTCTTGCAACTCTCCCCTGGGTGCTAGGTTCAACATATTATTTTCTGGGATGTGCCTGAGTTTGCTTGCTTTGGCAAGTTACATTAAACCCCTCAAATCCCAAACTCATATTTGCAATACTAGTTGGGAAGGTTTGGGAAACATACAGGGGATCGTCAGCTGCAACGGAACCGGGGGGTCTCTTGGTTTGTCCCTCGGCGTGTGAAATGGTACTGAACATGCTCTCCTTGGATGCTCATTTCTGTTGTCTTCCACAGTACCATCCTGCTGGCTTTCACTCCATCAGGCTCCTTGGCTGACCTAGCATGAAAGGCACTGCCCGTGGTGGTGGGAACTTTGGCTGCCTGGACTTCCCCACTGCTGGTGCCAGCACAAGCTGCAGCAGGACTTCCTCCAGCGATGCCCTTTTGCACCTCCCTGGGGGCCCAGAAATGTGACCTTCCCCTCAAGCCCGCTGCGTCCAGGCCAGCACAGACCCCAGTGGCATCAGTTTCCTTGCAGCAGCGTCATCTCAGCCCTGCCAGGGTGAGCTAAACCCATCTCCAGCTTCAAACCATGAGTCAGGGTGCTCACACCATCCATCTGCTGCCGACCAGCCACCGTGGTGTGCCTTGATCTGCCTTTGGTATGGGGTGCCCTCATTTCCTACCTCTAAAGCGGAGCCAATTACTGAAGAGGGTAAATCGAGACGAAACCTCCTCCTGACGTTTCGCGTGTGGTTGGTCTGACAGCACCGGGCTGCGTGTACACGGCACACAGCTGCCAAGGGAAAGCACAGGAAGAGGTTAGGGACGAGAAGCTCTCTGTCCTGCAATAAAACAAGAGGCTCTGATTTAGCAAGCAGTACACTGGTCTGTGCGATATCTCATCACCCAGCTTTTGCAGCTGCTGACACAGCATGGATTAGCGACCAACATAAAGGATGGGATGGTTCAGCGGGCTCTGTGCATTTTCCACAGGATGGTAGGGACACTGCAAGCAGGAGCAGAGACTACCCACTCAGATGTGTGTGAGCAGTCCGGGATCCTTGCCCTGCGAGCTGGGCTGAGCATGGAGCTTTTAGCTGGGAATGTGCTCTTATTCCCCTTCCACGGGGATTTTCCTCATCAAGCTGCCTTGAGGGCATCTAGTCAGGTAGTAGCCAACCTGGGAATGGCTGGGAAGGCTAGCAAAGGCACTTGGGTGACTCGGTGTGCCGGAGATACCCCACTACCACAGCACCACAGTGTCTTCGGTCACATACAAGCTATTAGCTGCCTCCTGGCACCAGCGGAAGGGTCCTTTCTTGGAGGACTCCTTTGGTAGTGCAGACGCTGCCTACCACTTGTGTCCTTGCTGGGTCAGAGGGGATTCCAAAGGAGCAGCTGCTCTGAGCAAGGCTGGTTGACTCTTGCCTGCTAATTGAATCATAGAATCACAGAATCACAGAATGATATGGGAGGTCATCTAGTCCAACCTTCCTGCCAAAGCAGGTCCACCCAGAGCAGGTTGCACAGGAACTTGTCCAGGTGGGTTTTGAACGTCTCCAGAGATGAAGACTCCACCACCTCTCTGGGCAGGCTGTTCCAGGGCTCTGCCACCCTCAAAGTGAAGAAGTTCCTCCTCATGTTTAGATGGAACTTCTTATGTACAAGTTTGTGCCCATTACCTCTTGTCCTGTCACTGGGCACCACTGAAAAAAGACTGGCCCCTTCCTCTTGATACCAACCCTTTAAGTATTTATAGGTGTTGATCAGATCCCCCCTCAGCCTTCTCTTCTCCAGACTAAAAAGACCCAAGTCCCTCAGCCTTTCTTCATAAGAGGGATGCTCCAGGCCCCTCATCATCTTTGTGGTCCTGGTTTTTGGACCTGAATGGTGGCATTGACTTTGGTGTCCCTCGTGGGTCTGCACTGGCATCCGCAGCTGGAAGCCCTGCAACCCTGTGGGTGCACCAGTCCTCCCTCTGCCAAGGGCACCCTCACGCCATCCTCATGAACCGTGCTGGCTGGGGACACAGCCCGGTGGGTCTGGCTGGACAAGGGGCCGAGGCGGTGTCTCTGCCAGCAAGTCCTGCACAATTTAGGCAGGACTTAAAGTTCACCTCCCCAGGGACACTCAGAAGGGAAAACAGACATAGCAATACCTCCAGCGGTGGAAAGGAGGGCGAGCGGAAGACCCGGGAGGTGCAGTAGGAGGTCAGCCCATCCCACGCCGCTCTGCGCGCAGTACACAGATGGGACCGTGGTCTGTTTATCTGTAAACAGTGGCACTGTTCAGCACAAACATGCAATCAGCCTGAGCTTGGAAAGCTTCACGTCCTTCTTGGTAACAGCATGATAGAAAATAAGGCCTTGGCTCGTTGCCCTGAGTACATTGCTGAAGTGGGCTGGGTGAGGAGCAGGGAAGAGCTGGAATAGAGAAGTTGAGCTTTGATTTTCAAGTCTCGTTACCCCAACAATGTGATCTGGGCACTCCTAGCAAGGGACACCCTGGAGCTGGACATCTGGGGAGTCTGCAGAACCCTAGGACAGCTCTGAAGAGGTGCTCAGCACCCTGGTCGCAGCTTGCTTTCTGGGAAAAGCTATCTGTGACATCTCAGGCTGCACACAGGTACTATCCGAAGCTGCTTTCTGTTGGCCATACGTGCTTACAGGGCACCTATTACTCTTGTCCTCAAGGATCCTCACAGGTTCCTCTCTTCTCATGAAGTCGGGCAGAAATGTTATTCCCATCTCACAGGTGGGGAGATGACGCACAGCAAGATCAAGTGATCATGCAAGAGCCGAAGACCCAAACTCTAGTGGCACAACTGGTTAAAAATGAGCACGTCATGGACCAGAGCTGTCTGGGTGAGTCCCAGGATGTATCCTCCTCTGCAGAAGAGCAGCTTTGTCCATTTGAGTTCTGCACGCTGGAAATTTCTAACACTAGGGAGACTAAATCCTAGGATATTAGTTAGGTGGTATTAATTCATGTAGCCCTGTGTGTCCCCATGCTCCCTTTCACCATATGTGAGCATATCTGGATTAAAGGACAACCTGCTTCACAGGGAACTGGTAGCAGCAGAACAACACTCAGTTCCCTACTGTGGATGGAGAAGGGGCATTTCAGTTTAGAGCTGGTAAGAAACTTTCTAGTTACAATCACACACACAGACAAAAGCACTGGACATCCAGCCATATGAATGTGGTAAAACGTAGGCATGGGTGTAATAAAAACACCTGATCTGATAAAATTTAAAATCCTGTCCCATGCGCTGAGTTAGCGTTTTCCCTGCAGTGATTTGATTTAGCTACCAAGCTTTAAGCTATGATTTGCATTCGTTAGATTCCCTGAACATGTTGATAATTGGTTGGCTTAACACTCATGCACAGACAAGACCACGGTGTTAAGATTTCATCTGAGGCATCAGTCACACAGCAAACAGCAAGGGACATCATAACACTGACTCCTTGGGCATGTGAAAGGCTGAGGAGATTTCACAGTCCCAGGCTTGAGACCTGTTGCTGAGACCTCCAGGTCCCCAGCCCACCCTTTACCTGCGGGACCATTCTGGGAGACAGACTGACCAAGTTGCATCTTGGTGGCAAAGAGAATGATGCTGATCACTTATTTAACAGGAAGATCCCCATTAAACCGCCATATCCCCTCTTCCCTGGCAGCTTGGCCCAACTTGTGACTGGTTCACATTTGCCACAGTATTTTCAAGAGGGGCCTGTGAGCTCCGCGGTTCCTCCCTGGGCAGGAAGCTGGAGAAGCACTGTGCTCTCCCTGCCAGGCCTTGAGGACAGAGTGCAGGAAGAGGGTTTCTGGAGAAAGCAGCCATACTCTTCCACTCCACATCATAGGTAGGTATTTTCCCCACACTTACTCCACTGGAGAAGTCCTTAGAAGAAGAGACGTGGATGCAATTTGCCTCCTTACATTTACCTTGGGGAATCTTTCCAGACATTGTCCCCAACAGCATCTTATTTCTGAGACATTAAAAAGCCACCCTATTCAAATGCAAATCAAGTCCTTCCTGACAATAACTGTTGAGTAATTTTGACGTCAATACAAGCACTCTAGCCGGACGTTCCAAGAATAGACCTGGTGTTTGGGAACGGAGCAAAAAGGAAGCGACCACAGATAATACACAGGAGCAACTCTTTAAAGGAGAGACTGCGAGGGGAAGATAGCACAGCAAGGGGTATCAGGTACCAAAGCATCAGAGGTTTAAAGCAAGCGACAGGCATGGAAAGCAAGGCTGGAGAAGGCTGAGGCTCAGGCTCTCCTCAGACCTAAGGCGAGAAAGCTTTCATCTTGGATAAGTCCATTTGCCCAGAGCCAACCCTAAGCCTCCTTTCTCTTAGACTGCATTTTGACCAATGTTTATACATTTGGAGCTTGCTTAGGTGCCTCTGCCCTTTGCTATGTTACATGATGTGCCCTCTGGAAGTTTTCTTCTGCACAGTGTGTGCTGTCATGCTCCTAAAGCTGGCTGCAGAGAGGACACTGAACTTGCGTGCCTTCAGAGGGAAAGTCTTTCAACCAGAACTTGATACCAAAAAGTACATTTAGACACAGAACTAGCCAGCCCACCCCAAGGAAGAGATGCATACAGCGTATATTGCTGATGGGTTGATAGAGCAAGCTGCTGGCCCCCCAAGCCTCTCCAAGGCAAATAGAATGCTCTAGAGCTGAAGTGGACCCCTTAGGAAGCACGATCCAGCAGAGATGCCATTGATGTGCCTGCATGATCAGAGGAATACATGCAGGGCTTTCCCAAGTGATGTGGCATTTGAGCACTATTTGGAATACAATGGCCTTTCTGCCTGTTTTGGAAATTTCTGACATTCTAAGTACCATCATATTTGTAATGGTTACATCTGGCCTTTCTGATCTGCTTGCTCATCAGCCATAGAGAGCCCTCAGGTACAAATCTCCTCTCTGCTCTGCCCTGCTCTGCTACTTTGTCTCCTCCTAATTAATCACCCAGGGCTCTCAGAGAGCTTTATAGCATTAACCCGTTCACCTCTGAAAAACTTTCCTCTCCCATTCACGATGAATCACATATTTACCTGCCAGAGACTAAGTGATCAGTGAAGCCTAGAACCACCAGGTTACGGCAGGTGGTTACTATTTTGTCCCCCTTCTTTTGCAAAGCTGATTTATCCAAATTCACAAGGCAAATCAGTGACAGAGATGGGGGATGGACATGGTGTTCAAACCTTGAGTTCTCCTGTAGACATTGGTAAGTATTCTTTGTGAAAATGGTTTCTCACCATTTTGCACAAACCCAAGCGTAACCTTGACAGGCCGGAGACCACCTTTAGTCGTGGGTGGGACCAGATCTGCCTCCTGAGGGCCCTTCTGCCCATTTCTAGGAGACTATGGGTCTTCTCTTATTACTAGAAAGTGACATTGTGAAATGCTAATTTGTTAAACAAACAGCTGCCATCAATCACTTTGTGCCCACTTAAGAAGACGTCACCTGCTGTTCTTTGTGGCCTGCTTCTCTTCCATGTCTTTAGGGACAACATCATATACCTACGTCTGGGGTGGGGGCTGCACTGTGTATGCTCCCAAATACATTCCTCTCTCCCCATACATTTTCTATCAGTTGTGGATTTCCTAGAGGGAAGAGTGAGGACATGGCCGTTGGTCATGCAGCCCCTGCTCTGTTGCTGCCTTGTGCGGCATGTGCTACAGACCATGGCATGGGGTGACCATATAGCTGCACAACTTTCTCAACTGGTCTTGGTCTGAGCACTGGTGTTCCCATCTTGGCTGTGCTCAGGGAAGGGAAAAACACACCCTGGGTTTCCTATTTAAGCCCTCTTTTCATCTTTGGACAGGTCTGGAAACGTTTCAGTACATTTAAAGGGATGGGGGAGCTGTGTCCTCCAGTAAACATGGCTTTACCAGGAGGGAAAAAAGAGAGACAGCAGTAAACAAAGAGCAGAATTCCTGAAGAACAGCTGACACATGGACCCCCAAAAAAGTGCTGACCTCATACTTCCTCATTAATATGATCTATATTGCTGCATACGGAGGAGGCTACTGTCAGGAAACAGTGTACCACGTAACCCTGCTGCGAGTTCTCCAGCTGCCCCAGGCTCTGGGGACTGGCTCTGGGTACCCTCAGAGACCCCTCATGCACCTGAGTCTCTCTGGGGCACCTTCAGGCAAGGTCCTCCCCTGCACTGGGGTCCAGGCTTCATCTGTATAAAGAGGGAAACCAGCTCCTGAAGACCTCGGTTGGTTTTATCTGGACCTTGTCTGTATATCCCCAGGCTCTCCCAGCCCAGGCTCAGCATCTTACAAAGTTCACTTCATGTTTAGGATAGAGACACCCCAGATGTCCTTCAAACCTTTGGTTGTCTTCTCTGGGGTGCCTCCAGCAACTCTCTCATGCTCCTGGTCCCTGGCTGAGGCCAGGAGGCCTAGTGTCCCCAGCCAGCCATCCCCATCGCTCCCTTCCACAAGAACCCACCCTCCTTTCCCCCTCTCCATGACCATGGATGTCTGTGGTGTGTGGGCATCCCCTCCCTGTGAGACCCCACGCTGCCAGCAGGAGACATGGGGACGAGTCCGGCAAATGCGAGTGGGCAGCAAGCAGGCAGGCAGCGGGCAGGCAGTGGGCAAACAGGCAGCAGGCAGTGTACAGGCAGTGTACAGGCAGTGGGCAGGCAGGCAGCGGGTAGGCAGCAGGCAGTGGGCAGGCAGTGGGAAGCAGGCAGCGGGCAGTGGGCAGGCAGGCACTGTGCAGGCACTGTGCAGCAGGCAACGGGCAGCAGGCAGGCAACGGGCAGGAGTGGGCAGGCAGTGGGCAGCAGGCAACGGGCAGCAGGCAGGCAACGGGCAGGAGTGGTCAGGCAGTGGGCAGTGGTCAGGCAGTGGGCAGTGAGCAGTGGGCAGGCAGTGGGCAGCAGGCAGCGGGCAGGAGTGGGCAGGAATGGGCAGTGGGCAGTGAGCAGGCAGTGGGCAGCAGGCAGCGGGCAGGAGCAGGCAGCGGGCAGTGGGCAGGAGCGGGCAGTGGGCAGGCAGCGGGCAGGAGTGGGCAACAGGCAGGCAGCGGGCAGGAGTGGGCAGCGGGCTGGCTGGGCGCGCGGCACAGGAAGCACCTGCTCCTGAAGTGACGGCTCTCTTATCTGACCCCGGTCACATCAGGTGGCTTCCTTGTTTGCCTTGGCAGCGGGCCCCCGCGGCCCCCTCCGGCTGCCACTGGCGAGCTGCTCCTCTGCTGCTTTTTTTTTTCCCCTCCCGAGCGTGTCCATTGATCTGAAGACAAAACCACCCTGAGACCTTCCCAGCACACGGCTCCAGCCCCCGCTTCCCCGACCTGGGGCAATGGTGGGCAGCAGGGGTGAGGGGTGAGGGGTGCACCTCCTTCCATCCCACAGTGAACCCGCTTGGCCACCATCGTGCGGTCCCTCTCCCCCACAAAAGAGCCAGTGCACGAGGAGCCCTGTGCAGCGACAGGGGACAGTGGGTGGCCAGTGGCCCCCGTTGCGGGCAATGGGAGTGCGGCACAGCCTTTCCCAAACCCAAGGTTGCCATGCGGGGCCGTGGTCACCCCGAGCCAGGGTGCCAGGGCTTTAAATATAAATCAATGCTTGCGGTTCCTCTTCCTTCCCCCCTCTGTCCCTCCTGCGGTCTGGGTGATTTACTGAGCAACGGCTGGTCCCGGCCGCGGGGCGGCTGTGCCGGGGGGCTCCCCCGGGCAGCACCGGGGGAGAGCCCACCTGGCCGCACCAAGGTCATCCCGGGAGCCAGGAGCTTTCAGGAGCAATTCCCTGCATCTCCTTCCAGCTCTGCCTCAGGGGCAAATGGGGAGGCTGAGAGGGGCACGGGGGCTCCTGCTGATCTGCATTTCAGCCGCAGAAGCTGGCCTGTCTCCAAGACGGTGCCTTTTCAGTTTGACATCCACCTCTTAAATAGTCTTCAAAATAAATTTAACCGGTGGGTTAGATATTGGCGCATTGAAATGTAGCGCTGCTGCCGGGTAAAGATAACAACAGACGCAGAGCACACACTTATTTTAAAACTGCACCCTGGTCAACAGTCCCCTGTAAGTTATAGATGTATGATAGAAACTGTTTGGCTTTGGATTTTATGAGACACGCAAGGAACAGTCTTGCAACATATTTTCCTTCCCCCCGCCCCCCCCTTTTTTTTTACTTTCCTAATCCTTAGTCTTAGACTCTTTTGATAAAGAGAAATCATTTCTCCTCCAGGCGCAAAATTTGCAATGAAAAAACCCACAGAAGAAACTTTTCATACTTAACCTACTATGCAAAGAGGAACAATGAGATAATAATGGGGCTGAATATTCATTATGCTAATCAAATGTTAATAAACTGTGGGACAGTGTGCAGCTCAGTTTGGCTCCCCATTTCCATCTTCCTTCCTTTCTTGCCTGCTTGCTTCTCTCCTCCTTTCTTCTTTTTCAACTTCTTCTCTTCTCCTTCTGCCATAGGAGCGGAGCTTAGGGAAGCCATCTTGACCAAGACGACAAACGTTCAGATTGAAAGTGTTATTTATTTAAAACAGTCCTGCAAATAGTAAACACTGTCAAACAGATGTGCAACATCTGTGTAGTTCCGGCAGTTGGTGAATATTTCTACTCCGACCTCGGGGAAGCCTCAGATCCAGAAACAGACAATAGCCGATAATCGGAGAAGCCCCAAGCAGTGTGTGCAACTATGCCATGTCCAAGACATGAATAATTAAAAGCGAAGACTACCTCATGCAACAGTCGACTTAAAATGAAATTATAGTTACGTTTGGGCATCAGTCATCCTCACAGTTATGTGGACAGTATTTTCATTTCACTGCATTAATTATGTAAGCAAACAAAAAAACAAACCAGGGGGTAACATGCTCATGATCAGTAAGAGCAAAGGCTTGGTTATAATATCTGTAACCAGAGATGCACTGATGTCGTGTGTCTCCGGTTTCAGATAATCGCCTGGTGTCAAATCCTTTGTGCTGGGGGTGTGCCGCAGAGCAGGGGACAGGAGACTGAACCAGCGTGCAATGCTGAAATACAACCCGGCAGGTGACCCTCTCCAGCAAGACCCTGCCTTAGATATACCATCGTGCCTGCTACAGCAGCAGGCTCCCTCTTTGCCTCCTGGGCGAGCAACCGGGTGAGCATTCACCCAAGTGATGTTACTCTGAACCCGGTATGTTGTGTCCAAACACCTCTGGGACGCCTCCTTCATCAGCAGCCCGATGGCTAGGGGTGCTGGATGCCCCTGCTCCCTGGGCTGGGGCATCCTCACCTTGGGGCCGAGTAGCTCAAGACCCCTTTGCTCTGCTGAGGCAGTACTTAGGTGGGTGGCAGCATTGGTTGGTCTTGTTCATTTGGGGCAAAGAAGAGATGGCTCGAGGAACAGCACAGACACAGTTTCACGGGTCTTGGAGGTGCCATACAGTGCTACAGCTCCTCAGCCCCCAGTGCTGGAGGCTCAGGGTCTGTCACCAGCACAGTCATGGGAGGCTTGGTCTTTCTCTGCCGACTGAGCTCTGGGTGGCCAGTAGCAGGGTCAGAGCTGCCCTGACCTGGACTTTCATCGCATGGTGTGTTGTAGGAGTCACTCAGCAACTGCCCCGTGGGAGATGAATATTAACCTCGCTAAGTACGGCTGGAGAGGCTGCAGGGTCACTGCCACAGCAAGCCCCACAGGGTCGCCCAGGGCAGGCCAGAGCGAAGGTCGAGCTGAGAAGATGTGGGCTGCGCTGGTGGCCCTGGTGAAGGCACGTGCCTTCTGCCGGCCCAGAGAAGAGAGAGAGCAGTGCCACAGCTTGCCCTGGGTGTTTGTGCGACTGCTGGCACCAAGGGACCATGCCCAGCCCTCTTGCTTCTGTCCCAGCAATCCAGAAGAGGTGGTAGATGCGAAAGGCAGCTCCAAAACCAACCCTGAGGGCAGACCTGAAGGGTCCCATCCCCGCTGGCTTGATCTGCAGCTGCTCTCAAAGAAGCTGCCTTCCCTCTGAGCCCCGAACCCTGAGCATCCCTCTCTGGGGAGAGACAAACACCGGCTCCTAGAGATGTGCTGCCTCTGTAGCCCTTTTTTCTTCTCTGCCATCACGCTCCTCAGGTTGCCGCTTGAGAAAGGGCAGCGGGGCACAGACACCCAGGCTCATGGCAGCGCCGCTCCAGGCTGCCGCAGAGACCTGCTGGCTGCCCCATGCCCACCGTGACTTCCCCACGGCCGCAGGGGGCTTTCCTCAGGCCAGCTGAAAGTAGCAAAGTTGTGCTTTTCTTCATCCCGGGTGGCTGCGCTGTGCTGCGGGACCAGGAACTCTCCCGGGAAAGGTGCCTTTGTGCTTCGCTAGCCCCGTGCTGGGGAAGCTGCCCTGCCGAGTGGGCAGCAAGCAGACTGTGAAATAGCTGCAATTTTAAAGCTTGTGGCTCGGTTCAAGTTTGTGAGTAGGTGCTGATCAGGGGACGGGAAGGGGCTGCAGTCTCCTTTGTACTGAGGGACTCGCACAAGACCTTTGCCAAACTGACCCCAAATGAATATTTGCCATTACTTTCAGCCTAGGACACACAGCTAAGCTGATGCATCTGATCTTGCCTTAATTTGTCACCGGCGTTAACTTTCTTGGCTGTGTTTGCTCTTCTCTCCCACTCTATAAAATCCACTTCACTGCCCGCTCTCCCCCTTTCCACCAGCTTCTCTCTGGGATCTGCTGGCTTTTTTCATGTGGCTCATGCTGTGCCCTCACCCCCGTGACAAGGAAAAAAAAAGAAAAAGAAAAAAGGAAAGAAAGAGAAAATAAGAAGACCTCACAGGAAGATATTTCCAAAATCCAAGCAAACATCTCTTGTCATGCAGCTCCACTGCTCATGGCCTCATTTGGGGAAGAAATCAGCCCTGCCAGCTCTACACATCTTCCAAATGTGTAGGAGTCCAGGTGGGTGCGTGCCAGGCAGGGCATCCTTAGGCATATATGAAAGCTGCTGCCCTCAGGATGTCCCCCAGTCCCCCCAGCTCTGAGAGACAGAGATGCTCCTGCCTCCCTTGATTCAGCTTCCAACCAGGAGGCATATTTTAAATGTCCAGGCGTTTGCTTGGGAACGAACGCCAGCCCTGCTGAGTGCCCAGCAACCCTCTCTGCCCTGCATTGCCTCCATTTTCACCCATCTTTGCTGGGCTGCCTGCGGAGGGGAGAGCTGGGACCCCGGCGCTCCCTGTGTGATGGTGTTAGCTGGCTGCTCTGCAGTGGAACTGTTTATCCAAGCCGCTTGTCTAAATAGAGGAGATACCTGGATATCAGGGTCTGAAGGAGAAGGGTGCTGGTGGGAAGCTGGGTACGAGCCTGGGGCTGCTGCTGGGGAGGGCTCCAGTTTTCTTTCTCTGTCCAGGCGTCCGTGGTTTTTTTGGCAGAGCTGGGGTGCTGGTGACACTGGGGGCAGAGTTCAGGACATCACCAGAAACTGATTTTCTGAATTCATTTGTGTTGAAATAACAAAGGCAATTCCCTCTCAGCATGCCACACTCCACCCACTCAGCTGCCCTTGCTAAGGCTGCGGAGCTCTGCTTGCTCTGACCCATCCCTGGAGTCCCAACTCTCCCCATCTGATGACAAGGAACATGGGGTGTTTCAAGGGGCTTTGCAGAGGGAACACTGCCCCACCAGTGCAGGCTGCTTTCTGCCAGACCTTGATGTTGGCAAACACAAAGCTCAGCCTGGTTGCCCTGCCCCTCCTGCCAGCGGAAGGCTGCATTTTGGGGGCTGCTAAAGAGCCTGATGGCTGTGACTCCAAAGGAAGTGCTCTAAGGGTGGGACTGAATGGGATCCTCCTTCTCTATGGCTTTCCTGCTGTCAGGAAAAGGGAGCCGGAGGTACCAGGTTTCTTCCCTCACTGGGGCTGGAGACATCTGCCTTCCGCAGCCCTGTGCAGGACACAGGAGCAGAGGAGAAGCTCAGCATGTCCTGATGCTCTTACGACACTGATCAGGTGCTCCCCCAGGGAATATCTCCACAGCAGGAGGAAGGGGATGCAGCCGTGGCAGTTCCCTGCCCCAGCTAATGTCACGTCCCTGGGGAAGCAGACAGCTGCAGGCAGGCCATCTCCACCTTGCCCATTGTAGAGGAGCGCAAAAGCTGGGAGGGAGGAAGCCGGGCTCGGCACACGCTGGCTGAGTCACGGTGCTTTGCTGCTACAGGAGGGCTCTGGCTCGTAAGCAGGACGAGGCTCCATCCCTTCATGAAAGCTGAATGCCAGCACAGCTACTTCAGAGGAGGTAGCTCATGGGGTCCCATCTGCATCGAGCACAGCACAGCATTTCCCTGCAGTGCTTCCCCTCCACCAAAAAAGCACATACCCCTCCCCGCCAAGCAGCTCCTGCAACACATCCAGCACGACGTGGCTTAGAAAAGCCCACCGGGTCCCCGAGTCCACGTGGCGCTGAGCGTGCTGCGACAGAGCCCAGATGCAAGTTCCCCAGCCAGCACGTGGGGTGTCAGATTCCCTCTCGAGGCACGTGGTCCTGGTTCTCCATTCCTCATCCTGTCAGTCTCCTCCAGAGGCTTGTTTGGTTTTGCCCCTCACCAGAATGTGCTGCTGCACGTTTGGGCTGAGAAAGCAAAACAGCCGACTCAACAGCTGCTGGATTTGGGGAAAGGGAAGGGAGGGAAATGCTTTCGGTTTTGACTTTTAACCACAAAATGCACACTGGATTCTTCCTGACAAAAGTGACAAGAAACAGAGCCATAGGTCTTTGCTGGAAGCAGGAGGAGAAAATGACAGAGAAGATACTCCCTGACGCTTGTCTCTCTCTCGGGTGTTTTCTGGGAATAGCAGCGAGGGAAGGCAATGGATCAGGCAGAGGTAGGTGCCACTGCCCTCCACTCAGCTGAGCAGAAGAGGGCCACAACTATATCCACCCACTGAGCTGAGCAGTAGATGTGAAAGCGGACTGAAGCATACTGCACCCTCAGGCCTCCTGCTTTTCATCTATCTTCTTGGCTGTTGCTCAAAGTGTCCATACTGTGCCTTGGAAGATCTGAGCTTTTCACTGTAAAACCAGGCTGGTGGAAAGCCAACGGGAGAGAGCTCAGCATCAGGGCTGATGTTTCCAAACCCTACTACTGCTCAAGAAGGGCACTACCTTGACAGCTCCAGCACTATCCAGCATACCCAGTATATGCCCGAATCTCCTGGTGGGAGAGGTGCCTGCCTGGCACTAGCCTCGTGCTGTGGTCTTTGCCCGAAGAAGGAGGACCTACCCCACCAGATTATTAATTCAGGACTCACTGACACCCACCGTTCTGCTTACTGAGAGTCTGACACACTTTTTACTCTTTCCTCACTCAAGAAAGTCATGTGCCGCTTGAAGGCAGATGGACCACGTCATGCCTGAGTAGGGATGGAGCCAACTGTTGCTCTGCAGGGGTGCTGACTTAGGGGTGCTTTGAGAGGGGTTTGTGTCTACAGATGAAGCTTTGCATCTGAACCCCCTGCAGACACCACCAGACTCCACGACAGCCAAGGCTTATGGAAAGCACCAAGCCACTTACCCAGTGAGGGTGCTAAGAAGAGCTCAGATAGAGTCTGTATGGATATGAATGTGCTCATGGACTTTCTTTCAAGAGAGGACCAATACTTTGTTGGCAAGAAAAAAGGCTTTCTTCTGGGCAACTTGTCCTTGACTGTCTCAGAGAAGGTAGCGCTGCTCAGTGGGAAATGCTCTTTTGGATCCATTTGCTCTATAAACAAAAACAAGGAAGGAAGAAGGGAAGGAAGGAAGGAAGGAAGAGAGAAGAGAGGGATGTGGTCGATGTGTCATTAATAAAGCTACCCCTTAGAGCATGTATTTCTTTTCCAACTTAGAGTGAGAGCTGCTTTGCAGACGTGGAGCTACGCTTATGTACAGCAGAGCTCCACCAAGTCAGTGTAGCTTCAGTGTGGACGAGTCAGGCTCCCCATGGCTCATTCCCAGTCAATTTTCAGAGGTTCTCCATGCTCACTCATGGCTTACTACTACAGTCCCCAGCAGCAGCACAGGGTGGGTTGTTGTCCCCACAGCTAACAGAGGGGCTACGCCCAGGCTAAACACTCCAAGGATGCAGAAGACCTTTGTTATGCATCTGTTTGGCCAGTGAGAAGGAAAAGGAACCTGCCCAGGTCTCAGATGCTCTGCAGCTGCCCAGCAATAGGAGGGGTTATTCTGGGGCAGGAGGGGGCAGAGGGACTGTCGTTTTGTCAGACCTCGGGAGTGCGAAATGGTGTGGATCCTTGTGCCCTCTGTTCCCCTCACGCAGCAATGCAGCAATCAGGTGTAGCCAAGCCACACGTAGCCCTGTCCCACAGAGGAACGCTTCCCATTGTCCCACTATTTTTTTTTCCGCCACTGTAAATTTTATTACCTCAAAGGTATGGAATTAGGAAATGAAAGATGTGGAAAAATTCCTCGGACCAAAGCACTCATTTCCATCATTTCCACCTTGCCCTGGATTTCCTTCTCGATTAGTTCCAGCAGTGTCCTTGGTTCAAGCCTTGGAGTCATTAAAGTCCTTTTGAAGCTCTAGTGCCCCACACTAATTCTCATTGCTCAGCAGAATGATGCATCAGGAATAACAAAGTCCACTTTGATCAACTACTTCCATCCTTTACAGCTGCTTCTGCGGGAGTGATTAATCCCAGCCCTTCCTCCACTAATAATAAGTGCAGAGAATCATCTACATCCTTTGTTGTTGTTATTTTCTCTTTTCATGTCCCTTTTTGGGGAGAGCTGTGGAAGGGACTCAGTGACTTTGGTCCAGTTTCTGCTGGAGGGGTGGCCGTGGCCACAATGGTGGTGGAGAGCACGGGTACTTGGTGGGTTTGGGTGGACCGACCTCTCCCCCAGTCAAGGCCATGGGTTTCCTGAGCACTGAGCTCCCCATGCACCTGTTCTGGAAAGCTTCTCAGCACCACTTGTGCCTGAAATCCTACCTACGTGCAGGAGATTAGCGTTTCCTATTGGCAGGGAGCCTTTGGGAGAGGCAGGGCCATTCAATAGGAAACACTAGGCACAGGGACTTTGCTGGGAATTAGGCCATTTTTGAGTAAACCCCGCAGTCCCCTGGGCTGCTGATCTGGCACCTTGCTCCTCCGTGAACTTCTCCTTACAAATGAAAATTATTCCAGGCCTTTGGTTTCTGTTTTAAGCTGACACTGAGCCGGAATTGCTCTTGATTTGCACTAATCTAATTGAGGAAACACACTGTTTATTTAATGACAAATGCCAGCTAAAGAAGAGGAGGTTGAATTATCAGTGACCACCAACTTTTACAGATAAGATTTCAGCATCTAGACCCATAGTCTGCTGTGTTTCAAGAACTGCAGAGATAAAAGCCTCGGACATGGGAAACACCCCTGTAGAAGAGCATTTCACAGCAGAAGCAGAGCTGCAAATGCCCTGTATCACCTCCTGGTAGAGGCTGACACAGGCTGGGTTATGCATTATGCATATAGCAGGAGACACTATTAAACCTCACCTTTAAACCTCACCTGTCTCTTTACTGAAACGGTTGGTACTTGTGAGATAGGGGGATATCAAGCTTCACGCAGATTGGCCTCCATATGGTGAGGGAAGGATTGGGCATGGATAGCAACGGGAAAGTGAAAGAAGAGGGAGATGTGGTCGGTGCCACGGGTTTCTGCCTCAGGCACAGGGCTGGGAGCCACTGAAAAATGTTATGATATGAAAGCTGCTATGAGGGGAGCAAAGTCCAGGTGCTGGAGGGAGCTGGTTTGTGTTTTCTGTGAGATGTTGTTTGGGGAAGTGCCAGCTCGGCCAGGGGCAGACTGCAGCGTCAGGCTGTTGCTCCCCAAGCTTTTTGGCCCCTGGCTGCCAGCTTGGCTGCTCAGCGCCTTCAATTCTGGGGTGGCTCATTGCATACTGAGGAAGAAAGAGCTCTATGGGCAAGCACCTTTGATAAATGGCACTCAGCTGGTCCCCTAATTTCTTAACGCTGTTCCCCTCCTGGGTGTTACAGTGCTGGGTGGTGTCATGTCTTTGATGTTGGGACCTTAGGTTTGATGTTTGCCACAAGCAAGGCACCGTTGCTGTAGCAAGAAGCAACACTGGTACCAAATGCCTTGTCCAGCACGTCCTGTGTGTAGCACATTGACTCCAGGGGGTTTTGATTTAGCATCTGAGTCAGGCAGTGAGAGCCCTGCACTAGCGTACCCCTCCCTAAACCCACCTAGGACTGTCTGTTCCTCCAAACAGCTCCCTCGGGCATTATGTGCATTACTCCAGCAACACCCGGAGTCCTGAAGAGCCATGCTCAGCCCTGTCACATCAGTATAAAATCAGAACAACTCTCTCCGCACCGCAGATCAACATCTGTCGCATAGTCCACTCCAGCAGATAGTCATCGAACTGCACAGGTACTAATAAGGGCAGAGTTTATCCCAGAATGAATTTGCATGCTTTTTAAAGTCTTTGGTAGGGTTAAGTATGTAAATATGTGAATGAAATCTCAGTGAGTAACCTGTTTGGGTTTTTTTAAGGCATTTTGGCGCTTTTCAAAATCTCCAAAGCCCAAAGTCTCAGACTCTTCTGCAGCTCTGCTGACAGAAGCAAGTTAAAGTCCTTGCTTTTCTGACAAGTATAATCCAGCACAGCCCCACAGACTTTGCTGATTTTGAGACGCCCAACCACACAAGGAATTTTGTCTAACGTACGGCTTGGAAGTGCTCTGACAAACTAGACAGGATTTAATCAGGAGGCCTAAGCTGAAGAAAATAATTTGCTGCTTCAATCTGAATGGAGCAGATATGCTTTGCTTTCTAATGCCATTAGGTCTCTGGAAAATGGCTTCAGATTCTGAGAAACCGGCAGAACTATGTAAGAAATGTGTAGTTCTTCCCACTGAACTCATCTAGTCATAAACTGGTCTAGACATAAACAGATAAAGACAAACTGGCCTGAAAAAACAGGCTGAAACTTGCAACTGCTTTGGAAGAGCAGCCCAGGCACCCTTGGCAAGGCTAGTGGCCCGGAGACCACACGTGCCTCTTGCAGGGCTGGAGGTGGCTGGTGGGTGAGGAAGAGGGCACCAACAGCCCTGAGAAGCAGCTCGAGGAAGAAGCCACCGTCATGGCATGGGTTAGAGTTATTTCACATTCCGGTCACATCTGGATTTCACGTGTCATTTCACCGAAAAGGAGTGCTCTAGTAGCGAAATGACCAAGCTTCCTCAGGGATTTTGATTTAGACAAACTATTTACAGTGCACTTCTGACATCACCAGGCAGTAAAGCCATGCATGTATGATTCCTGTGTGCGTGCAGGGACATGTGCACCAAGAAATATTGTGTTACATTCCTGTGCATTTCTACATCATTATATAGATCAGGTGTGTTAGGCTGGAAGATGGGGACAGAGTGACAAAGTATAATCCAGATTTACCCCTGGTCATCTTTGAAGCCAAAGGGAAGAACAGGATTTAGACCTGCCCATCTGATTTGGTCTAGTTTACAGAAAAAGGCCTGGCTGATTTCAAATCAGTGTCCCCATTGAGCTTCCTCTTTTGCTAGAGGACATATGGGTCAAGCTCCTGCCCCACTACTGGCAGTAGCCGGGAAAGCTAGTTTAAAGCAGTACCAGCTGGGTGGACACATCCTGAGACTCTTATCCATGCCCAGCAGCCACCCATTTACAGCTGTAGTATCTTCTCCTGAGATTTTCAGCTGAATAAATTGTGCCTGGAGTTGATACTTCACAATTTTATACCTGGCCTGTGCAGCGGGAGGTTGGATGTATGGAGACTTACGTCAGAATTGCTGCAGGACTCCTTGTAAGGCTTGTTTGCAATACACAGTGATGTTTCAGCTCAAGTTCCTCAACCTGCATGCAACATCATCAAGGTCAGGAGCCATGACAGGTAACGTACCTACCTGGGTGGCATCTGCAGCAGCCCCTGTTGTGTGCCATGCTATAGACAAGCTGAGGAGGGTGTGATTGCAACTCTCCTCCCTTCTTACCAAAGCTTGGAAACAGCGATAAAGTCAGCCCAGGAGAACAGCAATTGTACTCCCCTGGACTCTGGTCCACCTTGCACGCTCCTCTGCTCTGCTGACATGGATGGCCCAAGCCTCTGGTCCTCTCCAACCCTCCTTGCACCCATCTCCAGGTCTCCAAAGGAGCATCCCTACCTTCCTGATTCCTGCACCATCTTTCCACACACTGTCCTCATAGTCGCAGCTCCCCACGCTTCCTACCACATACCTTATCCCTTCCCTGTGTGGCTCCCTTGGTCCTGCTCTTACAGGGTCTTGGGCTGGATGGGCTTTGCCCTGTGCGTGCGGAGCACAGCGGGGCCATCGCGAGAGCTGATGCTTTGCACAGGAACGAGGGCTGCTGCTCAGCATAAGGGCTTGCCCCGAAGTTGGCAGAGGAGGCTGCTGCCACCAACACGAGAGCTGTTCATATATAACCAGCTGATGCAAGGCACAACTGAATCAGAGGCTGAACTATCTCTGATTTAGGTACTTACTTCCATTGCATTGTGCAACTAAAAAGTGTATAATAATAAAAAAATCAGGTTAAGCCACAGCCCATCAGCTGAGTAAGGCAGTTTTCAAGGGGATGACAGAGCAGGAGAGGAGAAGGCAGCGTCGTGGCCAAGGATGGAAACACTCGTGCACCAGTTGTTATCTCTTCTGGCCTCAGTTCTGCAAACTCAGGCAGATACATAGCACCACTCGCCAGGGATGGTCTCATCGCAGTCAACAAAGTGTTATGTTGCCACTACTATTATTGCCATTTCTTTTAAAAACTGTAGCATCCTTCTGATTTTATATTTTTTTTACCGAATGCAGCTCAAGTTAATTCCCTGAGCTCTGTGGAACAACTGCCCCTCCGAAAACAGGACTGAGAATAGAAATAGGCTGATGTGTGTTTTTCTGTCGTGTGCTAACTTGTTCTGCCATCCTGTGAATGAGCTGCTTGTTTTCTTCTCCTCGATCAGACAGTTCCACCTAAACCAGGACTGGACACAGAAGTAAATCTGGTAGGAGAATACACTTCCTGTTTATAAAAATACCTTTCCTGTGTGGAAGAGTCCTCTTCCTGCACACGCTCATCTGCGTACAGCATCCCGGACCTGTTTCTATGCAGACACAGGCAGAGCCACTGGGGGTGGGGATACCGCTATTATGAAGCTGAAGTACCAAAAAAATTAACAAATTTGTTGTAGCACCTCTGGAAATCAAACACAACCCCAAGCAATCCCAAACTGTGATCAAGATGTCATCCTTTTGAAATGAAGGGCTTTATCTCTTTGGCTTACAGCTAAATCTATCTGTGAATTTCCGGAACCGGTGTTTCATTGCCATGAACTTATTTAGCTAACTTATAGACAGTGTATCCGGCTCTTGTGATTTGATTGTGGCTCATGGCTCACACGTTTACAGCAGCTGAGGATTTGAGCTGTGTACATGAATTGATAAATTTAAAAAAAAAAAAAAAATCAAGTCTCAAAAGGCGGTGAGCTGGATGTTTCTATTCATATCCCTCACTATGTGTTTTCCTGTAACTTATTCTGAAAGGACCTGGCTGAGATCTTCATCAGGGCTGGATGGGTTAATCCACTCTCCCCTCAGGTGGCCTCTCCTCTCACGTATATCAAGAACTTAATGGTGAAACGACCAGATCCCTCCTGCCATGACTCCCAACAGCATCCCCAGATCCTGCGAGACTTCAGGGATCATGAAATGAACTTCTTCTATAATGGGCTTACAAAAGGCCCCACCCACCATCCCACCTTTCCCCCATAGTTTCATCATCTCCCTTTCCCTCTTCAAAGACTTCCTCTGCTTTGCCTCTTTCCAAGACCTTTGATGCCTGTTCAGCATGCTGTCTGCAACGGCTTCTCATAGGCTCACATGTTCTGCTTTGCTTTCCCTCTTGGATGGGTCCTGCTTCCACTGTTCTGTGTTGGAAGTCAACGTTTGCTGTCACCACCTAGCCAACATGTTCCACCACTTCATCCCATGTCTGAGCATCACTCGGACCATGCTTCCTCTTGATGCTCATGGCAGATTTCATGTTACCTATTCTATGCTTATCTACAGCTTTCTTCTCTGGCCATTTCCATCACAGTCCTGGTCAAGTGCATGATTATTGTCACGTGCCATAAGAAACTCCAGTGCAAAAGGATGTGCTCATGGAGAAGGTGGTGCTAACACTTGGCTTCCTTAAATCTACCTCTTTTGTCAGTCTCTGCTAACTTTCCAGTCAATGAAACCAAAGGATGGTTTTACAGACTACCCCAGAACATCCCACACTCATAAGCCACAAAATTCGTATTTCTGGGAGAGTCCCCCACAGCGTCTGATTACGAGAGTGCAGTCACCTAAACCCAGCGGTATCATGTGCATGTTTTTTTTGTCTCTCAGCCTGGGAACTTGTGAGTGAGAGGGTGGGTCCTGTGGAGAGAAACCTGCTCAGTGTGCAGGTTTCTGCACAAGAAGCTGCAACATCAGGTTGCACAGGTGAGTATTGGGGTTGGAGAGGAGCTGCATCAGAGACGAGCACGGCTTCTGAGGACACCAGGAACTGGAAAGGATCACTGGAAGGCTTTCTTCTGGAAACTCTGCTCCCTCCTCTGGTAGGCAATGCCACTTCTGCCCCTTGCTTTGCACACCATGAAGTCACCTTCCCAGCCTGAGTGACGACACGATGATTAATCTGTTATCTTTTCCCTCGTCACAACAATGTTCTTTTCTGCAAGTTCTGGTTGCCATACAGGGAGCTGGCAACTTTTCACTGTACCAGCTTTTATCACTTTTATGGCCACGCAGTGTTGGGAAGAGATTAGCTGGTTGCAAGGCAAGATACTGGGTGGAGGAAAGTCCACCTGGCTGGGACAGGACCTGCTCTTTGGGTCTTCTCCTGCCCATGTCACCTCCTGTGTCCTGCATTGGTGTCCCCACTCTCCCCTGAACGCTGCTGTGCCATGGATGAAGCTGTCTGATGGCGGGTCCCCCTGGCTGGGGGGCTCTTGCTCTGCGGTGGCAGGGACAGGGGCAGCAGGCAGCCCCCTGGGTCACACCTGGTTGGTGGGGCAGGTGTGCAGCAGCCTGTCCTGCCGCTGCTGCCTGAGCCCCGTGGCGGCTGCCGGGACCCCCCAGTGCTCTTCCGCCCTGCTTGCCCAGATTTCCTTCGCGGGGAAAACAGGATACAAGTGGAGGGGGAGGGGAGCGGAGCATGCCTCCGGCTCATCCTGACATGGAGGTGACAAACACAAACATGCCTGTCCGCATGGGCAGCACCCCTGGGTCCCACGGTGGAGGTACACACTCATCCGCTGAGCCCAGGCAGACCATGCTCCTAAACTGGGCACCTGTGCTATGGCTTGAGGCCGGCAGTACAAACATCCCCTTCCCTCTGCTCTTCCCTCTCCCCGTGCTTTGAATAATTGGCTCCCCATTCTGAGGAGATGACAATTCAAAGGGTGCTGGCCACCAATTTGCCAAGAAACATCATGGCGTTCACGGGGCTCGGCAACAGAGCCGGGATCCAGACGGAGTCCGACTCATTCCCACGCCTAAAGAGGTTGAGCAAGCTGGCTTGAGGGAGGCCGAGGCTGGCCAGTTCTCCTGTTAGATGACATCTCTCAAGTTCCCGTCATGCCTAAGTCTGTTGACGATGCCCAGGAGAAAAAAAAAAAAAAAAAAGAGAGAGCCCAAGCTTCACGTGGTTATTTGTGCAAAGATCAGAGGAGTAAGAAACCAGTTTGACTGTGTTTTGGCTCCTGAAGTCAGCAGATCTGACTGAAGGTACACGGGGATCAGATTGGGCAAAGACCTATTTACACAGAAGCATTTTGCAGAGGATGACTGCACTTTAACACCATTCCTGTAAAAAAGGAAGGAAAACAAAATTGTGGCCTGAACATTTGAAGGAAAAACACTCGTTTCCTGTAAGGAGGTTCAGCCAGTAGAAATCGTACCTCTGCTGCCTGCGTCTCACCGGTGTACTTTAGCCTCAGGTATGACTGGCAATGGGAAAGGCAGGAGCCTTGTCATCCTCCGAAAGGCAGCACAAACATTTTCTGGTGACCATCGGGCTGGCGACCTTTGTGCTCTTCATCACAAAATCAGCTGATGTTATGCTGAGTTTTCTAAGATGCACTCCCGTCCCAACCTTTGCTTTGTCTTTGTGACCTTTGCTTCACCTGAGCCTTCCTGATCCTCCCGAGAGTCCTCCTCAGTCCTTCCCGGAGACCTGCCAAGCTGCAGCTTGGCAAAGGAAAGCCACTGAGTTTGCTTGCTGATTGTCCAAAAGGCCCAGGGCAACTTCTCTGAACCACACTGGTTTGAAAATAAGCTGGAAATATCACAAGATCTTTGCAAGATGTCTGGTACTTCCTATTCCTGGTCAGGCTGGAAATATTAAAGCAGCTCCCCTTCAGATAATTCTGCTCCCCTGCCTTTGGCTCAAAGAGCAGAAGGACACTGAGTGATGTGAGTAAACTGGAGCAAGCACTGAGATAAGAAAATCTAAATTTGAGATAAAGATGTGTTCTATTTAGTTGGAGAAAGCAAGGTTTAGGCATGAAAACACGCCCGATACCAGGGCTTTTGCTTTTGCAGCCAAAGCCTTAAGCTCTGACTCGCCTGTGATGCAAAGTGGCTGCAAAAGCAGTGCCAGTGTTTTACAGCTGCTTGGCCTCATCTAAGTAATGCAAAAATAGTCAGGGCTTGAAAGCGAACCTGCCCTTTGTGTCCTGGCCAGCCCCATCCTCATGTGGTTCACTCGCAGCTTCTTTGCTGGGGACAGATCACAGGGCTGGGCTGAAAATGCCGTGTCTTAAACAAGATGACATGACCACTTTGCTGTCACAGCCGAGGCAGCCTGTCCTCATCTTGTAAGAGAGCCGTGGGACTTGTGGAGGTCCTTCCAGCTCCTCCATATGAGCCAGTCCCAGTATCCTGCTCTCTGAGACCTTGTGGCTCCCAGGCTCCCGATCCAAGGCAGGACAGTGGTTTGGGGATGCATCTTGCAGGCACAGTCATTCTGGCCACCATGACACAGGGCTTGGGACTGCAGGTGGCAACCTTCTAGACCTGGACAAGTCACTTATATTTCCTATTGTTTCTCAGTTGCCCTCTTGGTAAAAGATGTAAATTTGTCATCCACCCTCCCCTCCACCTCCTAGCCCCCAGCCAGGAGGATTTCCCTGAGGAGCTAGCAGAGAGAAAGTGCAATATACCGTGGCGAGCCTGTACCAGCTCAGTGGAGCTAGGTGGGACAGGAAGCAGGGTGGGAAGGAAGAATATCCCTAGGGTTTGGAGAATGCTCCTTACACCGTTAACAGAACCATTTCCTTAGCTCAGTGAACTGGGAAAGGAGCCCCAGTTTTGCAATCACTTCTGTAACTCCTCCAATAAAAATATTGTGTTACAGAGGGACCACATGCCCTGCTTATCCTACACCCAAGCCCTTGGTCTCTCTGCTCTGTGAATAAACAAGAGAGACAGGAGTGGGGGGAAGGGAAGTATTGCCTCCCTTCCTCTTTATTTTGGGAGACACAGTCCAAAAAGACCAAGAGACCATCCCAGATTCCCATCACAGGTTGGTGATGGAGCTGGGAAACGCTCTTAGCAGTCGTGATGCCTGGTCTCCTCTCTCAGCCAGAGATGACTCCAGCAAAACAGGTCTCTGAAGAAGCGCTTTCAGCTTGTGATCTAAGGTGTATCTTTTATTCTGTCTGTAGTAATGGGGCAGGAAAACTTCTCTCCCCAAATCTATTTTCTCTGCTGTTGAGAACTGTGGGGCAGCTGGTCCCTCTCCCGTCTCAGAGACCTGGGCGGTAATTTGCTCCTGGAAAGAGAATGGAAGGCTGAGCTGGCCCTGGGCACAAGCATCTACAAGACTGCCCACATCTGGGACCAGAGCAGGGGGAAAGAGACAAGAAATTTGCCTTAGAAAAGACATTCTAAAGCTTACCTCTAACTGTTACTTGGGGGCCCACATTGCTGAAGCACAACCCTGCCAGAAGGACAATGCAAAATATGTCCCTTTTTATTTCAAAGAAAATTCTGGGAGAAACTGGGTAAAAGGAGTTTTCTCCTTGGATTGTCCTGAGAAGCTGTTTGACAGTGTGGAGATAGGAAATGTTGTAGGGTAGGCAGCCAGCCTCTCCTGCCACACGCCATGAAAAGAGATATAAACACATTGATCCTACGAGTAAAAAGTTGATCCTTGCTTGCAGAATGCTAGTTACGAGCAATTAGGATAGATACTGCACGGAGACCGGGTTATGGTTGAGAAAAAATGCTGGAAGGGCAGCTCCTGCCTTTTCATATGCAAGGGATTACAGCAAAATTCCTGGCCACATTGCCACACTGAGACCGTCTCCCAGTTGCTTTTGGGAAGCATGACCATCTGAAAAACCACGGACAGAAACATCTGGGAAGTAAACTGGCCTGTCCAAAGTTTACATTTCAGTTCAGCCCAATCCATTCATATAGAATGAGATCTGCCTCCTCTTGTTAACCTCAGGGGCACTTGAAATCAGACATTTGTGTCAGATCCAAATAAAATAAAAAACAATCCCAAAATGCAGCCTAAAATGCAAATTAAACCAGAATAGAAACCATTTGTTTAAAAGCGTAATCACATAAACAAAGGACAAAAAAGGCAGAAAAATCACGTATTTGCTTGAGGAACCATAAGAGGTTCCCCATCATTTCCTGTATCTAAAAAATAGAGACGGTTTTTACCCTGCAGAGGGGGCTCTGTGCTGGCCCAGCTCATATGTGCCACCCTTGGCTCAGCTGCCACATCTCTTATCACTGGATTAGTGATTAAGGTTGCTGGGCCTTAATGATGCCCTTTCCAGGAGGCTGAATGAGCAAGACAGCAGTCCCAAAATTTGAACCCTGAGTCCCCTCAGTGTGAGAACTGAGAGGACAGTCAGAGGAGCTTTACCTAACCAAAATCCTCCCCAGGGCCCGTGTCAGTACCATATAGTACGGGCTGGGGGTTGCTTTGGCTGGCACAAGGCTGCCTATAGGTATGGCTGCAACGAGGCTGCAGCTGTGAGGGCCACATCTCTGCCCGGGTTAGTTGTAAGAGTGTAGGTCTCCAGAGCAAGCAAGCTGCAACAGCACGGAGCTTGGTGTGGGATGAAAAAGCTGGCCCAAAATCTGGCAAAGCCCATGCTCCTATTGCTCCTAAGCCCATGCTCTGCTACCGCTGGCTGAGCCAGCCCACCCCCGCCACTGGCAGGTCTGCATCGCGTGGTGGCACCACTGGGGTCCCTCCAGCATGCAACCACTCCTAGACACTCATCTTGCCATGGGGTTACAGTACCAAGGGGGGTTTCATCCCACAGTCCTCCCTCTCCCAGCTCTTCATTGCGCCCACCGCTGACTTTGCGAGTGTTATCCCACAGCCTGGGTTATCTGAGGACGTATTCTGAAGGATCAATACTTTGAAAAGTGTACATTTACGCATGTGAAAATCCAGGACTCACTCTCTACCGCTAACTCCACCCAGATTAAACTTATTGGTGGCATTCCTGACTGATGGCAGGCTAAGGAAAAGCAGACTTGAGCCCTCGGATTCTACATGCTTAGAAGAATCTCTGTTTTCCTTCATGGAGAGAATGTTTGAATGAATTGTTACTCTTGCATAACATGATGCTGAAGTGCATTTTGTCCACCATATAATTCCTAGATGAAAAAGCAAGGTTAGAGTGAAGTTACACAATATAAGAGCAAAGGGAAAACGTATGTAAGAACTGCAGAAAATACCCTTATAACACATTAGAAATCCCCAAATTTTGAAGTTAGAAAAACATAAAAGAACTCCAAATGCATTCTGATAAAGAAATGCACCCTTAGGACACATATACACCCTTAGTGCTGCCCCAAAATAACACCTGAACAGGGAAGAGTGTGAAAGAAGTGAACAAATAAAAATTTACTCTAGGACTTTTCCTAAAAAAATGAATTTCAGGTAAGTATGAATCGCAAACACTCCAATGCCATTCTAATTACAGCTATTCATGGATCTGGTGAACCCAGTGGGATGACCAAGGTGTTGGCAAACACCATCACCCTTCCTTGCACTAGGAAATGTGCTCCTGAGTCCATCCATCCACCACTGGTGCAGCAGGTGCTGTGCCACTGCCCTCCACAGGGCACAGCATGGGGCTGGAGGAGGACCAGGAGACATGGACCCTTGTGGCTGCTCCTCGTTCCTTAGTTTACACTCCCCAGCTCTCCTTCTCCTCAAGGAGCCAGATGATGCTGCTGCACTTCCCTGCAGCCGTATGAGGGACCGAGGGAGGAAAACTTCTGAGGCCCTGAGGTTAGTCTGGCATCAACCACCGTTATTTGCCTATGGTCCCACAGCCAGGCGTATGAAAAGGACCTGTCTGCTTTGGCTGGGTACTTGAGACACATCCTGAACATTGCTTTCCCAGCTGGGCCCATCCCATCCCGGCCGGTGACTCAACTGTGAGAGAGATGGAAGTGTCACAAAGCCCGTCGTCCTGAGTCATCAGCTATTATTGTCGTGCGCAGGTGGACAATGCCGGCGAGAGGAATTTCTCCAGCGTTGCCAGAAAAAGCAGCATCACCATCTCCACATCACCACTGTAAAAATAGACCCTTCTCTTTGGGGATTGCTACTTCAGATTGATTTCTGGAAGCCTGTGGCCACCTGAAAGAGATGGGATTAGCATGTCTCCATATAAAGAAAGCTCAGAGAACATGTGGTGGGACTAACCCTTGCAGAAAGGTATGTTTGGGGGTTGTGCCTGGGTTCTGGTTCATTTGCCTTACACCAACACCCACAAAGTGTGTACATCTGGATGCTGTACGGGATACGTGTGTTGTCCACAGAGCAGATCTGGAGTATCAGGATGTACATGGCTTCAGCAAAGTTGCCTTTGCCAAACTGAAAACTTCCTGCTTTATCAGCTTTGATCTCTTTGGCAGAAGAGCATTTCGGCAGATAAAGTTTTGCAAGAAAGCACTGGCTACACTGGTTTCTGATGACATCCCCTACATTTTCATTTTGGGAGGGATTCTGTTCTGTGCTCTCCGAGCAGCCCAGTCAGAAGTGCCCAGAGGATTGTTTGTCAGGAGGGAACGAACAGGGTCGTTTCCCCCTCAGCAGCTGGGGACTTCCAGACAAACCTACTCCTCTCATGTGTTTTCATCCTCTTGCAAATGCCAAGGGGAACCATCGTGCGGCTGCCGAGTTCACAGCAGAGCAAAAAGCCCTAGGTCTGATGGCCTCGTATCCGGCATCCCACATCTCAGGCAAGTGGCCTCTCTTGCCAGGCTGGTGTGGAGAAGCACCCCCATCCACTGGCTGCCTAAATTAGTCCCAGAAGCACGCTCCCTTAGGAGGTGCCAGGGAATCCCGGGCTTTATTTCCTAGGGAAAGGTTTAAACCTGAAGAAGGTTTTGGCTGCGGGCTGCTCGCAGGTTCCCACCGTTTCCTGAGGAAATGAAGGCTAATGGCATCGCTCAGCCGCGTTTGGTCCCGTACTTCCTCACCACCAGGACATCTGGTGCCTCCGGCTGCGCCCACAGCCCCGAGAAACACCCCCAAGGACCCACCGCCCCGAGAAACACCCCCAGGACCCACCGCCCCTCGGGCACCGCTCCTCCGCCGCAAAGCCCCCGGCAGCCGCGGGGCACCGGAGCCGCTGCCCCCTGGCAGCCCACAGCGGCTCTGGGGAGAAGGGGCAGCCCGGGCGGCTCCTCCTGCCCCCGGGAGAAGATGCTGGGGCAGCGGGGCAGGGTTATCGCTCCCACCGCCCCCCGTCAACGAGCTCCGCCGCCGGCCCTCGGTACCCACCTAGTGGCCGCCCGGCCGCCTCCGGGCCACCGCCGCTGGAGCCGGGGCTGCCTCCGAGCCACCCGTCCCAGGGCGGCCCCGGCTGCACATAGAATCATAGAATGGTTAGAGTTGGAAGGGACCTTAAAGATCATGGAGTTCCAACCCCCTACCATGGGCAGGGACACTTCCCACTAGAGCAGGTTGCTCAAAGCCCCATCCAGCCTGGCCTTAAACACCTCCAGGGATGAGGCATCCACAACTTCTCTGGGCAACCTGTGCCAGTGTCTCACCACCCTCACAGTAAAGAATTTCCTCCTAATATCTAATCTAAATCTCCCCTCTTCCAATTTAAAACCATTACCCCTTGTCCTGTCACTACACTTCCTGACAAAAAGTCCCTCTCCGGCTCTCCTGTAGGCTCCCTTCAGATATTGGAAGGCTGCTATGAAGTCTCCCCAGAGCCTTCTCTTCTCCAGGCTGAACAACCCCAGCTCTCTCAGCCTGTCTTCACAGGGGAGGTGCTCCATCCCTCTGATCATCTTCGCGGCCCTCCTCTGGACTCGTTCCAACAGGTCCATGTTCTTCCTGTGTTGAGGACTCCAAAGCTGGACACAGTATTCCAGGTGGGGTCTTCCTAGGTGTGTGTGCTCCTGCCCTCTTTCCTCCTCCAAGCTCGCAAGCATCAAGATGCCCTCACCTGTGGGTCTGGAGGGGTCTTCTGGCTCACTGGTGAATGGCATCGCCACCAAGAAAAGAAAATTTCAGGAGACCTTTTCCAGCCTAAATGTATATGGGTGCCTAAAAACGAGGAATAGTTTTTGTTGGCAGTGTTTTCTGTTGTTCTCTCAAAAGGAGTCAGGAATTTTTAGTCAGAGCTGAAGCGCTTTTTGACAAACCATGATGAAATTCCTGCCCGTGTTGAAAACCCTTTGGAAATCTCAGGAGTTGCTTCCAGGATACGGATATCACACTGGGTAAAGCCAGTCCAGATCTGGCTATAGGTGGCCAGGGCAGAGCAAAGAAAAGGAAGGTGGATTATAACTTGTGACAATGAAGGCAAGGCTTCGGATCAACTTCAGAAGGGGGACGGCATGGTCTCAGTGAGGGATGCCTGCAAGAGGTCTCCTGCCTGGGAACACCAAAAGCAGAACACTCCAGCAATGCACCAGTCACTGGAAACGTGATAAAACCCCTTGGAGAAGCACAAGCAGATTCCTCTCCTGTGCCTGCAGGAGCCTGAGGCAACAACCCCAAGAAGCGTTAGCTCTGGCACAGTGCTTTGCATCTTAGTTAGGCTGTCACCAGGTCTAAGTGGCCTTAAATCCATCGCAGGTCCTGCCCCACTCCTAGCTGCTGCCTTGGTGTGGGTGAGGAGACCTAAGGTCTCTGCCGCAAGAGCCCCAGGCTGGGGGCAAGGGCTGTATTTGGCTGGCAGAGGCCTTCCCCAGTCCCACCAGGACCTGTGGCAGGACCCTGGCTTTCACGGCAGTGTGCAATAAGAGCCACATACCCACTGCCGCCCCCAGCTCTGGGACCACACAGGCATTGTCCCCCCAGAAGCTCCTCAGATGCTATAACATCCTGCCAGCTTCACGAGCAGGAACAAACTGCTGCTTCTCTCAGGCGTCTCTTGCTGAGAGGAAACCAGTGACTGTTTCAACCTGGTTTATACCACCTGCTCTCCCAAAGACCTCTCCATACAGGGAAGTTTCACCCATCCCCTTCTCCCTGTGCAGGAGGGGCTTGCAAAAGCCATGCTGCTGCAGCTACTGCCCTGTTTTCTGCAGGGGAGCGTGCATCTTCCTGCTCAAAGTTGCCTCCCCGGTCAGTCTGCACACTAATATTCTTTTAACACCTCTTGAGTGTCATTAGTGGGGTTTTTTTCAGCAAACCTTCAACCAAGGAGCAAGAAAACCAGATCTTCTTCCCTGCCTCTGTGCTTGAAAAGGGACAAGAATGCTCTCGGGGATCAGCCTGGAGACCCCTAATGACAAGGAGAAAACGGGTTTGTGCAGCTGTGGTGGAACTGAGCTTGTCTGAAACTGTGACGGGGGCAGGGTTTACTTTGCATTTTGTTTGGATCAAAGACCAGAGCTGAATCTTTTAATTCTTGATCTGTTAAGAATCTCAGGTTCAAAATCCCCGTGCTTAGGCAATATAAACCAGCTACTGGTTCCTCAGTTCGGAAGGAGATTTTTCTAGTTGCAGGAGCTCAGAGTGAATTCCTCTCTACCTTGCACTTCTCGATTTGATGAATCCAGTCCATATTTAGCCCTAATTTGAAGGGTGCATAAACTGGATATATTTGAAGTGCATGGAGAGCTGCCTACTGACCTACCCCTTGCTTGCATTTCACCCAGCAGCTGCAGCAAGATTGGTACATTAAACACTTTCAGATCAAATTCTCCTGTGTAAAGAAATATCCTCAGCTGCATTGACTGTGAGCAGTAGGGGAAGTGACCTCTTGGGTCAGTGTTTATTGCAATGGTGATGAGAAACCAAGGAGAGGCTCCACAAGGAGGGAGATGATCACAGGACAATGCCTCTGGCACGGTGGGAACCTCTCTCAAATCTCCCAGGTTTGAGAACCCCACCTGAAATGGGGATTGGATTGGTGTGTTTCCTTCTGCCATTGGTATGCTCTGCAATCTTATATGACTTTATTAAGCATCCGTCCCATTTCCCTCTCTGTAAAACAGGGACAATAATACCATGTTTTGCAAGAGCCCAGTGTGACTAAGCTAGACTCATCTTGCGTTGTGCTGCCAGATTCGGCAGCAGCTCAGCCTTGCGTGGCTCAGAAGAGAAGGTAAACTGGTTGCTTCTCTTGGCTTGTGGTGACAGCAGTGCCAGGGTGTGGGTATCGCTTCATGAATCCCTCTGAGAACACGGCTTGCACAAACTGGCACTTGGAAATAGTCTCCAGCTTGTTTGGCCTCCACGTTCCCACGTCCCCCTCCAGTCTCTGACCTAGAATTCTGTTGTCTTTCCACACACACAATAGTATCATTCAACATATTAGGCCATGGGCTTTTCAAGGTCAGTGCCATCAATATGTGGAAAGCACTAGAGGACAATAACAGGTTGATAAGTCACATGGCAAATTAGGAAAAGGCCCTCAAGGGTTGTAAAATGTATCAGATCCACTTATCATAACCCTTTCTGATAGTTTCTGTGAATCTCCGGTAGTAAACATCCTGCCTGCTCGCAGTGCCAAGGTCGCTGCCCCATTGTGCGATAGCAGGCGGCTGTCAATCCCAACCGCTTCTGACACAAACCCAAAGTTCTCCTTTCTTTCTCCTGACAGGAACAACCAGAGTCACTCGCCCTGCAGAGCCTAGCGATCTCTTCTGCTTTCAGAGCAGAAGAGCCCGGTGAAGAACCACTGTTGAATCCCATTGGGCTGTGCAGTGATGTTTCCACTCTTTGCTTTGCTCCAGGGTCAGCAGCAGTGGCAGCAGCCAGAGATGCTTTGGAAATGGCAGAGCAGGGCAGTACATACGAGACTCCTGTAAGACAGTGACGTGTCTGGGGTGATCTTGGATCTAGGCTCCTCTATACTAGGAAACTGAATATTGCCAGGCACTGGAAAGCGATCACCTACCCTGTGAAATAGAAATGTCTCTTGCACAGTTTTGTCCTGAGCCAGCCAGCACACAGCTCCAGGCATGCACAGGAATTAGCACAACCAGTATGAACATCAGCGGTTCAATGCCAGCTGGCCTCAGTGTCAGAGAAAAGCCCTGGGTTCATCTAATTTACTAGTGCAGATGTGCCTTATGGCTTTCCCAGAGCTGTAATTCACTGCCTCTTGGAAGAAAGACACTCAGACCTATTCCCTGTCCGAAGCATGTGACACCTGGGAGGAAGGTGGCTCACCATTCTGTTTAGCAGAGCAGGGACTCTGCCACACCACTGAGGAGCACAGGCACAGCCAGCATGGAGCACACACACCCCTTCCTACCTGTCCTTGGGGTGGGATTCATCTCCCCTGAGTAGAGCTGGGAGTCTGGCTCCCTGCAGAGGGGTGGAGAAGGACAGATACTTCCAGGAGATGGTTCCTCCCATCCCAAGACACTGACAACCAATACAACCCCTCCGGCAGTGCCCGTCTCTGGCAGAGCCCAGGTGACCTGGCCCATGCTGGGTGCACAACGTCAACCTGGCTGAAAGAAGCCATTTTCTCACGTCTCGTGGGCTGGGGTATGCTGACAGGGAAGTCTGCATGCTCCAGCCAGAGAACAATTCTACCCAAATGATACCGCCGCAGCAGGCAAGTGAAACATGCAATGAGGAAGAAATGGCCCAGTTATCTTCATCCTGTTAGCTCTGTTCCTGCCATGCTGTGTCCAGTGTCACTCGGAGATAAAGAGCAAGTACCTTATTATCACCATCATGTCTGCCCTTGAGGGTTTATTCTTTCACCCCCTCCTGTCTTTGTTTCTTTCCCCCTTCCCTGATTTTTTTCTGTGTTGTCTCCCTACTTCCTACCATGCAATTCCCACTTCCCATATGGGTCTCATTCCTACCCTGTCCCCATCCTGTCTGCTAAAATAATCAGCAGTGAAACCCTGAATATGGCCGTTCACATTGTTTCCGTGGGACTTGGTGGCAAGTCTCCTAGTGCGATGAATGAAGGCAGGACGCGCTTCTCACAGCCATTGTTTCAAGCTGTCTGCCGACTCAGGAAAGCCCTGCCAGCTCCGTTTACATTCAGTCCTCAACTGGTAGGTTTGCTCTTCCATCTGCTCTGAGTAAGAAAAGAATCAGGCCCTTGTACTTTAAACAGTGGCTGCTTAGTTTGTGGAGTGCGTGCTTCATAACTAGCCCGTGGGCCAGAGCTGATGTATGGGAAGGATGTTGGATGAGAGCATCATGATGTGGTCCTCTGTGAGCCGCTGCAGACTGTCTTTATTCATTCCCTGCTGTGGTTGTTCAGAGCGGGAATCTGGCTAGTGCAGCGATGAGCATGGAATGGGATTGCCAAACCTGAGCTAAGGCTCTCCTCCTCTCAGGCAGCCCTGATGTCACGATCATCACATTAACACAGTTTTCAGTCAGCCGAAAGCACGGAAGGAGACAGCTCACATGTGTTTGGAGTGAGCTGCATAGACATCTCCTGACTCAGAGTGACAGCATGAAAACACACTGCAGCATCTTCTAGCTAACACACGTGGTGCCTCCCAGTCTGTGCTGGTCACTGGGAACATTTTACTCCACAATCTAAGGCTGCCCCCAAGGAAGTAGGAACGATGGCAGATGAACCTGGAAGATATTAGTGGATTTGCAGGTTATAAAATAGTCTCTTCTTGGACATTTCCGATTGTTTTAATAGCTTCCAGGCTCCCAGCATACAGAAACTGACGGGTCTTTGCCCGGTATTTGAATAGCTGCACCGTACAGTTTACAAACATGATTCACCACACAAGCGCTAAGTGGGGTCTGAATATTGACATAACAAAAATGAGTATGAAGTGAGACATCCCATCTGCCGAAAAAATTGTCCAGTTTGCTGGTAATTGAAAATTCAAGGCAGTCTCATTTATTTCAGTAAAAACATCTTCCCATACCAGGAGAACAGCTTCCCATCCATGCCCTGCCCCAGCGTTGCAAGAAATTTATTCTGTTTGCTACTGCTCTTTCCCTTTTGACCTGAGCGATGTATCAACATTCCTCTGTGCAGTTTGTATACTCTCAGAGTGTGTACATAGAGGCCCTGATATAACAAAGCCTGGAGGGTCCCAACCTCCTACCCTACACAAGAGTTTCCCTGAACACGGGGGAGGGTGACACAATTTCTTGTAAAGTGCCAGTCCTTTCTCAACCACAAATAGTCCTCCCAAAGCTCTCCGACTTATCCCCACTCAGAATCAGGCTGCGAGGACTCCTCTGTGGGCAACGCTGAGTGAATTTCACTCCTTCAGCCCGAGTGGGAGGCAGCTCTCCTACCCCAAGACCTCTGTGAGGATCTCCCAGCTCTTGTGACCCGGCGTGAAGTCCTGAGTCCTCCCTCTTTGGTAGAGCTCCAGGTTGTGTTGCTGCTGTTTTGGGTTGTTTCTTGCTCTGTCGCATGTATCTCCAGCCTAAGATTGGCAGATTCCTGGGAGAAGGGGGTTCAGCAGCCAAACCCTTCCAAGGCCCATTCCTCTGAAGAAGGAGGACATCAATTACTGTGTGATGCTGCTATTCCTTACTGTCCCTGGCTAGTACCATGAGCGGGACTAGCTTCAGCCTACCAGTTTAAGAGCGCCTTTTCTCTCCAAACTCTATCATACAGGAGGTGGGGCATTTGCCTGAGGGATGCATGTTCAGGAGAGAGAACCTCCTGCAGCTGGTCCTGCTGATGGAATCACTAAGCACCAGAGAGAGCGGGCGAGAGGGGCCCTCGGCTGCAGTCCAGTGGTTAGTGCTCTTGGGTGGAAAGAGGGATGGATGGTTTCAGGCTCTGATACTTGGGCAGTTTCTGCTCCTTGTATGAAAACTGCATATTTTACGAATACATCGGAATGCATAGTGCTCACAGAACACCAGTGACATGGCCACGACATCAGCTGAGCAGGGTTTCAATAGCACACGATTCAGCCTTGATGGCCTGATTCCTGTTGTAGACCCGAGTCCAGGTGACTCACCAGTTTGCCAAACTGAGGTTGCTCAGGGTAAATAGGTCTTTAACCACCGCACTATCCCACTTCCTCGCCCCATTTGTTATTTCATAATCTTTCCTTGGCTGCTGACAGTTTAAAAAAATCAGTTCTTTTGCTGAGACAGAATTTACTGGCAATTACATTTCTGATTTGCTTTCTCCAACAGCTGGAGAAAGAGGTACAAGCATGAAGCACGTATGTGGCACTGTGGGTGGGGAGAGAGAAATTCTTCTGCAGTATTTGTACGTTAGAAATATGGCTGCCAAAAAGCAAGTTCCCAAATGCCTGGGGTCCACATGTTGTGTAAAAGCAGAGTAGCATCCTGGCATGGAAAAGGAACATCGCATGAAGGAACCCAAAGTCTCCCCAGGTCACATTGTCCTCACAGGAGATGAAAGCTCACCAGTGGCAAAGTGGTACCCCATCAGCTGCCTTTGCCACAAGGCAATGTATTTTGCTTTGACTGCTTTGAAAGCAAAGCCCTTAAAGGAAACATGTGCTGGGTATACAAATGCAGTGTTTCGTTTATTTAAGACACAAATGCAAAACCAAACAGGCTTTCACAGTTCTAAGTCACAGATGTCTTTAACGAAAAACAGCTATTGGAATGTTAATAACAGCTCCTTGTACCGTAAGCAATGAGTCCACTCAGTCATGCTTTTAGGAAACTAACAGTTTCGACAGATCGACCTATTAATCACTTGGCCTCCTAATGGTTCATTTAAGGGAAGCTCTTATGAATTTGTTAGTGTGCTGTGCTGACAGTTTGCCGAGCGGTATACACAGACGTCCCATATTCTGCTCCTCTGAGATCCTAAAATGACAGGCTCTCCTCTGAGATACTAATGAAGCATTCATTTCACCCAAACTGCTTCCATTCATTCAGTATTTAGTCAGTTAACTCGGAAATGCTCCTGTGGCTACAAAACATTCATCAGTGCTAAGAAGATGACAATCCACGACCCCGCACCAAAAACCCTGCAAACCCCAGCGACTGGCTGGTGCAAAATACTGCCCCTTCGCGCAGTCAGTGAAAGATGCTGATTTATACTGGCCACGAGAGAAACTGCAAGGTAAAATCATTGGTTTCTTTCACTGGAAAAAGTCAGGTAATGTGGATAAGTATTTTTAAAAAGTGTTCTCCTGGAAAAATCGGGGAGGGGGGGGGGTGTTCTGTTGATTGGACCCCCACATTTTCCTCTGCATGGTCTGCTGTCTGTGCTCCCCAGCTTCAGTCCTGAGAGCCTTCGTGTCAAGCTGCTAAAAACTGATACGGGATGAAACAGACAGTAACACCTGGGTTGTTTTTTTTCCAATTTTCAACCAGAAGCATGGACAGCACTAAACCACACCATGTAAACTCATTACTTCTATATATTTTTAGACATTCTTTCAGGCTTAATCATTACTGTTGCCATTAGAAAGCCAGGAAAGACTAGCTACATCTGGATTTTCCTCCCCTTAAGCTTCAGCTTCAGGAACAAACATAGGTTTTATGATTGGGCCTGGCACATGGCATGGAGTTACAGCCAAGGGAAGCTTTAGCTGTCCATGTCCTTGCTCTCTGGTTCCTCCACTGCAGACCCTGGTGCTTAACACGGCGCCATAACTCCTCTCCAGCTCCCTCGGCTGTCGGTGGGTGGGTTAAGCTAAGACATGACGTCTCCTGGTGCGGAAGCAGGTATGTCTAATGGTGTGGGGATGGTAACTTCTGGCACAGGAGCAGGGCAGGCAGCTGGAAGTCATAAGCCTGATTGTCAGGCCCTTGAATCAGCAGTTGGTGGCTGTGCGGAATGGTGTCATTTATCCTCTCTGCTAAAGGCAAGAGAAACGCCAGTAGCAAAGCACTTTATGGGAGGACACAAGGCAGAAGAAACTGCCCATTCTTTGTTTAATATCCTTATCTTACCCACTGTTCACTATAGTTCCCTCCTGCCTTCAGAACATGAGTAACTAGCTGTATAATCAAGGTGACAGCTTGGAAGACATTCTCCCATCATTTCTAGTGAAAGACAGATTCATTTTTTGGAGCAAAATTATTTCCTCAGTGCTGCAGAAATTGCATCCTCCAGCTGAAATCTGGGTCACGTCTGAGAATCACTGCTACACCGACTACAGTCCTACAAAAGGACAGGACATGCTTTGCAACTGAAACAGCATTGTCTACAAAGAGCAGTGCAGGCCAAAACTCCAAGCAAGTGTCCCTCTGCAACACCTCACTCCAATGGATGGTCACACTTTCAATTAAGGCATTCCATTATTAAATGAGAAACTTGTGGCTAACAAGTGCCGATCCACGTGACTACACAGCGTACCCAGATTTTTTCCTTCCCATCTCTACTCACACACACAATTTACTACCCTCACCAGGCAAGCGGGTATTTTTCCTTCATCCCAGCCAATCATATTCCAATTACAGAGACATCATCTAAACTGACTAATTGCAATTCTGGACTGCACGTTCAATACATGTTCCTTGGCGTCTCTGTCCTGCCGGGACATAAGCACTTGTGCCTGCCAGTGCCCCCAGGAAAGCTCTGTGCTTGCCCCAAAGAAAATGGAGTCCCATAATCTGCAAATATGTGTGTACACGTACACACACACATCTAGTAGGAAGACCATCAGCTCTTTCCCAGTAAGATCAATTCACAGATAATATTTGATTTGTGGAAAAGAAACACAAAGGATAATAGGAGAGAACTGCTGTAAAACACAAGGGTTTGCTACGTAACATCATCGCTTGGCCTGTTGTCGTCAAAGGTGAAAGTTTAAGAATGAAGCATCCTTGCCTCCCTGCGCTGCATGAGAAAAGCCAGCGTCACGGACTGCAGAAGGCAGTTGTTTTTGTGCAGGGTTCCTGTTTGTTACTCACTTCCCCTCCCTGTCCCAACACTCTGCCTCTTTAAAGCTCTTCCAAGATTCCTTATAGGAGAAGGTTTGCTGCCAGCTCAGAGCTTCCTGTTGTACTCTCAGAGCGCCTTATCTCTGCAATCTTCATGCAAACTGCAAGGGGATTTTATGTTTGTTTGTTTTTTACAACCCGGGCCATTTCTATGGACTAAACAGTCTCTCTGCTGCTGACTGAGGTGGTGCACTTTCTCGGAAAATTCATTAGATAAATTTGTTTAGTTTGCAGGTTCCAAATTAATCTTGGTCTCTGTGATTTCTACAAAATGAGTACTTCCAGGTTGCCTTATTTAAAAGTCCTTTACAAAGCTCTTTAAAATCCCCCCGAGAAGACACCTAGGGATCTAGTGTGTCTTCACACAGTGTGTCTCCACCTTTCTTTGGTTCCTTTTATCTTTTGATTTTCTAGCACAACTCTCATCACTGGCCCTCTAAATCACACTTGTGCTCAGGAAATAAGACCCTCATTTTCTTGTGGCTCTTCTCAACTGCAAGAGAGGCACTGCATTTCTCAGCTTCACTGAAAGTCTGTCAACATTCAAAGCTAATTTAAAAAAAAGAAGCTTCATTTCCCAGATCCTCCTTAATTTCCAGTGTCTCCTTATGTCTGCACTTGTGCGTCTTTGCATAGAAGTTGTATGAAAGAGAAGCTTTTAAAAATACGATTGGGTCAATAAAACTTTCTTACTGAGTTCTACTCTGGTGCTGGACAAAGATTGCTGCTGTGTCTGACCTGAGGTACAGGTATCCTTGTGTTGTGAGGATGTGCTGGTACTTCTCCGGTGGCAGCCCAGCCAGCTGCCAGCAATGGGGTAAGAGCGCTGGCTGTAACTGCCAGTACATCTTTTAGCCAGGAGAAGTCACCCTGAGCAACAGCATGAGCTCCCTGGGTCAAACTCCAGATGCTAAATTTAGTGAGAAGTAGGTAGTATCTCTAGGGACACCTTGGTCTGAGCCTCCAAGACGTCCCACTGATTGCAGTAGCTATTAAGCATTGATATCCTGGAGCATCTGGATTGTAAATGGCAGTGAAGTGACCACCAGGAGGGCTTGCTCTTAGGAAAGAGCCTCCCAGAGTAAAGTCCAGAGCAGGGAGTCCCGAATCTCAGCTCTACCCTGTGCCCATTTCTCTGAGGCCAACAGATATACTTCACACTTTAAGATGAGGGGTTGCACCTGGGTACATAGACACTTCTCATGCTGATGAATAATTAAGGACCTTCCCAGACACTCAGTCTACATTAGGAAAGGATTTCTCTGCTATTTGGTTGGGTTTTTTATCTAAAATAAGAACAGCAGGTGAAGGCCTAATATCCTGGGCTGATTGTTTATGCAAGATGAGTCAGGCTGAGCTGGCTTTGCTCTCCACGTGAATCACACGCTTGCTGTTGTAGTTATGTCTAGGAAAAAGGCAGGGCTGTCCCAGGGGCTGCTCTTTGGGGAAAAGCTGCAGTGTCCCAGTGCTGCCATGGAGAAGGTGCTTTCTTATTTCTGTTCTTCCAGTGAAACTGGCAGTGAATAACCTGCAGCACACAACCAGATGACACAGTTTATCACCTGAGATGCTGCAACGAACAGGTTGGGCACGCTCATGGCTTTGGTATCAGAAGAGGCGGTGTTGTCAAAGCACATCAATACAATGATCCCAAAGAGACAGACAGCTCAAGGAGAGGTTGAAAGACCTGAAGAAGTGGCAGTCTGCTCTGTGTTTGCGTGAGAAAGTGTTAATTCCAGCTTGTGTCTCCATGTGGCTTGATCTGATAAAAATTGTTGTGCTGAGTGATGGCTTTCCTTTCCCTCTGTGAGGGGGATGAAGGAGTCAGAGCTGCTCATGATACACAGCATGGATGAGAAGGTGAGCAGCCGTTCTGTGACCCAGAATATGACAGCGACAAATGCTGTACTGTGTGGCCACATGGGCTAGGGAAGGTGCCAGCTAATGCAAAGGGTGGTAAATACTCCCTTGTCTGCAAATGGAGAATGGAGAGCTCTGCTGACATCAGCGAAAGGAGAAGGAAATGACAATCTGCTGAAGGAAAACTCTTGTGATCCTAACTGAGGCTTGAGAGAAAAAAAGAATATTGAAGAGGTGAGAAAAGTCGAAAAGTCCTGCTGCTGCTTGGGAATGAACCAGCACAATGCTGTGTTACATCTCCTCAAGTGAATTCTCAAAGCAAGAGAGCAATATGTAGCTGAGAAGCCTGATCTGGCCTCCCAGCCCATGGCAGCCACTCAGTAGCCCAAGGGGTGATCATCATTACCAGGAATTCATTTGTGAGGGCATGAGAGGAAAACACTAGCTTTGAACAGACCTGTCCAACTAAGGATGTTGGCCATTTTGCCTCGCATAAAAAAGACTTAGAAACCTAGAATCATTGTGGTTAGAAAAGACCTTTAAGATCATCAAGTCCAACCGTTAATCTAGCACTGCCAAGTCCACCACTAAACCATGTCCCTCAGCACCACAGATACCCATCTTTTAAATACCTTCAGTGATGGTGACTCAACCACTTCCCCGGGCAGCCTGTTCTGATGCTTGACAACTCTTTTGGTGAAGCAGTTTCTCCTAGTATTCAATCTAAACCTCCCCTCTCACAACTTGAGGCCATTTCCTCTTGTCCTACCACTTGTTACTTAGGAGAAAAGACTGACCCCCACCTCGCTACAACCTCCTTTCAGGTAGTTGTAGAGAGCAACAAGGTCTACCCTCAGCCTCCTTTTCTCCAGACTAAACAATCCCAGATCCCAGTTCCCTCAGCTGCTCCTCATAAGACTCATGCTCTTGACCCTTCACCAGCTTCTTCTTTGGACGGGGTCCAGAACCTCAATGTCTTTCTTGTAGTGAAGGGCCCCAAAATGAACACAGTATTCAAGGTGGGGCCTCACCGGTGCCCAATACAGGGGGATGATCACTTCCCTAGTCCTGCTCGCCATACTATTTCTGATACAAGCCAGGATGCTATTGACCTTCTTGGCCACCTGGGCTCACTGCTGGCTCATGTTCAGCTGGCTGTCAACAAACACCCCCAGGTCCTCTTCTGCAGGGCAGCTCCAGCCTCCTCCTTCCCTAAGCCTGTAGCACTACATGGGGTTGGTGTGAGCCAAGTGCACGATCCAGCACTTGACCTTGTTGAACCTCATACCATTGGCCTCAGCCCACCGACCAGCCAGTCCAGATTCCGCTGTAGAGCCTTCCTACCCTCAAGCAGATGAACACTCCCACCCATCTTGGTGTCCTCTGCAAACTTACTGAGGCTGCACTCAATCCCCTCATCCAGATCATTGATAAAGACTGTGGACTCCTAGACAGCAATGGCCTTACAACATGACTTCATGTACAGCGAGGATCCTGTTTCCCAATAGACTCATGAAACTGGCAGAAGCAAATTTTACTTTTCATTTCTGAACTCTTCTTTTCTAATGAGGTTGTTTCAGTTGTCCTCACAAGAGACCTGTCAAGCCAAATCTGGGCAGACTGTGACTATGGCAGTGTCAGATGGAGAAGGAGCAGGTGGCCATGCCCCTAAGCTCTTTTCTTCTCCCACTGCCATCCTTGGAGAATGGTTAGCAATGCAGCAGCCTTGCTTTTGGCATCAGAAGTTAATTTCCTAGCAAATTATTGAAAACTCAAAATTATTCCCATTTCCCACACAGCAGCAAATGATAAACTATTAATATTATCCTGACTTGAGATCTATGTGGTTTGCCAAAGCAAGATAATTATTTGGCTACTTTGAGCAGACCCCATCAGGTAGCTTTTGTGGCATTCGTTTACTGCTGGGCCCCCAAAGCCTCATTATATGATGTCCTGGGGAAGATCTAGAAAACTCCTCTCTCCCCACTGTCCATACAAGACCGTGTTATGTGGTGCCAAGCCCATGGCTCTTCAGTGCATGAACATGGTTCCACCCTCTGGCTTCCGACAGTTTTGGAGATGTTGATGTTCCTTGGGGTGCTGCTACCCCAGGCTGCTCTGGAGATCAGTTCAGCCACTTTATCTACCTACAGCACAGACGCCTACACTTGACCTAGTTGTCTACACTCCCTTCTAACAACTGAAAACATGGAAGTACTTCTAAGGTATGGTTCATCTCGCCCTAAAGCAGAGAGCAGGAACAGCTCACATTATTTGCTTTCTCTCCATTTCTCTTAAATTTGGGGGGTTAAGTTTGCTTTGTCTTCCAAGGACTAGCTCTGACAAAGCACTTATCTGAGGGTCATAAAGTCTAACTTTTAATGTGAAGTCCTGGGGGAAGCTGAGAAGCCCGGGTTGGGCTCCTCAACTCCCAGCACGCACAGAGGGGAGCAACACGCTTCCCAAGGGAAAGCTGCAGCACCGCAGCCTGAGCAGGGACACCGAAGTGGCTCAGCTGGTCACACTTCTAACTCTGGCACCAGCTGCCACCAGCCTTGCCTGGGTGGAAAAAGGAAGATGTACTGGGTGAGAGAGCAAGATAGCCAAATAGCCCAATAGCCCAGCCACTGCTGCCTACTTCTGAATGCTTTTGAAAAGCTATCACTACCACACTGTTGGTTTTGCTTGGTCATTTGTAACCAATCCTTCTTCGACCTCCAGCCACTGATTGCCTGTTAGCCTTGGAGGTTTCCCTTCTAAGCCTGAGCAACCTACCTGCTCTGGGCTAGGTGTGACCCAGGCCGGCCAGCCCACGGAGGACTGAAAATTTATGCTGAGAATGGGACAAAAAGCAGTTGAAATGTAGGGTAAATAAGGGCGTCTCCTGGATTGTCACAAGAGCACTTGACATCACACTCCCAGCTCACATTTTCTGTCTGCCCAGGTTGGTCATCCCTTCATCGGAGACAGTTTTCAAAGCCGCCAGCCGTCCTGTGCTGTCAACTTCACCAGCATTACAAACTTGCCACCACTCCAGGCCCCTTCACAAATAATAACCTAATGGCAAAAGTAGGAGAGCAACAGAGTTCTCCTCTTCCACTTCTGACCAGCATCAATAATTTTGTAACAATCCTTAATTTGTTGGTTTTTGGTTTTTTTTCCAAGCCAGTTCAAAGCAGGGAGGGAGATGTGGCAGGCAGTATTTTAAACCCATGAGTGATGGTGTGAGGTGAAACTGAAAAGTTTCTCAGTAACTGAAAGGTCTAGGTCTCCTTCTTGAATGTTCTTTGGACACTCAAAACCCTAAATCTCAGTGGACATCAGAGAGAATGACTGTCTTAAATGTCTACATCACTTAAGCAGGGGATAGCAGCTTGTAAGTCCACTCTGATGCCTTGCAAAATTTTGCCCATTTATAAATGAGATTTTTCCTGGCTTTCCTCGGTGCCAACTGAGCGCAAGTGTTGGCAAGATCCGCGCTAGTTTGTCTGGACTCCGAACCACTTTGCTGAATGCTTAATCAAGCTGCTTGCCTCCCTCTCCCAACAGAGGCCATTTATACAGCAAGAGAATCAGCTGGTCGATGAAGCAGACAAGTGGAGCTGGGGAGAGAGAGCGAGCTCTTTGAATGGGATGAGAACAGAGCCACCGGCACCTCAAGAAAGTTTATCTGCCTCCAGTGCCAAGCACACACAGTGCTAATCTTTTGTTGCCATGAATATTCAAGCCCAGCTGCCAGCAACAGAGGGAGCAGCTGCAGTGGCAGAGCTGGCAGGTCCCCTCGTGGTGCCCTTGCTTGCCGACCCTGGCATCTGGGTCTGTCTGGGGGTGGGGAGGGGGAGATGCTGCTTGTATGGCAAATGACAAGCCATTCAGCAGCCCAGCCCCATGCTTCCTAAGCAGCGAGAAGTCAGGAACATGCTCACCCTGGAAGCCCAGGACTGTCCTCTCTTGCTGACACAGGTGTGCCAGATGCTCCAGATGTTTGGGGCCATCTGAAGTCCTGGAGGGAAGGGGTGAGTCTGGGACAAGACAGAGCAACATCTGGGGCAATCTAAGATTGAAGAACCCCTGCTGCTGCTTGGAGAAGCCAAAGTGAGACAAAAGCCTGCAGGCCCCATGGAAAGCTAGATGTAGAGAGCCCCAGGCAGATCACAGTTCCCATGGCATATTTGGCGCAGGGGCATATTTGGTAGCAGAGCTTGGCGGGTGGGTGAAATGCCATTAGAGGAATGCAGCACAGGTCACAGACGAGCTGGCAGGTGACTATGCTGCTGCAGTGTCATGGAAGAGCTGGAGGACTTTTGTCACTCGAGGTAACTGGCAGCAGTAGGAGGAAGCCATGAACTCTGCTCAGATGGCCAGCTTGTCCTTCTCCGCAATTTAGGGCAGCTTTTCAGGGAAAGGGCACTGTAATAGCAGCTCTTTGACATAGAACTGGCACACCACCTCCTAACCAGGCGTGCAAAATCTCTGCTCTCTGGCACATAACTTCCCATCTAGTACAGGCACACAGCCACAAGACTGACCAGTTCTCCAGGCTTTCTTGTTACAGGACTCAGAACTATACAGCAGTTGATATTGCTAGAAAACCTACCAGAAACAGAGATACACAGGTCTCCCAGGTGAAAGAACAGCCTTTGGAGTCTAGAGGTGGATATTGTGCCATTAGCTATTGATCCTCAAGAAAGGGGGGGATCAGGATCTTTGAGAAGATGATCAGACCTGGGTTTGCATCCCTCAGAACAGTTTCTGTGGGCAGCCCACAGAAAAAATGAACCAGATGCCTGCCTTGGGACACATTTCAGGATGCCACATAGACCAAGGTAAACACACTTAAGCAAGCAATTATTCAGCACTGGTCAGAAAAGTCATCTCGATCCTGTTGAACTTGCCAGTTCTCCATCCTGTCTCTATCCTTTCAAACTGAGAAAGAAAGTCTGTCCTAACTGTATTGGTAAATAGGACATCAGGCAAGCAAGGAAAGTAGGGGTAAAGGCAGGAAAAATCACATCTATCAAAACATTTAATTTCACTTTATGCTCTCTTTGCCTTTTTTGTACAAATTTTGAGAACCAAAGCTAATTTCAAACAATTAATGAAATATTTTAGATTTAAGGAGGAGACATATTGGTCCAGATAAACACAAATGTAATAGTACCTAATAATCTAATTTTTGTCTAATTGTAATTTACCCAATTTTTTGGCATACTTCACAGAGTAAGAGCCCAGCCACACCATGGTCCACTTGCCTGGCACACATCCCATTCAGAATTAGAATGTACATAGAATACAGGTGCTTCCCATGGATTTATGGCTATCTTTGTCCCTAGATTGATATTAAACGATAAACAGTTTGTGGATAAGAGCTTTATCCCCAGCAAATCCACCTCCTCCTGCTGCTGCTTTTTCACACTAAGAGGTCAAGGGTTTAGAAACTGATTTCAGACTCCCAAGCTGTTACTGCCAAAGTGCTGATATAGCAGAAGGAAGGGCCATGGTCACAAAAGGTATCTTTGTTTGCAAGAATTTTAAATCACTTCTCTTTTTCCACCAGTACTGTATTTCCTTCTTCCAGGTTTCACCTTGGATTGAGCTACATCCTTCTGGCCTTAGCATCATCACATATATTTTTCTGACTTTTTTTTCTATATTAGAACACATCGGTTCCCATGAAATCCAGCAGCACTGATGTGTGCAACCTTGCTCTGGGAGGCTGAATTACTTTAGCCAACATGGTGGTGATGAGCTCCCGTTGCTTTGAAATGCTGGTCTGCACTCTCAAACACCGTGGCAGCCCCAAACCCACCAGGTGCGCACACAGCGATGCTGTCGTGCCACACAACCACATTATAGACCAGATAAGCATAAAACAAGGCTCTAGCTAAACGACTCACAGCTAAACCACGAGGGACAAGATGAGGCAGATTACCCTGGGGAAAGTGAAAAGGTGGGCAGAGCTGTACCTGGGCTCTCCTTGCAGCACAGTGCTCTGGGACAGACTCAGCCTGCTCCAGACATGGCCAGTGTCCAAGCTGGTACTGCTCAGCTCCACAATGGGCAAATGCCAAAAACTGACACAACGTACAAATTGATGGAGTTGGATGCCTGGTTTAAGATGACATGAAATATTCAGGGCTAGGCTACTTCAGGATAGAAGAGGGGCCTGGTGGCTTCAGCAAGATACATCCCAACAAACACTGCCAATACTCTCACAAGACTCCGAAGAGTGAGGGTGGGAGAGCTGAGTAACTCTCATCACAAAGCACTGCAAAGAGGAGAAGGGTTTTATTAGGGACACAGAGTGGGGAAGCTGACAAAGCCAAGAGGAAGGTGTAGGGTCCTGTGTATCAGGAGTTTAGGGAATATTTGGACATTATTATTCACTATTGAAAACAGAGTTGAGATGCTACCAGGGTATACACAGCACCAGGTGAGTCCTGAGTAACCCCGTCTGAAGGAGGCTAAAGGACTTGGTGCAGCACAGCCACATCTAACTCCCTGATGCCCAACATCCAGAAGGGGGTCCAGATCCACAGCCTGGGAAGGCACTCTGAGTCTCCTTTTCAGACTGCTCCACCTTGCAGAGGTAAACAAAATTCTGGGTTCACAATCTGAACTCAGCTTTCTGAATTCTGCTAAACTCCTTGTTCAGACACCTAACTCTTTACTTAGGCTAAACAAACACCGAATACAGTTAAACGGCTATATTTGCAATCTGGCAATCATTTGTGTGTGTGTTGTGGTGGGAGGGAAGGTGTCATGCAGAGACTTGGGGACTTATGTGTTTGGCATACGTATTGAAATTTCCCTTCATTCCTCTAGTTTGACATAAGGTGAATTACACAGAATGGAAGCATCTCATTTTTTGGTGATGTGGAAGTTCTCAGCTCTGCATCCCACCCTCCACTGGGGGCCAGTTCAAGGAAGGACTGCCAGCAGGAGCATATATGCTTGAACCCATCAGCTGCCCCTGGCATACCTGCTGGTCCCAGAAGAGGTTTGTGGAAGGGAACTAAACATGACAGTGGCTGAAAGGACCCTAGCAAAAGAGGAGGAAGAACTGATGGGAGAATAAATGTGACACATACCTTGGGTGCCAAAACATCTCATTGCAGCCCTGACTTGAGGGCAATCAGTGAGAAGGGGACTGATTTGGGTGGCTTTCCTCTGTTATGCTCAAAGGCAGGAACGAACAATGCCAGCAACAGTCCATTCTGCCCCTTCCCCCCTGAAATTCAGCCCATGGTGCCCTTCACAGGGAAGGCTGCACCACTCTGAAAGCTCCTTTCCCCAGGGAGGCTGGAAGCACTCCCTCAGTTCGCTGCTGTCTCCAACCCACTGGCCATTTAAGTTTGCCTCCCACTGCTTTCTGCGTGTTTGATATCTTCCTCTGCCAGGCTAGCGTCTGGCCTCTTCTCCCTTTTCAAATACAGGCAAGATGTTTTTCTGGTAGTTGTTTTGTAACAGTTTCTTAAGATTTTTCCTCCCCCCCCCCCCCCCCCCCTTCCTCTCCTTACCACAAATTAGGTTTTCATTCCCATGTAATTCAAGGGAAGAAGCTGCCCAACCCACAGTGGCTCTATTTGGTGCACCTCCTCAGCTCTGATCACCTAAATCCATTCTTTTGTGGGAAGCAAGCTTGCCAAGAAATGCACTGAGCCTGTGGAGTTGTCTGCTGGAGTCTGCAGGCAACCTGAGAAAAGTTTGGAGAGAAGGACCTGGCTTGTCCCAAGAGCATCTGTCCTGTTTTGCCAGATGCCAGAAACAGCAACTGGACTCTACGCACTGCTTGGTGGGTGGCAATATTCCTTACAGCTTCTACAGCACTTCCAATTTCCAATTCTGTAGAATTTCCTCCGAGTCTGCTGTATCACCCAGATGTAGCTGCAAATCTCTCTGACGCTGCCTTAACATCTTTTGTCCTTTGCACCAGAGCGATCCAGAAAGCAGAGGGTCTTGCTGGCCAATTTAACCGAGGGTCAGCACAGAAAACACAAAGACCTTAATTCCAGATTTTCAAATGACAGTAGGGACTTCACATAGTGTTAAAGGAGGTATGTCCTAACATCTATAATTCCGTCTGTTGCACCCCCTCATTTGCAGTCCTTCAGGATATCTGTGCCCAGAACAACAAACATGGCCAAGTCCTACTATAGCTGAACCTATTCAAACCAAAACCAGTGACCAGTGGCATTAATCTCTAACCACGACTCGTGCAAAGAACCCAGTTCTCTCCAAAACAAGGACAGACAGAATTCCTTGAGTCCTTCCAGTGTCACAGGAACAGCCTGGTGCTGATTGCCCAGCCTGTGACCTTCTGTGGCTTTTGCCCTCAGATGCTGGGGAGAACAGGCTTTACAATGCGCATAAATAAGAGGAAAAGCTAGAGGATGATCCTTCTGTAGCCCACGCGTCAGGCAGTACCGAATCCTACACTCACTAGCGGACAAGCCCTTCACTACCATCAGTTGGCTGTTGGGTCACTCTTTAGGAATGGGGTATCATGAGCCAGCAGCCACCCAACACACATGCTAAGACAGCTCAGGGCTGCCCATCTCACCTAGCACCGCTTCAGACCCAGCAAACCGCTGCTGCTTTCTCCATGTTGACAAGCAAGCAGAGTCTGCAGTCTCACGTTCTGCTCACAATCCAGAAAGCAGCTCGAAACTCTGGTGGTAGTGGTGTTTTTTAAAAGAGCACTCAGATCTTGGAGGTCTGTACCGCAGCAAGAGAAAGGTTGTGCAGCTGCTCCAGTACAGGTTCAAGATAACCGCCTGCAGCGCACAGGAATTCCTTGAAGCCTTGACAAGTAACAAAGCTTCAGTTTAGGCATGAGAAAAAGATGATGGTGCATGCCAGGGCCAGAAAAGGATATTTCAGATCCTCTTATGCCATCCCTGCCTATTGACACCTGCTTTACAGGTGCTTAACTGCTGATATAGTTCTTTTTAGCTCTGTGTTGCTTAGGTCTGTGTTTTTTAACCTGCCCTCATTGCCTGCGCTCTATGTTTGGCTTCAATGTTTCTCCTTTCTCATGGCAAACTCATCAATAAGAAAAGCCTAGAGACATCTATAGGGCAAGGGACCCAAACTTAACTCAGCCCCAGTTCACCAAAGTACTTGGAGTGCTTGTGTTGAAGTGGGGCCACAAATCACAGCATAGTAAACTGCTTCGGACAGATCCTTGTCCAGCATAACACTGAGCCATGCCATTTTAATATGAACACTGTCTGATAGCCACACAGATTCTGCCTGCTTCTGTGGCATTTAGAGCTTCAAAGACTTTTAGGGGAGGAAAAAAAAAAGAAAAAAAAAAGAGAGCAAGAGAAGGTGGGGAACCCAAACAAGTGATCATGTCTGAGTCTAAACAACTAAAACAAAAAATTCAAGTCTCTATTTTGTTGCTCTCTTAATAATGTAATCATGGCCAGATGTATGTTGCCTATTTCTTCAAAGTAAACTGAATTTTAGAGAAAAAAACCCTCATTTCGCAATTTGCTGATGCAGTACATCAAGCTTATGCCAGAGACGAGTTGGCTGACACACAAATTTTCCAGTTCATGCATCTTATGGGTACATTATCTTTTATTTATGCTTCTATGCTTAGTTCAATACAAGAAACTTTTCTGCTGGGTCACTGAAAAACTTTATACCATGCCTGAACAGTGATTTTCTGTATGCACAGTGTGTACTGCCTCTCAGGACAGCATCACACGTGTGATTAGATACAACTTGGTACAATTGTACCGGGCACAAAGCTGTGTCCCACTCGGGTCGTCCACCTGGGATCCTCAAAGGTCCCAGCAGTGGCAGGTAGTTAGTAGGAACCTGGCTCAGGAGGTGTGAATGAACTACAAAAGGGGTAAAGGCATTTCCTGACATGACACGGCTGCAAAAACACGCACCTGAGCAGAGCAAACCAGGGAGGGGATTGAAGCTGGACTAGTCTTGAGCTGCAGTGGAGCTATAATCCCAGCTGCCCCCGTGGCAGGTGACAACTGAGGCAGAGCCTGGGGTATTTTGTGTGCCTGTCAGTCATGTGCCATCGCCACAAGAGCAGATGGGGCAGGCACGGCACGCAGGGACCTGCCTGTGCGGCGAGTAAATACACAGAGCTCATTCAAGGCGCTTTCCCTGAATACGATCCCTGGTTCACCCTCAACCCAGTCCCGCCTGTGGACAGTCGGCAAATTTGGCCTCAGGCCCAGCCTTGAGGCTGCTCTTAAAATTCAGCGTCGATGCAGCGACAGCGTCAGCTTTAGCATTGCATCTCTCAGGAACCCGGCTTCCCCGTGCCCACCAAGCGGGACCATAGGCTCCGCGCTCCGCTCCATCACACGGATACATCAGACCAAACGCCTTCCCAAGGTAACTGCTGCTTACTCCTGAGAGAGCTGCAATTGCAGGGCAGAAGGGACCCAACTCTTCCTGATAAAGTAAACTGCACGGAAGCAACGCATGAGCTCACCCCAAACTGTGAATCACTTCTGAAAAGGCAGACCTCTTCTGGTGTGTTTATACATATAGCGAATCTGCATAAACATGCCACATGTCTAGGCACATGGACTCAGCCATATGCACCCATGGATACACACACGCTTCCTCCCGTGTGCGTGTGTGTGCGTACGCAACCCTCTGCCAGCACCAGATTTCTGGCAGGCAGCTCTTGCTGCCCTTGCCCCACAAACAGCAGGCACTAATTCTCCCATCTGCAGACTTCACCCTTCTCCTTGCCTTGCTTTCCTGCCTGCCAGCAAACATGCCCTCTTTACCTAGTCAGTCTTGCAGCCTCCCAACCACTTCCTAAACTGGTGCTTTTTAACCAAGCAAATTCTCTGCTGAAGCCTGGTGCCATCAGGGGAAGAGCTGGAGGGACCAAACACTGCAGTGACCGGACAGCATGACCTGCTGAAGCCTGTTCATGTCCCGCCTCTGACTGACACCCCAGTGGCACATCTGGGCACACCTGGAAGCCCCGGAACCACACACTACGAGCACACAACATACCACTCGTCTCTGCCTTGGCTTACAGTGGACTGCATTGCATACTGATGATACAGACACAATAGCAAGAGATCACAAACAGGGATGTCAAATATGCTGATTTCTATTTTTCTTTTCTTTTCTGAATTTGTCTATAGGTTATTGTAATTCCATGTAGCAATGCTTCAGCTCTAAGCCAAAGGCAGGATTACTTTTGAGACAGCTGACTGCGAGGTTAAAAATTGGGTTAATACATTTTAAAAAACAGCTTTAATATTAGGTGGTCATCTGCTTTCCCAATTAGATCAGTCTTTTACCCTTTGCTACGCTATTTAGCTCTATGCTATTCATGCGATTTCACAGTTATTTGCAGACCTGACTTTGTCCCAGCACTTAGTGTTTCAAGAGACAACATCAAATCCAGCCTCATCCACTGCAAAGATTAAGCCTTCACAGAGGACTGAATTAGGTCTGATTAAAGAAGAAATGCAATTACACTTCCCTCCCCCCCCCCCCGACTCTTCACAGAATTTTTTTAAACCCGTACAAGTGTTAAATTCAATCTGGGGTGGAGGTGGTGCGGATGTTTGCTCTGCATGACTGTTCACTTTTTACCACTTTCAAACAAGAATGACAAATTTGAGTCCAAGTCCTGTAGCACCTGTTTTGACAGCACTGCTGAATTCAGAAAGCTTGAAAGACCATCCTGATGTCTGTCCAAACCACCTTTGTATAATTGTATCAGGTACCATTACCTCTTTCCAGCACCTCCTCTCTAAGAAAAACAATCAGACAAAAACGAGAGGCAAAGGAGGGTAAAAGGAAAATAGAGAGTGTAGATGAGGGTAACTACACTTTTGACTAAAAGCATTCTTACAACAAAAACAGTCTCAAAGCTGGCCAGCATGTCTCTCCCGCATGTTTTATCCCCCTCAAAATCCTTCCTAGGTTGTGTCATTTTAAAAACCTGCAAGCTGGGACACCAAAGAGAGGCTAGGCATAAGAGGAAAGCAAGCACAAAGGCACTGTAAAGAATTAATACACAAAGACCTGTGGGATTAGTGGCTGCAGATTTAGGTCTGTGAACAGTCACAAGAGGGGACTGCACAGACATGGCACGCAAAAAGATTTGCCTTGAATATCAGAGTTTCCTGGTCAAGGGTTTTGTCAGCTCTGCCTTGCAGAACGGGAAGGCAAAGGCAGCACAAGCAGATCTACACCAAAACAACGGCTGAGTTACTGCCCCAACACCAGATCCCTTCCTCCCCACCAGGGCTGTCACAATGGTTGGTTTGGTTTTGTTGGGGCAGTTTGTTTTGGTTTTGGAAGGATACACTTTGTCCTTGAGATTTTTTTTTTCTGGACAACCAACATTTGGGGCGATGCCATAGATTCCATCAATGCGGGAGCCTGCTGCGCCTTTTCTTTCTAGACTGAGCCCCCAGCCTGCGAGACCAGCATGGTGTCTCTTGATCCTTCCAAATGAAATTAGGAAAATGGGCCGTCTGACTTGCATCTGCCCTACCCTGCACGAAACACCATTGCAGAGAGGGCGCATTTGCTAGGAAAAGTAATAAATGTAATTTCCTCCATGAATTAGCTGTGCCACGCTGGCTCCAAAAGGGGTCGAAGGGAGAACAAGAAAAGAGCCACTGCCTGTTAAAAATACCAGCCCCTGACTTATCAAAGGAAGCGGGATATCAGGTCACACTTCAAAACCTAATGACAGCAGTTCAGGGGATTTGCTCAGACCCATTCCCTTAGCTCAATTTTTACGGGGCACTGGGTACCTTAGAGTGAGCAAGGAACCCTCTGTTCCTTTGAGAAGAGGGTGACTGGAGGATAGACCATGGGGACAGAGGGGAGGGCAAAGCAGGGCACCGGGTTGTAGCCCCGGCTCCAGCAGTGCCTAAAGTGACCTTGTGTAGAAGCAGGAAGAATTTCAGGTCGGCAGAATGTAATTACTCTGGTTGGAAAGTCGCCAAGATTCTAGCATTAACATCCCTACCGCCTGTTAAAAAATGCCACAGGGCCAGAACTATAGATTTCTCCATCGCTGGAAAAACAGCACTGGAGAGGTAGAGAAGCCTGTAAGCTTTGTGAGCAGCTTGAATTGTTATAGTAGGGGTTGAAAAAGCCGTTAGACTTTCCAAATCTCTCTTTTAATTTAAAAAACATGGCTAAATTAAAAGGAAAACAAGGGATATTTCACCCCTTTCCTCTCTTTTAGGAAAGGAAGAAGAAAATTTCCACAGAACTGTCAAACACATCCTGGCGCAACAGCACACGCAGACCATTTGTGTTTGCACCGGGTTATTTTTTTCCCCTCTCTTCCCCCACCCTCATTTCTCTTTGCAAATCAATCTCATTTGGGACAAAGTCTACAGCAGACAGAACAACACTCGCTTCTAGCACTGTCCCGACACCAGATGAAGACTGAGGATCTACACTGCCCCCAACAAAACAAAGGTGAAGCTCCTTTTTCCAAGCACCTCCTTCTGCTTTGCTGCCGTTCAGGGGAAGCCAAACTGAGTGCTCTACACTTGACCAAAGTTTTAACAGGACCCTCCGTAGCGCAAGAGGCAATAATACTAACACAGAGTATTGGGTCTTGCTGAGTTTCATTGAAAGCAGAAACATTTCGTACGACCAGGTGTGGAGATTTCTGATACAGGTCTTCAAAACCCAGGGGCCCGATCTGGTGCCGGAGGAGAGGAAGGGACGTGCTCGCACAACAGCTGTATTGGATTATACTCATACTTCTCAGGAACGTACAGAAACACTTGCCAGCACGCGATCACTTGCGTTTCAGGATTAGTCTTGAAAAGGCAGAAGCGAATTCTTTGCTTTCCTGGCACTCTCCCCTTGACCCACTGGGGATCAATCAGCTTGTAAACTGCAGAGGAAAATTTGCACACAATAAAGATTGTTTTCAGATACAGCATTTGGCAGGGGCTCATTAGGGGGAAAAAATGGCACCGCTTTAGTCAAGGAGTGGCATTAACTTTTCTTTTTTGGAAAAGGCAGAGGGTATCAGTTCCACAGAAACAGGCATGAAGCTGCGAGGCCTGAGGGACTTGGAGAGTAGCTTCTGTCCTTCTCTGCTATAGAAAAAAAAAAAAATGTAACAAATACTGGAGGCCCAAAACAGAAGCAAAAGAACTTCATTTTTTAAGTGTCAAGGTTTCTTGGTCTCCTGGTATTACAGGCCTGCTCTCTGAATGGCAAGATTGCTTGAAGGCCTTGAGGCCTTCTGCCTCAGGAGCTTGCCCGTCCTACCTGAGCTGCAACATCTAAACACACGTGCAGGAACACTATGGTCTTTCACTGCTTTCCTGCAATTTTCGCTTGTCTAGTTATTCCTATTTTATGAAAGTTAACAGCAGAAATGCGTAGTCTACCTCTCTATGGTGGCAGTCTTTTCCCAGGGGAAAATCTATAAGCTACGCCCACAGTGATGTTGTTCTTGTTTGTACTCAAGAGTCAAATGGAAGTCAACCACTTGTGCTCAGAGTTTTGGTGGAAGTGCAGCAGATATTTTTTATAACAAGGGAAACCAGGGGCAGATTGCCAAATAAACTCACACAATTGCAAGTGAAGCACTCCGTGCTATTTCTTGTATATGCACAAAGTGGTTCAGTTCCAGCATGCCCAATCCTCAGAGCAGAATCCCCCCCCTCCTTTATTTTGACTCACTCCAATTGCATTTCACCTGTAGCATCATCCCAGATTGAAGCCCAAACTGTTCTGTGTGTGAAACAGAATAGTTTTACTGGACAGATTAAAAAAGACCAAAAAAAAAGACAATCATGAGATGTCTCAGAATAGGCAAGACGATGCTCTGCTGCAATACAGAAAAACACCACAAGGAGAGGATAAACATAAGCTCAAGTGAAAAGAAAAGCAGGAAAAACTGGCCACAAGCTTGTCTTTTGGGCAGGGAAAGGAAGCTCAGCTGGTGTGGCATCCCAGTACAGACCAACATTATTGCAAGCACAACACATTTTAAATGATGAAACAAAGCCCTCCATGGAATCACTGCCTTCCTCAGGGCACTGGGAAGATTCAGTCCATGCTGAGATGGTACGACAGTAATTGTTTGATAGTGCCCAAGCAATGTATCTCCACCCTGAATTCCCACGCCTGTAGCTTAGGGCAGTTAGATAATTACTGTAGGTGCTGCTTTTATAAATAACAATTTTCAAAGACTTATGCACATCTAGATTAAAGTGAAAACGTGCCATACACCTAAGGGAGCAGCTGCGTTAGTCTATTAAACCCAGAATAGGTGAGTTGTCCCTAGACAAATGAAGACATGATGCAAGAGCAGCAAGAACCACCAAAGACGGACTAGGTGCTCACAGCGAGGTCGCTGGATTGCAACGTGATAGTCCCAGTGGAACATTAGGAAAGAGTATTTTCGTTTTTAAAATGGCAACAGTCTAATTTTCTTGTCTCCTCATGCATGATTGGGAGTCTCACATTTCTGGATTATCTGGATTAGTGTAACTTTAATCTGTCACTGAACTCATTCCATCACCAGTTCTGGCAGCAATCCAGGCAGAGGACAGAAAACCTCCAATGCACTTCCTTTGGGAGCCTTCCTCTCCCTGTCCCCTTCGTATACATGGTGATGGAGCTTTTTCTGACTCAGAAATACTCTTGTCTTAAGTTCCCATTTCCTCTGAGAGCCTGAAATAACCACACCGCCATCTGCCACAGGTATCATTCTTCCCATTTTACCGTATCATATCATTACGTGACTCAAAGGCAAAGTATCAGATCCAGGAAGATGTACTAAGTTTCTTACACCTTCAAAAAATAAAAGCCTTAAGCAAGTAGCAACTTATCATGAGCTATTTTATTTGGTTCTAATTTGCATCAATTTTGAGAAAAAGGTGTTGACTGCACGAAGAGTCCTTCACTCAGTGTCACACTGAAAAAAGAGGGGGAGGGAAAAAAAAAAAGTTATCAATACTTCAAAATAGACTCCTAACTCTAACTTTTCCTTTGGTCAGCCCAGTAACTAAGAGCAGGAAACAGAGTTCTGCTGAACAAAAACTAGAATTGTGGCATTTCTCATGGCAGATTAGACTGTGCTAGTTATGAAGAAATCCCCTTCCCCTTCCTGCAACCACCCACTATGTCTCCCTCAACTGGGGAGCAGCATCCCTATTGCAGGATCAACTGGTAAAGAGGCATAGCAGCTCCTCTACCACCATCATGTATCAAAGTTAACTTCATGGTGTGTTTTTCACGATCTCCTGTAAACTATCAAGAGCTAAGATGCTCCTCACCACCAGATCCTCTTTCCTATTTAGTAGAGCTGTTCAGGCTGGCTCAAGAAGAAATTAAAAGTTGTTCTCTAAGAGTCTGAGCATTGATTTTTCTCATCTACTCAGATCCTCCCCAGCCAACACCACTGCAAGGCAACAACTTTGGGGAGGGAGAGAACAGCTGGGGATCCTAATCAGTTCAGCCATCTCAGCTTAATCTGCTGCTTATACACTAACTGTATCATCCCTATTCTGCAGCCCTTAGCGCTTATCTAGAGCTTCTGAGCACTGAGAGGCTTACAAAGTGTCCTCCCTCACCGTGGCCTGTCCAGGAGTCAGGATGTACAGCAGAGTGGAACATTTTGTGGGGGAGACCCAAAAACTTAGACCATTCGTGCTTGCAATGCCTTCTAGCTCTTATTAAAGAGAAGGATTAGTGTCTACCAAGTATCCAGTCCTCTCTCTTGGAATTACCCACCACATCACACACAAAACACACTCAGATTCACTCTAGAGCTGGGGCTGCTATGAAAGAGTCCCTTTAAAGATAAATTAAAAGCATGCCATCTGTAAATAAAGCAACCAGCACCTATGAAGCCAAACATCTTCACTAGGAAGAAAGGGCCTCAAGCCGAAAGCAATAAAATATCTCAGTAGGACCGTTAGAGTTTAAATTCCCTCTTTGAAGTACCACACAGTACTGTTGTTATGTGCGCTAATGAATAGCTCAGCATTCTCAGACTAGTTAAGCGCTACAAGGAATTAGAGATGCCATGTGCCAGCCACTATTTTTTGTGAAGTCACTGGCAATGCTTTTGCTCTAGTTGACTCTCTGAAGCCTTCAAAAAGTGGCATTGCTGAGGGTTTCCATAGAAGGAGGGAGGGAAGAAAGTGGAAACAGGTGTACTGGATAAAGAATAAAACCCCTGCCATTTATTTCTGAATAATAAATATTAATAAAATATTGACATTTCCTATAAAATGGAATATTAATAAAAATATTTTGTATTTATTTCTCACCAGTTGCAGAAGCAGCAAACACAACTGCTCAGCAGTGCTCTAGATAAGCATGTGCAAATAAGCATCAGACAGACATGTAGAAACGCAAGTTACCTATTCTCTAATCCCTCTTGCTCCTTTTGGTTACGTTCATTTGCAAGAGACTAAGGCCAGAGAAAGCTTTTAGGTATACTGTAATGAATAACAAATAACTGCTTTTGAACATAAACCCCCACACCTCTCCGCTGTCTAACAAAAAAGACTGCACTGGGCATCTTTCATAGGAGGTGCACAGCGTTACCAGGTGGACCAAAGCCAGAAGTCAAAGCCAGGACAACAGCAGAGAGAAAATAACTGTGATAAACTATTAACAGCAGCTCAGTGGCTTCTAAGCTTAGCCTCGCTTGAGCCAGCAGGAACAGTTCTGGATACTGCTTCATTGAACACACTGCCTTAAGCAACGCATCCTCATTCATTTGAGCATCTGTTTCACCTGTTAAAGAGCAGCATTTTTGGTCCTGTATGGGCTTTAAGTGACGTTACACTGCACAGCAGCCTTCAGAACACTTTCAAGGAAACTTATGGAGGGGGATGCCCTTAAAAACGTTAAAGCCCCTCTGCTTTTGTTTCTGTACTCTAGAGGCATTTCTACTTGTCCCCAAAATAAACCCTCACTCTCCATTCCTTGACTCAAAAGGTTGACGTAGAAGCTCCAGTACATCTTGTGAAGCATTGTCACTAGTGTGACAGCCTTGATGTACTTATGGTCCCTGGGAATTCAGCGGTAGGAGCAGTCCTGCTCAGCCTCCCTCAGGAGGAACCAAGCTCAGCAGCATTACCCTCAGACAGCAGTGAAGGAACTCAGCTCTACCAGCCAACAAATGTAACTGTCTTTTGGAAAGGTTAATGGGGTGGGGGGAGATGGACACAGCACAGATCCCAGATCCTGGAAAGCCTCCTTTCCCCACATACACATACCCCTAATCCAGCTAAAGAAGTTCCCTTTGAGAACCAGGGGCACCTCTCCCCAATCCCTGCTGCCTGAAACAGAGCTCTGCCCTTTACCAGCAGCCTGTGCTGTTACCATCTTCCAGGTGGCCTGTGCAGACTCAAAGAAGCAGTCCTGCCGCAGCGTGCCCTAATCTCCCATGGCAGAGAATCGTCAACGCTGCAGCAATACTGCACCTTGAAGTCTGCTGATTACCCTGGAATCAGTTAACACCAGGCAGGTCTCTGGGTAACAGCAAAGAAACAAGAAGTATTAACAGACAGTGCTCTTTGGGAGAAACATAAAAAACAAAAACAACCTCCCCCCCGCACACTTGTTTTTACTTACACTCCAATCAGTTCCAAGAAGTCTGTTTTTCACCCAGCATGCTGCTGTCAGGATACACACAGTCTCGCAGTTGACTACCATTTGTCATGGTTATTGTTTCCACCAAGAGAGATGCTGCCTTAGGAATACACGTTATCTTTACGTATCCAAACTCTCAGCAGCCTGAGATACAGTAAATTAAATAGCTCACCATCACCCAGTCCTTCTCTCTTTTCTCACCTCTTCCCCTCCCTACACATTCCTTGTCAGGTCTTATTGCACACTAGTGTCATCCACAAGCCAGAAGAAATGAGTGCCAGCTCAGATGCACGCGAAATCTCTGCCTCAGGCTCTTCTCCCTCCCTGCAAGGCTTCTGGGCAAGACCCAACTTAATCAGGGGTCACCTGTTCAACAGAATGGCTAAAAGCTCCCATGTCTCTTTAGAAACATTGGTCGCTCTAACCCAGGAAATGGTTCAGCCATTCTCTACCCAGAAAATAAACAGAACATGTTAACAAGTGTCTCACAGGCACCTACAAGGATAGCCTGGTGCTAAATTAGGACAGTTGTAAGTAGCTTCTGAAAAATACAAAGAACTTTTTTTTTTTGCTTTTCCCCACAGCAACTACTGTGACTAGTTTTCACAAACAGTTTCAGAATTCAAATTAGAGAAGATGACTGTGATATGAATTAGCATTTGGACTTGCATGTATCTAAAAAGCCCCAGCATCAGGTTAAGTTTTTCCTCTGGCGACAGCCTCCCCGATTTTTCTTTCACATGGATTCTCTAGTATCTCAAACTTTGAGCATACACCATGGGTGTTGTCTATGGAGCACAAATAAAAGCCACTCCCCATCACTTATTTTCAGGGAACTTATAGGAAGTCAGTATCTTTACAATGCATGTGTCAAATAAAACTGCACTTGGCAAATAGGTTCAGAAATTGTAGACAGAAAACACAGGGGGGAAAAAAAAAAAAGATACAACAAATGTGCATGAGCTCAGATGCCCAGGCGTTGTTTCCTTAGAAACCAGGCTAAAGACAGGAAAATCCTGTAACCAACAGCAATGTCTGTAGCAGAGCATCAAGATTTGATAGTAAAGCCTTGTGCTTTAGAGTATAAGCTCAAAAGTGAAAATCCTCCCTTTCCTCCAGATTATACAGCTGCAACACACTGACAGGAGTAGATAGTGACTGCCTTGTAAGATTCAGACACTAAAATTACTAGCAACAAGTGCATGGATGTGCATGATACAGATGAGATTATGATCAACATCATCCTTCCAGAGAATTGGCAGGAGGCTGCTGTATTATCAGCACCCAGGGTAAAAAGAAAGGATTCTCAGGGAAATCATCTGCATTTACTACTCTCTGAAATCAAGTGCAAATTTCAAAAAACTCCATCTACATCTTAAACAAATAGTGGGATTTCACCAAATAAAGGGGTGTGATGGAAACCTGTCCACTGTGTCTACCAGCCCACCTGGGAAATAAATGGAGAACAGTCCAGCATTAGCACCTATTGCACATGTGTAAGGCTACTTTTTCAAAAAGTTCTTCAACTCAAATCCTTTGCCAAAATTCACAGTGAATGGCACCAAGATGACTTTTGGATGAGTGTTACATGACTTGTTTCATATAGGGACAGTTACTAATGGAAACAGTCTAAATGCATACAGATTTCAAACAGTAAAAATCACTATTACAGGTGATACATAGCATAGGAAACCAGTGAGGTATAACTCCAGTAACACTGCTCTTGAGTATGTCAGAGAAGACTTCTTCCTGCAAGGACTCCAGAATAGTTGGTGTAGACTTTTATGTGGCAACGGTGTGGCTGTCTCAATGTGCAAAGCAGCAGAATTGGGTTGAAGAACTCCAAAACACATGGAAGTGAAAAGTCATTTTCTCAGAGTAGGCATTGCACTGTGCAAAGATGATGCTGGCCCAAGGGGGTCAAGGATCTTCCTGCCCTGTGGTAGAGCTGGGGAAAATTGTCCCAGAAAAGAGAAAGCATTTCTGAACACATTGGTTGGCTAGAGGTCTTGATCACAAGAGGACTGAATGTGCCCAGAGCACTAGGAATGAACAATCTCTGACTCTCTAGATAAAAACTTAATCTGTCAGTGGTGGAGAGTACATGTACCTTCAGAAATCTTAACAGTAGCTGGAAGAAATGGGTTTCTCCATTACTATTTCTTTAACTCAAAAGAAGGTGCCCGGTTGTCTGACAGTGCAATCTTTGAGCCAGTGGAAACAGAAAAAAACATGAAACCTGTTCACAAGCTGATTATTATGCAGATCAGCAATCGTTATCCTTTCTCTCATTACCTCAAATGCTTTCTGCCATCTGTTGGTAACAAACCTGCATCTGGCAGATTACCAGAGGAGCCCTAATCAATGGGTAATTGGGGTAGAGGATTTTGTGGACAATCCTGGCAATGAAAGCACAGAAAAAACTTACAGCAGGAGAAGAAAGTTGGCCTCTCACAAGCGTGTGATCCTACACCTAGCATTTCTCTACCATTCTGACAGAATTTCTTCTTGTTGGGAAGTGTGCGAAGTAGGGGGGGAGACACAGATTTGTCACAGGCAATGGGATGAATTATACTAGCCTCTGTAATGATACCTCAAGCAAAAGGTTAATTTCCAACAGATTATACCAACGAGTGCTGCCAGGAGAGGCACAGAGCAGAGCAAGCACAAACACGCATGAGTTTGCATTTCCACGGTTGCCTCTTAAAACCATCTGTTAATGAGACATAGAGGATGCTACGGACTCTTTCAAGTAATGGCTCCTAATCTAGTCTTAGTGCCTTCTGATAAGAAATGCTCAAAATACGTCCCCTGCAAGTTTTCCTTCTCCAGCTGTGTATTCAGGTACCTGCTCCATTCCATATAGCCCTTCCAAGTCTTGATTACAGCAGCTCAGATATAATATTTACATTATTCCCCTCACTTCCAAAGGAAACAAAGCTTTTTAAATCACACTTACTGGTGCTGAGCTCCCAACAGAGACATACTGACAGATTTCAACTGAATTTCAGAATGAGGCAGAGTCTCAAAGTTACCAGATTCCTACAAGTTTTGAGGGAAATGGCAGGTGGGTGGAACAGAGGAACTCAGCCAGCGCCTCCGCTAAGGTAAAGCAAAGGGGGACTTGCTGCTCTGCATTCCCATCACCAGCTGGCTGGATGGTCAGCAAACACTTTGAAGCTACTCTGCACTCATGGAACTGTCATCAAGTGACCACCACTGCGGCCATCCTCTACCATGAGTACCTAGAGAGTAAGAGATGAAAGTTGAAGTGGCAATTGTAAAGACCTCTGTAAGAATCAGACTTCATTGATTCATCTTTCAAAGAATGAATCAAAATGAAAACAGTCCTGTACTGTTAGAAAGATCCAATCCATGCTGTCTGCCCTTCTGCCATTCTGTATAGACCCAGAGGACAATTTCAAGCAGAAAAATGTTCAGAGCATTTGACCCTGTCTAATCACATTATAATAGTGCTTGAAATGTCAAGGTATCAGAGTTTAACAACACCACAATAAATCAACAAGTTTAAGTAATCTCCCAAAACTAGATAGAAGTGGGTTAAAAAGGTAGTGCCCTTTTTTATTTTGGTTTTATTTTTAACTTTGCCTTGCAGGCCACTGCTGTGTTTTACCTGCTTGCACTGGCCCCAGCAACTGGGAAGGTACATGCATAACATCTACTGCCCAGACACCACCCTGGGAGTGTTGCACTCATTGGAGCATGGAAGGAACACGGAATTCTTGTAGTAAGAAAGCGGCCCAAAGAAAGGAAGTAGAAATCCCTATAGAAATATCCAAATGCTGCCAATGCCCATGCACGCTGGGCTGGGCTCCAAAGTGTTTTGGGGTGATAAGAATCCTTATTAGGCACCTGAAGATGGGAGAGGAGCACCAACACCCCAGCTAAGATGTGACAGAAAAACAACATCCTCAAGCAATCTAATATCCAGGCTGCTGTGACTAAAAAGTGAGAACATGAATCTTTACTATTCAAAGGGACTAAAAGGAGACAGAGAAATGCAACTGAAAGTTGGTTTCAGAAGCATGTTCCCAAGAGATACAGATCTCATTTCCTTCCTGCTATTAAAGGAAAAGGGTGACTGATACGTATTGGATTACGTTTGGGCAGAGAGCAACATCTCCATTTAGTCAAATCTGGCAGCTTTTTTTTTTTTTTTAATTCAGCATTTCAGGGACATTACTGCAATCTCCATCTAACAGCTGCAGCTTGCAACATGCTGGTTCACTTGCATTTGCATCCCTCCCGACAGTAGGCATCTGGACACAGTAACTTTTTGTAGGCTACCAACTTGGGCTGGTACCAAAAACCAAGGGTTTCATATGGTTTGTGACCCAAATTAGATAACTTAAAACTTTCAGAGAGGAAACAGAAATAGTGCTAATAGAGATTTGCCACATAGGTTTTTTTGGGTTTTGCTTTCATTTTGAAATGGGGATATTGTGTGACCCCCATCTTGAAAGGGGGAAGAAAGAACTCAGTCTCTTCTGTGCAAGACCAGATAGCTATTTGTCAATGGAAGGAATACTTTCTCCGGCCATCCTGAGCCTCCCATACGCATGAATGATGTAAGTCAGAAAGAAGGGGACACAATGAAAAGCCAAATCCTCTTCAGATAGCATTTGTGGCATTGGAAAACCAGTGAAAAAATACAAAAGATCCAGACTCATTTCCTCAACATGACTGTGCTACTGTGGGCAATCTCTTCAGATTTTAATGTCAAGCTTTGTTAAAACAGCCATCCTGTTGCTTCACTGCTTAGACAGGTCTGAACAGCTACACTGGACAAGTGAGAGGTGGCATCAGTTCAAAGACATGACACTTAAATGTCCTGCTGAGACCTTAGTAGTGACTCAGCTGTGTAAGCATCTAAGAGCATTTTAAGGATCCTGAGTATTTCAATATACAGACAGGGTAGTTTAGGAAATGAAAGCACCTACAAGCCAGATATGAGACTCAGCAGCATCTAGAAGACTTGTTACATCTGTAACCTTCTTGAGTCCAAAAGTATGCTCTGTCCTACTCTCTAACTCCTCCTTGTTCCACCAATATAGGTTTGTAGATCATCCGCTGTGTCTGTTGCAAATGATAAAATCCGAGACACCCTTTCCCTCACAACCTTCTCTTGATGCTCCTGTCTGTGACTCAGAGAAAAGTAGTACACCCTTCAGGAAAGAAAGATTGGCCAGAAGCAAGTATTTTCACAGCCTGTACTAATTCGGCTGTATCGGAATAAAGACTGCAAGTTATTTCCAACACACTACCCTGATACAGCTTTGGTCTGTCTCCCACATTTCATCCTTCTGAAATCTGCAAGCCAGTGGGCCTCTTGTTACCTTCTCCACATAATTCTCCTCCTTTCTGCGTTAATCTTCAAGCTTAGCAGCAGGGAGTTTCACCGTTCACCCCCTATTAACCCTTCCTAAATTTAGTATTTATGTCAGAATCAAACAGTTCTTTGCTAAAGCATTGAGCAGAGAAGGTGAAAGTAGTGAGTGGAAGACAGAGATGGCTGCTGAGCTGGTGCCTGTCCCAGTGACAGAAGAACAAATAAAAAAAGGTACAAAGTGTCAGGCATCACAAATGGCCACCATTACTGTTAATTCAGGGTCTCATAAGGAGGCAGTCAGCTCCAGAAGTGTTCCAACTTCTGAAGAAGGGGATAAGAAGAGAGCACTTCGAAGATCTGCCCAAGACCCTACCTACAGATTTTGGCTGACTTACAACAGGGAGCATTCAACAAGCTTGCTCTTGCCTAGCATTATGCAGATGTCCTGAAGGACTGACAGTAACATCCAGTGTTGTGTGCAGAAATTCTTCCTGCTTCCTCATTTCAACCTACGTTCAGCCTGAACTTCCCAAGTTGTTTATTTTCTTCAGAGTGTAACTCTGGGCAGAACAAGATGCCTGACAGACAAATAATCCACAGCATCGAGTGAGCAACTCACTGTAGCTCAAAGGTGGTGAAATGCAGTACTGAATCACTCCGTTCCATGAAGTTACCACTTTCCAGGTACCTCTTGTCAGGGCTTACTGACTGCTGAATACTGCTATACATCGCTCCACTTCAGTCTCCTAAAACTTGCTGCCTGTACAAATATTAAGTACGTCAAGGATCACAAGACATTTCTCAATCAATACCCAACAACAAATTTAAGAAGACGCTACTTATAAACAGAAAAGTCCACATTAACTGATTTGCAGTCACAGAAAAGGACATTTCTATGTGGTCCTTGAAAAGTCTGAGCTGAGGGAAATAATAAATAAAAGAAGTTACTTTGCCGTTTATACTTGCTTTCTCACTAAGAATTTTCAACAGAATGAAAACAAACTCTAGCTTATTATGGAATGGGTTTCGGTATGTTCCGCTTTCATTAGATGTTTCCTGTACTAAAATATTTTTTGCTTCGGAAAGTCTGCAGCTGCAAGTCTTTGAAGCACATACTGAGGATTACCATAAGCAACCTTTCAGAAGAACATAGCAGAAAGATGACATGGTCCTAGTTATTCCAATCTCATTAACTGGGCAAGCAGACAAGTGTTTGAAACAGACTGCAGAACATAAGGAAGTGCTTTTTTCCCAAAAAGGCTGCTCAGCAGAACGTACCAGTGTAACACAAATGCAGATGGCGCTCTGCGACAGTCATGCTGTGTCACACCGGCAAGTATTAAACAAAGAATTGGGACATCTAGGAGAATAAGCCTCAACTCTGTTTCCTCCTCACCCGGCAACATTCTGCTCAGTTCTTTCAAACAGCATGAGCTGATCTGAGGTTATGGCCCTGTTATCAAGGATGGCAACATATGGCTCAGCTATACATGGAATACTATTTTATTTAGATCAGCTACACACATTAATGTTATCTTGATAGCTACGATAAGAAAAATTGGGCAACAGCTATTTTGCTAGAACCATTTTAATTAGCTAAAGACCAACAATTTTTGATTACCCATACCTTCACAGGCTCTTACCAGAGAATAAGTATCTTGTTTATATGATGAAAAACAGGCAACAGCCATCAAAACCAGACATGGCAGCTGCTAATTATTGTCACGTAGAGTCTGGAGAGGAAAGTCCTAAAAAAAACTATTACAGCAGCCTTCGTGTTCCTCTTTGTCGGTGACATTCCTAATTCATCCAAAGGCATTGGCCCAGTATACATGCCCTTGAGTGTGAAAAAAGGAACAGGGTTAAAATATTAGAGATCAAAATGCACCAGACAAAACCACACTGTGCACCTTATTTTTAACAAACATGGGAAAATAAAATAGAATCTATAGATAGGAGCAACTGTCTATGAACCCAGTTCCACAGTAATCATTTATTTATTAGAAAATCTATTCAGTATGTACACGCAGAGATGAAAAAAAGACTGCTGAATAACTGACTAATTGGAAAACACAGATGTCTGCTTAAATAGAGTCCAGCAGCCTCCAAGTTCAGGCTGTGTTCCGAAGATCATGTCCCGTGCCAAGTGACCAGCACTTGGATTTCAATTGCACAAAGTGGAGAATATCTGCTTTTGGACACCAAACCAGTTGTTCCATCCTTTTCCTATAAGCCACCACCCACAATGAACCATTCAATATGGAGCATGAAATGAGGGGTAGACTACGGTTCAGCTTCTCTTGAACACTTTAATTGCAAAAATCTCTATCAGTAGTATTCTGTTACAGATGAAGCAAACAAGCTATGTGTTAAACAAACAAAAAGCTAGATCAAATCCTCTTCTGAAGACAACCCAGCCTACAAAAAGCTAGATCAAATCCTCTTCTGAAGACAACCCAGCCTACAAAAAGCTAGATCAAATCCTCTTCTGAAGACAACCCAGCCTACAGCCAACACAGCAGCAGCATAGCAGGAATATATGAATACCTACGCATCAGCAAAATACCAAAATTACCACCTGACACATATCTGGTACAGCCTATAGACCCCTTATAAAACAAAGGTATTTATGTGGTGTTCGGAAGCAGATGATGGAAACCTCTGTGCAGTGAGACAGCCTGATGTTGTACAGACACATCAGCTGTGCTTATTCCCACACCATCCAAGCTCTGCAGCTCAAGCACTGAATTAAACCAGCTCTGTGACCATCATCACAGGGCCATGAAGCACTGCAGGAAGTCTGAACCCAATACTGACTTGCTGCAAGTTGGAAACTGTCCTGGCCCGACAACTGAGTGGCCCGACAATAACAAAGCGAGTCTGTAGGATTAGTTATAGCTGTACTTGTAACCTTAGAGTTGCTGCTGTAGCTTCCTTGTTCCTAAGCAACCAGTCTTACTCAAACAGGCTGCCTTCAATAACCTCTGGCCATTACAGAGAGGAAACGCCCCAGCCCTTTTTCTCTCCATCCCAACCGGTTTCAACAGGTAGATCTAACAAGTTTGTTTAATCTTATTCCCCTCCTTCCACCTGAAAGCAGCTGCAGGCCAGGTTGCTTTAAAGCTCATGCCCCAAATAAGTAGCCTGATGCCTTTCCATGAGATCTGGGAGTGAAAAAACCCAAACACCGAGATGAAGGGGAAGTATCACAAGTCTCCAAAATCACAGTAAGGGCTCAAATCCTAGAGGGCTCATAAGGTGTAAAGTCTGGACTGGGCATGATCAGAGACAGCAGATAGTTCAGGAGCTGAACCCATAAACAACCCACTGCAAATTTAAGGCACTCCTGTAATGTTCCACTTTCAAGCCCTAAGCTCTTCAACTTTACCAAAATTCCTATTCCAAAGGAAATGAGCTTTTTCTTCTTCAGCACCTGAGTGTGAAAAGTACAGATCTATCAATATTGCAGTTCCACTGGGGAAGCTTCTCTGAAGTCGGATACATAAAGTTTGGCCAAATTATCTTATAGAAACCCCATTTCCTTTCCTTTCTAGGGCATCCCTTCCTCCATGTACACAACGGATACGAGATCCTGGCCAGCCTCTCTCTGCTTTGAGGATGCCGTAAGATTCTCTCATAAACACTACACATACCGCAGTGAACCACACAGTACTCCATCTATTCTGGAGAAAGTGACTTAATCTGTCTGAATAAAAATAATAATAATTTTAAAATCCCAAATTCTGTAAGTCTGTTACATTTCAAACCTCAAATTTCATCTCAGCACATTTGTTGCAAGGAAGAGGCCCATTTTCAGTCTGTCTTCCCACAGTTCAGTACAGGGTTGTTGGATGAAGTGATGCCAGGAACAATACTTCCATGAATTGCCACAAGAAGCTAAGTATTTGCACTCGTAAACATAGACAGTCTTTATGCTGATAGTGACAGGGCAGTAGTGAACAGGAACTACCAGTTCCAAGAACTACATGCTAATACATGACTACAGCCTGAGTCAAACTACAACATCTAATTTTGATGGAGTACAATATGTTCCTACTCCCACTTGCCCCTTTATTGGGACTATGACCCCACAACTCAGAGGCAAAAGCAAACACGCTAACTTCTCTGTTCATGCAAGTCAGTGTCCAATATCATATTACAAACCCTACTTTACTGCTGCTTTTAACAAAACACACCAGATGTGATCTCAGGCAACTAAGGAGCTGGCTCACATTCACTTCTACCATCTCTGCGGCCGGGACAGGATGAAGAGGAAGCAACCAAAAATGGCCAGACCCAAGGACACCAGATATTGCAACTCCAAGCCCAGGGATGATCTCTCTACAGTTTACTAAATCAGCTAGGTCTGTAGGAACTTACACTAGAACGCAATTAAATAAAAGAGGACTGATACTCATTTGTTAACAGCTTTTGATATTCAAAACCTGAAAAACAGTGATCTGTGAACTGAAACTGCCTTTTAGTTAGAGACAATTCTTTTAGCATCGTTGCCTCCAATAACTACCTTACAGATCTGTCTCCACTTTCCCTCCCCAAAGGCACTGGGAACCTGCTTCAGTTCCTCACTGTTACGTACCTTCCATTCTTCCGCTACAGAACACTTTTAGCTCCTTTGCAACAAACCACAGTATTTAAATGGACAGCACTGACATCTAGTGGTTTGTTAAGAACTTGCCTTGCTAAAGTTCCAGCCCAGTCATTTATTTTTAGAAAGGTGACAAAACACGCAGCTCTCAGGGTTTCAGTTATCTGCTTCTAACTACACAGACCAACAGCAGGTACACCTGAAATTCTCTACAAACTCTTCCATAACACACACTCATCGTTGTCTCCCCCAGCTCACAGTGTTTCTCCAGCCTGTTGCTTGAAGCCTAGGAGAGGTGAGGTAGTAGGCACAAGTTTGATTTTGGCCCTGCCTGCACAGCTACGTTTCTTCAGTGTAAATCTACCTGCAGATATTTGTTCTGGTTACATAGGGCTGGGGCTCCCACCCACCCTTCCTTTTGGTTACGCTGCTCTCTAGCTGCGTTGAACTAAATGGTAGGGGTTATTCACGCAGACAAGGACAAGACCCAAGGCCACATCATTTCTAACAGCTGGTACGCAGTTCATTCACAGCTAAAACAAACAAACAAAGACCTGTGATTTCTAAAATGTAACTGTGCTGAAATTAACAAGGAGAAAAGACAAGAATGCTATTCTGAAAGCAAGGAGGAAGAGATCTTGCAGATTAGATTTCTGGGAGAACAGTAAGCAGTTCACTTCCCTCCACCCGCCCAAAAAACCCTCTTACCTCTTTCACTGAGTGATATTGCAAAATTGCCAAGCAGCACAGGTGAGTGGTTATTGAAAACTTTTGAAGCATGTGTCAATGTCAGGAAAGTTCAGAAGGTATCTTTATGTAGCTTCCTGTACTACTGGTACTAGTCATTGAATCACTGCTGGGGTCTTTGCAGGCGTTAACACTCTCCACAGTCAATTACTTTAAAGATTTTTTCAGCTAACAGTGGTGAGGAAGCAGGAGATTTGGGGTATATTTATCTGGTGCACAAGCCTACAGCCCTCAGAGAAAGTTGCATACTAGTCATTAAAAAAACCCAGTTAGTTCTGGTTTTGTTAACTGTGAGATATTAATACCCAAGACTGGAATAATCAGTAGGTTCTTGAAGTACCTTCCCCTATCACCTCATCTCAGGCAAAGTCTTGAGGGTTTTTATTTCCTTGCTATGCCTCAGCTCCCACACATACGCGGTTCTTCCAATATTATGGATGAGCAGATCTTCCTGGAATGGTATATAAGCAAATAATATTGCTAATCTTCAGAGCACAACAAACATTTAGCACTGTGACTGTTCTGTAGCACTAATAGGAAAAGAATGGAAGAGCAAGAAAGCATCCTTTAAAAACCCCCAAAAGAGAGATGGAACAAGCATTAAAAACATCCCAAAGAAAATAATTAACTTGAAATTACTCCCTGCATCAGAATTAGTTCCTACTCATGTTTCTGCTAAAGAGCAGAAAAATAGCCACTTGCCTTTGACCAGAAAGCGGTTTGGGTGGGGGGCTACTGTTGCTTTATGACAACATATACAACCTTCAATATCGCACTGCTTACATGAAAAGATGATGATTCAGGAGTGGCCAGTTATAACAGGTTTAATGATGAACTTCAAAAGACATCACATTTAGTTTTCATCACAAATTCTTCTGCCAGAAACATCATCTTACTCAAAGCATAAGACTATCCAGAGCCAAAAAAACCCTGCAGCATGTGGGGTTTCTGAACCACCACTTAAGAGAACCACTGAAACAGTGGTTTCTGATAAGCCAGCAACAAACGCTACCAGGTGGTGATGAGACTGCCTATCCCAGGGCTCCAACAATGAAAAGAGGATTTCAAAACCTCAGTTCTTCCTACTGTCAGCTCCAGTTTTCATTACTCCTGTCATTTTACACAGATAAGATAAAATTCACTCCTTCCAGGCTGAAGCTCCCAACAAAAGCATAGATGTTCTTCTGGAGCTCCGAATCATTATCAGAATTCTTAGGTCAGCTCCTTAAGGAAACCAACTTATATTCCCTTTCAATGATGTGAAGACCCATTTCTACAACCCCACAAACGGGGTAAATGACTAGCACATTGACAGAGGTACTCAGGACAAGCACATACATTCATGTGAAAGAACTGGAGAGGTTTTTCAGAAGACAGTATTTTCTATTGCCTTAAAGAATCATCATTGCTCATTTAGATCATTGCATTCTTCTGCCAATTACTACCTTTGTGATTCAGCCCCAAACAGCAGAACTCCATTAAAATTTTTGTTTCTTCAAAAATAAAACAAGGAGCCCTTGCTAAATCACTGAAGAAAAGTTTTTGTTTCCTCACTCACAATGTAGTGATTGCCACCTTCTGGGAAGAATTCTCAAAGTGAGAGCAACAGACAGGGGCATTGACCTGCAGCCATCTCCAGAAGGCATCAAATACTGCCAGGAAGGTAAAAGACTGCCTGGTCACAAGGTACCGGCTTCAAAAGGCAAAGCAAATTTCATACCAACAGAACTTTTCTGTAGCCTACCCTTGAGGGAACCTACAACTAGATCTCTAGTGTAGTGCTCAAGCGCAGCTTGAAGAGGACCACAGCAGGACCATGCAAATAGGCTGTGTTCCTGCTTGCAGAGTATCAGCTGAAACATCACTACTGCATATATCGATTTTGGTTTGGGGTGAAGACAAAACCAAGACCCACTATACAAAGACAGTCATAATAGAAATAGGATGGAAAGAGGGAGGAGGGGATGAACAGGCTAGGAAGTATTGCCAGAAAGAGTACCTAGAGAAAACTCAAATGTATGGGCTTGTCCATAAAGCTTGTGGGAAAGAATTATACACTTTGAATTGCAGGCAAACGACTTAAGTGTATTACGAGACACTCCTGCTTGAGAACTGTACACATTTTTATATTACATTGTATAGAAACTTGTGTTTGTGTAGCATGATGTTTACAAAATATATATGCAAGAGCATTTGCCCTTTCATGTTCTTTCCATGTATGTGGTTATAGATTCTCAACAAAAAGGAAACAGAAGGCAATTCTAGCTTTGGAAGTGATGAATGAAGACTACACTGATTAGTGTTCTTCACTACCTTTCCCTTCAAGCTTGTCTTCACCAAAACAAACACCACACAACAGGGAAGATAAATTATAGGCTGTTCCCAATTCCTTCTGGACAAGGCACTCCATCAGCTTCACACTGAGAACCTCAGAAGAACTGTAAGCAGCAAACTCCGCTAAATATATTCCAGTAGGTTAGCTCTAACTATTGTCCAAGTTCTTAGACAGCCATAGCTACGTTTCCCCATTTTTCAAGACTAGTTCACTGTAATCCTGATAACTAGACCCCGCCACTCTTTCCTTAGAGTTCCACTGAAGCCACTGTGTTCCTGCTTCTGGAGGTTATATTCCCACCACAGAAGCTTCACAAGTTGTGAACAAAACCACTCTGGTCCACTGACAGTCGCAGATTTGGAAAACTACATCCAGCTTTGCATCTCCTCTTCATACTTTTGGGGATCAATAAAAGGTTTGTCAATGGACCGGATCATCAGCTCACCACAGTACACGCATTCAGCTGCCACAATATCGTCAATGTCAGCTTTGATCTGTTCCCGGCTCTGCTGCCCCTTCCCCAAGCTAATGGTATCTGCGTCCTTGGGACGATGGTGGCTCTTGGAAGGCTGACTGGTAGCTGCCAGTTTTTTCTGAAGATCTTCGAGTTTTGCCTGCTTATAGGCAGGAAGGTTTGGGAAAACTGCTTGGAGGAGACAGTCATAGTGAAACATGTGACCACACAGGAAAAGGTAAAAAGGGCGGTTTAGAAGCGGGAAGTCACAAGCAGCACATTTTTCCTGAGGCTCCACAGAGCCATACTTATTTCTCATTTCCTGGATGTCCTCTCGGATTCTCTTGGCACTCTGTGTGGCTTCCTCCATCTCCCTTTTCAGCTCCTCAATGTGCTTGTTGTAGTCCTCCAGGGAGTTACAGATTGCCTCCTTGAAATGGTCAATGGTGACGAAGTCTGGAAAGAATGGCAGGACATCTTCAATCTTCAGCAGGGCACAGCTGGAGAGACAGGCCATTGCCTTCTTGACATCCTTCTCTTCCTGAACAACATGGCGAGCAATCTTCAACCAGAGCTTCTTCCGGAGCTCCTCATCATCTTCAGGGAGATCTGCACAGGACTTGGCAAGATCAACATCCACCTAGGAGTTGGACAGACAAGGAAACTGAGTTGAGCTGCTCTCTTTGTTTATCCACCACTCAACTTCAAAGCCTGCTGTCCATTATAGGAGGCGTTAATAGAAAACTTCTATTGCTATGTCATTGCCGAGGACTACACTACTGGCCTGCTCCTTATTTACATGTCAAACACCTCTCCTCTCCACCAGTATTCCCCCCTGAAGATTCGCTTGCTACCCAGCAGAGAACAACAAAGCCCAGCACTACAATAAGGGCAAATCCATGTTACAGTATCTTTGCTGGCCATGCATTTCAGCAGAGACATAGCAGTGACAATAGAACAAAATCCTACATCTCCCTGAAGCTCAGACTAAACTGACAAAGGAATTCTTCTGTGATAATTATCACAGCTAGGAATAGGAAGTAATTAGAATCCTGAACAATAGCTATGCAAATGCACATACGTTAAAAGTAATTTATGTTAGAGACTGAGCTTAAGACAGACAGTACTCCCTCTTGTACTTTCCCCACCCCTACCTTCAATTATGGCTTGTCAGTCAGCAATCTATATAAAACAATGTGAAGGCACAGAAGAGACAGGTATTTCTTCCTAGACATAGCTGCACACCTCCTATACTGATGAGTCTGTCCAGTTCCTCTCAATGCTCGATTGTTCAAGATACCCTGAACAAGCTACATTCCTATATATCATAGCATGCACGCACAGACACACACATACCTGTAAGGCGAGATCCACAGCCTCCTCATACAATTCCATCACTTTGTAAATATGGACACATGCATGGTGGTGCCCATGCTCTGCACACAGGCGCAATGCATACTTCAGGTCATAGTGGATCCTGTTTGGGTTGGTTCCTGCTTGCTCCAGGTATGACAGCAGCGAGTCTGGCCGACACAAAGCATAAAGAGACAACAGGTAGTTGTGAATGGCTTGCTGGGTTTCCTCCAACTGATAGACACAGAACTCCATATATCTAATGGCTTCATTGATCTGCTGGGTGCTGGCACTCTGGCTGTAGTTAACAAGGGCTGGAATGAGGTTCCTGGCATCCAGTCTAGAGCCCATAGAAATCCAAGCGTCAACCACCTTCTTGGGAATATGCTGGATGAGGACTGGAGAGAACTTGTAGAACAGCTTCTCGTCTCTGTGCCTGGACAGCACATTTAGAGCTTCATCGTACTCATCGTGCTGGCAGTGGTGAGCTACTACGCGCTCATAGTCCTGCATGATAACTGCAAAGTAGACCATGTGCTCTGTGTCCCCATGGCTTGCCAACAGCTCATAAATAGATGCCCGGTTATTAAACAGACAGTCTTTGTTTTTAGGACTGCTCAGGAAAGTGCGAAACCTCTCCCGTGTATCCAAATAGAGATTTCGCTGTGAGGGATCTCCTTCCAATATGCCCAGCCAGTTCAGGTAGAGCTCCGTTAACCACGTGGTCAACAGAGTGGTCTGTGTCTTCTCAGAAGGCTTTAGGTTACTTAGCTTCTTAATCAGAAACTCCATCAGGGCCTCTTCTTGCTTGGCTTCAATGAACTTAAGGGCAATTTCCTCGAAGTAGTTCTGGGTCAGTGCATAACATTTGGCACTGTCTAGATACCTCTTATTTTGGAAGCAGTGCTCTGCCTCTTTTGCCAGCACAATATCTAGACACTCTGGACGGTCTTTACAGTACTCTTTGGCTAAATCAAATTTGTTCATATTCATATACATCTTCCACACATCTCTAGATTCCCGCTGGACATGGTAGCGGAACACTACTTTCTCAGTGTGGATCCAGATCTGCTGGACTGTGGGATCTTTGATCATGCGTGTCAGTAAGCCAAACTTCTCCTGGAACAGATCTTGAAAAACAACCTGCCCATTCAGAGTGCATACAGCCTTCACCCGATCAGGCAGCAGCAAGAGGAAGTGGAACTGGGTAAGCACAATGGATATTGGCTTGTTCACAGTTATGTCAATATCAGAAGGATAAACCCAGACCCGTTCATCACTCAAAATTGAATCAGGGCGGCTATAATCCAATGTACCATATAAAACACCATTTCCCATCATCCAAGCAAAGGAGCGTGGGTTGGAACGCAGTTTTGGGGTGTAAAAGGCTATCTCACTGAAACCAAGGTTGGCCGGAAACTCCCGGAAGCTGGGCAAATGGTCAGCATGCATAGCAAATATGGAGCTGAAGCCTTGCTGCTCCGTCCCTTCAGGCACTTTGCCAACAAACTGGAAGAGTCTCTTTCGAGTGGTGGCTATAATAAAAAACTTCCCTTCTATGCCTCGTTCAATCTCCAAGCAGCAGACTGGGGCAGGTCCCGATTCCTCCTCCAGAGTGTAGACCTGTCGGAAGTACTGGTCGGGGTTAGTGCTGAAGAGGCTTCCCTCGCTGACAGAGATTTCAGCCTCATAGATCTGCCCCTGGGCTGTCCCCACCAGGATAGGCCCAGTGTTGGTCTCTGAACCAAGAAATTTGTTCCAGCCCACGCTTTCAATCAAGTGGCCTTTCCAGCGGGAGAGCGCTCGCACTTTCTGAACACTTCTGTTCAGGTAAAGGCATTCACTGGTATTCAGAGCAATCAGTAGATGAGAGCCTACCAACAGGAGAGGGGTACGGGAAGAAGAAGGAGAGAACAAATTAAGACTGTGCCTAAACAAGCCAAATTCCTGAGGTTTCTAATCCTCACATTTGATAAGCTCTGACAGCAGTATACTAAATCCAAATCTTTCCCAGGCATTCATAGGAATGTGGGGGAATTCCATGCTGGATCAGAACGGTAGTCTATATTTTGCAAACTTAAAATACTGTCCCAGATGCTTCAGCGAGAAGGTATTCTTCTGTTTTGATAAGTATTCTAAGGATAAACAGTTCCCAGAGTTCTCTCCTATCCCGGGCAGTTGGTGACAGATATGAGCATCTCTTCCCAAATTTTTGGTTTGTTTTTTAAAATCAGTCAAGGCTACAGTGAGCTGCAGATGTTTTACAGTCCTTTTTAAAAATTCTTATATGAACACAGCACTGGGTGATTTCCTTTTATTGGTTTTAGCAGCCTTGCTCAGAACAGCCTAATTGCGTATGTTAATTTCAGAGAGTTCAAAAGCAACAACATACACACAACAAACCAGTGTTTTTCTAATAGGACAGGGCAAATTAGTAGGCAGGACCCCTGGGCAATGGAGTCCTGCCCACAGAAGAACCACCCATTCTCCTTATTTACAGAACAGAAGGAGAACTCCTTCACCAGTGCTTGTTATGCACAATCAATTGCATCTGCTGCTAACCACTGTCTGTAAATATACATAGTCCACCACCTCACCTGTGTGGTCCAAAAACATCTTGTAGACTTTGGCTTCATCTTTGCGTCCCAGCTCTACCTGATTAGGTTCATCTGGCTTCCCAAGATCAATCCTACAAAGAGAAACCATGAAAGCATGCTTCCAACAAAAGCCCATGTAGGCGTAATTGCCTACCGTTTTCCATATTGGGTTCACAGCTTCTTATCCAGTTTGTAATTTTCAGTTCTCTAACAACTTATGAAAAAAAGAAAGGCAAGGAAAAACAAGCAATAACTTCAGGTCTCTGGCAGCATTACCTGAGAAGGGTGTCTTTGCCAAGGCTCATACAGAGCTGGTTAGACGAGACCACTAAGCTGTTAATTTTCTCTGGAGGAGCAAAATCAATCCTTTGCTTGTTAAATATTGGTGTTTCCTTCTCCAGCCGTGCATTCACATATCCTGGAGAAAGAACATGAACACTTAAAACCAAAACAAGACAAAAACCCACAGCAACTACCACCCCACACTACCTCAAAATCTAACCTAAAACACTAGAAAGATCATCCCCTGCTCTGAGTTTTACTGAAAAGAGAGCATGCTGCATGGAGCACAAACACAGAGAGCAGCACTCACATAGATATGTGTAACAGGAAGAAAAGTAGTAATACGCTTTACTGTCTTGTCACAGAACTGCAAATTTGTCACAAGCGTTAGTTTGCAAGCACACAGAATTCCAGGGAAAGCCACAAAACTGCCACGTAAACTGCATAAAAAGCTGAAAATGAGAGTAGAATCACAAAGTAATTTGTTTTCCTTGGTTGACAGTTTATTTGTTCAAGATGGGAAAGAATGGCTGGTATTACATAAGACACAAAGGCAGCTCTGGTTTGACACTCCCATACAAACTACCCAAGAGACCACTGTGGCATTAATTGAAATATATTTCTCTCTTATTCCACGTTGGAACTGAATGAGCTACCATACTTGACATCCATCATTTGCAAGCTGAAGCTATTTTTAAAGCCCTGTTGGGTTTTTTTTTGTATCCACATAGCAGACTTCATCATAGAGAGAAGTCTGTTGGATTATTTGCTGCAGGGAGCACAGCTGGAGGTCACAATGATGCTTTTACCATAACTCTGTTTCACCAGCCATAACACTATCCTAATTGCAACTTTCCAGTTGTTGCTGGAAGGCACGTGAACTACTTATTAGAGCCAAAACAATAACCAAGACCTGGTGATTGCTGAATCAATGCTCCAACCTTGGCATAAATTGCTTCCTGAGCTAAAATCCATTCAGATGGGTTTACTGTTTCATGATAAATCCCAAGATGGAGCCAGACTAATCTAATCCTTAGATCTTTTTGAAAACCATGCCTGAATTCTAAGAAATGCACAATTAAATTCAAATTAGAGTTACGGGTTGAAGTTTGACAAGATACCTTACGGGACATATATGTTGTGTTTTAAGCCCACCAAAGCAAACCTGACGAATCAATGCACTGAAAATGGGAGTGTACAACCAGAGCAAGTGAGGTCATGCGACTAATTGAGTATTCAGCTAGTCGGTTTAGTGCCAATAAGCTTGGGAAACGTGGCATCCATAGGAAGGCATGTTGACAGATTACTTATGAAGGACATCTCTGTGGGAAAGGCAGAGAGTGGAGAAGTAAGGTCTGACTTGAGGGACATGACATACCTCTAGAGAAATATGTTAATAAACAAATAAAACTTAAAAATCTCCTGCTTTAAAAACCTCTTATGATCTTCAGTGCAGATGGGCAAAGCACAAGATGCAGTTCAAACTTATTCCTTTGGCTACGACAAAGGCAAAAGCCCAGCCATAGGCAAATGCTCAACAACCTGAAACTTTTAAAACAGGTGAACCTGTAACACCACGTGGCAACACAGAGAAGCAGGATGACAGATTTAGTTTTCACTGAAGATAGGTAGACCCCTGCACCCAAACCCATGGGACTTGCAGAGACCATGCTATTCTATTCCTAAACAAGGACAGCACTCTTTATGGTCTTCCTACGAGGAAGAAAAAAAACCTACAAAATAGCTCAGATGTGCTGAGAACTGCAAAAAAGAAGGCATTCATACAAAACCAAAACCAAGAGATGATACTCATTAGCAAAATCCTGCAACATATGTGCATCCACAAACAGATCTTATCACAAAGTTTCATCCATATCAGTCCCATGAGACTAGTTTTCCCGGTGACTGAATTTCCCATACGCCCAAAATCTTACGTAACCCTCAGACAAAGAAAACACAGAGGATCCCAGTCTGACCAAACTACATCACGCTAGAAAGCGAGACAGGTAGATACGCTGCTAAGCTAACCCATCTGCTTCGCTCCACGTGCAAGTAAAGGATTTCTAAAGCAAGTGCAGCAGTTCTCCTGGACAGGAAGATTAAAAGCGAAAAGAGCTATAGCAACTTAAGCCACTCATGGCTAAAGTAGCTAACTAGGAAGATGTAAACTTAAAGAAAAAAGAAACCTGGGATTGTATTTCAGAGGAAGCAGACTGCTTCCATCCTAAAGAGCACAGGCCTGATGCTCTCTAGGCTAAGAGCACCACTTCGAAGCACCCTCAACACCTATAGCCTCCCCTGAATTATCCTGAAAAACTCTAATTTGAGCCCTGTTGCTGTTGAAAAAGCCAGTGAAGTAGTGGAAAGCAGCCTGCCGACACTACGAATCCTTTAATTACCTATTCCACTAATGCTTTCTCCTTGCCTCAGCCTCACCACTAGACCAGCTGCAGGATCTTTAAAGGATTCTTGTTTTAGAGGAAAGATGCACATACAGGAACAGACAAAGCAACCACAATCCGAGTAGGCAACCTTTTGCTCAACACATACATTGGGTTTTTTTCTTACATGTTGATCCACATCTTAAACATTACCCACTTATGCAAATGTGCGTTCCTTCATTCCCAGTTAAGCAAAACAGATGTTCTTCATTTCAGATTAGGCAGCTGCAATGCCATGGTTTAAATTCACTGGTATGAACTGCGGTTCAAAACATGTAGACAAAGCTCCTAAGCTGCAGATTTACACGATGTCCCAGCTAACCAATAAATATAGATACATATTTTTATATATATAAAAAGGAAGGATTACTCTGATGGGAAAAACCCAGATATGAATGGATCACCAAGTCACATTCATTCAGGCAATCTTGATTTTTTTGTCAGATTGCCATCAGGCAAAACAAGGCTGATAGACAGGAAGAAAAGCCAAACACAGTAAGGAAAAGGAACAACTAGCACCTATACACAGGTAGGGGTTTAGAATTCAGGTAGGGTTTTTTGATTCAGTCATAGTTCAAGCCAATGGATTGGATTCCAGCATTCTGGACCCTTTTGGAATGTATTGGAATATTTGGAATTACAATTATAACAACTGTAGGATCATCATTGCTAACGTGAGGATTTTAACTAGTGTTCATAACAGGAGAAGGATGAACTTATTTAACTTGCATTTCTCTATACAAAGGAGATATCTATTTATAACATGCATTCCTTTCAAATAGTCCCCTCCTTCATCCTGACCACAATGTCCCTCTTCTGTTCAGGCAAGATTCCACTGCAGAATTTCCCACCGATTTCTGGGCAAATCTGCGTTTTTCCTTAGAGCTTTTAATCTGTTCAAAGATCTAAGCTCACCAACATCAGTGAAGTCTAGTGGATCAAAGTAGATCTTTTTATGCTGGAACTGCAGTACTTGAAGTTTACAATGCAGCACTACTTTAAGTTGGCAACAGAGCCACTGCTTGGTTACCTACAACTTTGAGAAACAGTACCTTCAGTTTAACAGGCACAGGGAACAACTAACTGAAACAGAGGAATAAGTTTTAACATCTTCTAAAATTTCCAACGTAACCGAAAGGTACTGCTTTCAGTAAGTTAACTATTTACTTGCACCTTTTTTGCCTCAGTCGTCACCGGCAAGAGCTCTAGCCACACTGCCCAAGTTGCAGAAGGCAAAGGTGGGGACTGGGAGAATGAGGAACTGCCCACTGGAGGAGAAAGCCAGGTTCAAGACCATCTGAGGAACCTGAAGTCCATGGGACGTGATAAGATTCATCCACCGGTCCCGAGGGAACTGGCAGATGAAGTTGCTAAGCCACTATCCATCATATTTGAGAAGTTGTGTCAGTCCGGCGAAGTTCCTGCTGACTGGAAAAGGGGAAACAACGCCCATTTTTAAAAAGGGGAAAAAAGGTCAACCCAGGGAACTACAGGCTGGTCAGTCTGACCTCTGTGCCTGGCACAATCATGGAGCAGATCCTCCTGGAAACTACACTAAGGCACATGGAAAATAAGGAGGTGATCAGTGACAGCCAAAGCGGCTTCATTAAGGGCAAATCATGCCTGACAAATTTGGTGGCCTTATACGACGGTGTTACAGCGTTGGTGGAAAAGGGAAAAGCAATTGATATCATCTGCTTGGACTTGTGCAAGGCATTTGACACAGTGCTGTATGACATCCTTGCCTCTAAATTGGAGAGACATGGATTTGACGGATGGACCACTCGGTGGATGAGGAATTTCCTGGATGGCTGCACTCAAAGAGTTGTGGTCAACAGCTCAATGTCCAAGTGGTGAGCAGTGACAAGTGGCGTTCCTCAGGGGTCTGTACTGGGACCCGTACTGTTTAACATCTTTTTTGGTCTCATGGGTGGTGGGACTGACCACACCCTCAGCAAGTTTGCCGACACCACCAAGCTGTGTGGCGTGGTTGACACGCTGGAGGGAAGGGATGCCATCCAGAGGGACCTGGACAGGCTTGAAAGGTGGGCCCGTGTGAACCTCATGAAGTTCAACAAGGCCAAGTGTAAGGTCCTGCACTTGGGTCACAGTAATCCCAAGCGCAAATACAGGCTTGATCGAGAATGGGCTGAGAGCAGCCCTGAGGAGAAGAACTCGTGGGTGTTGGTGGATGAAAAGCTCAACAGAAGCCGGCAATGTGTGCTTGCAGCCCAGAAAGCCAACCATATCCTGGGTTGCATCAGAAGAAGTGTGGCCAGCAGGTCAAGGGAGGTGATTCTACCCCTCTCCTCTGCCTTGGTAAGACCCCACCTGGAATACTGTGTCCAACTCTGGAGTCCTCAACACAGGAAGGACATAGACATGTTGGAACGGGTCCAGAGGAGAGCCACGAAGATTATCAGAGGCTGGAGCACCTCTCCTATGAAGACAGGCTGAGAGAGTTGGGGTTGTTCAGCCTGGAGAAGACAAGGCTCCGGGGAGACCTTATAGCAGCCTTCCAGTACCTAAAGGGGGGCTACAGGAGAGATGGGGAGGGACTCTTGATCAGGGAGTGGAGCAATAGGACGAGGGGTAACGGTTTTAAAATGAAAGAGGGGAGATTTAGATGGGGTATTAGGAAGAAATTCTTTACTGTGAGGGTGATGAGACACTGGAACAGGTTGCCCAGAGAAGTTGTGGATGTCCCATCCCTGGAGGTGTTCAAGCCCAGGCTGGATGGGGCTTTGAGCAACCTGGTCTGGTGGGAGGTGTCCCTGGCCATGGCAGGGGGGTTGGAACTTGATGATCTTTAAGGTCCCTTCCAACTCTAACCATTCTATGATCTTTTTCCAAAATCAGTTTGCTTGAACTTCAGATTCCCTGCAACTTCTACCAGCCCAAGCTTTGTTCCAAGTTACCAGTGCGGTCTGATTTAAGAATAATTAAAATCCTGATTAGTCTGTGCCTTTGCAATTAAGTAGTTTCCCAAACTTCCTTTGCCAACATCAATTGTCAGCAAACAGGCAGATTTCTCAACAGATAGTGATGACTGGAGACAGTGTTGCAGCAGTCAGAAAGAAAAGCTGAGTCTCTGAAAATTTATTTTCAGTAACACAGCTTGTCCCAACACTGTTTTGCACAACATCTATTCAGGACACTTATTCTTTATCTAACGTTACACAACAAAATAATTATGCATGTTAAAACAAACACAGGGAACATATTTACTTCAGTACCTAGACTCAGAGTAATTCTGTCTGTGTACTTATACTCAATAGTATATATAATATGACAGAATTCCTCAATTCTTGCCACATGTATACAGCTCACAACCTGGTTTCCCCAAAGATTAACAGTGTGCAGCACTATATGAGGAAAAAACTTGAAAGAATGTCTCCATGCATTTCCAAACTTATAACTCTAAACCACCAGCTCTGCATAGCAGCTGGTACTACCATGACAATACCAGGTGGAACAGAACCCTCTCATAACTTACGTTTCCTTGCCACGCTCAAATGTTGTGAGGTGGCATCTAATAGGAAACAGTTATTGACTCTAATAAACCTTGAATTTATCATGGAGTATACCTGCCATTTGTTTGCTTTCTAACATGAAAGAAACAACTGACTGGTCATCACACCATTACTTCACATTGATTGTACACCTCCCCAAATAGTACAGTATACCAAAGCTTCACAAACCTTGACAGAAAAGTTTAATAGTGATACAGATTGCTTTCTTGGTAACCTCCTTCAGCAGTAACCTTACCATCATGTAGTCGGCCTAAGGGGACCACTCTAAAAGATGAAGTCTTTGGTTAACTGCCCCTGGGTTTGGAAACAAACTGCATGCATGTACAGCTGTGCAGCCAGACAGAATACTGTGGCTGTAACAGGTGGGTTTCTTAGCATGTAGAAAAAATTAAAAAAAGGAAGCAAACTGATGAGATGATCTCAGACAACTACCACAGCTCTGAACTGAATAGTGCTGAGGTATGGTTATAATTTGTGACTATGAAGGCATGCCACTTCACATACACGTGTTTCCAGCACACACCACTTCACCGCACAGGGACGCGGTGTGTGCTTTATGAAGCCCTCCCACTGATAACAAGCACATCAGATTTGCAAAGATAACCTGCATCACTCCTAAGCTTCATCAGGAACCAAGTGGTCCCCACATCAAAACACAGAAAAAACAAATTACAGCCGAATGTTATGCCACAGACACAGCGACACACCTTTTACTGGAAGCACTCCTCACAGCCTGACATGCCCTCCTCCTCACCCCGCTCCCAACTCATGAGCTGCCACCTTGCCTCCCCTCTCCCAGCAGGAAAACCCGCAGTGGGACTCCCCGCCAAAGGGCTAACGGTGGGAGCAGCCCTCCAGCCGCCCGGACCCTGGGCCTAGTCCTCCGTTGAGGCGGGGGGAAGCACGATGTTCCCAGGGGCCTGGCTGTAACCACAGCGCCGCGCTGCCCCCGGGGGCCGGCCCGGGCCGAGGGCTGCACCTACCGGAGTGGGGAATGCCCACGCTGGCGCGGCTCTGCTGTACGGAGGCGGAGCGGTAGAGGGAATCTTCGTACTCGTCCAGGATGGAAGCCATGGCCGCCAACGGTCACCCGCCACCGGGTACCGGTACCACAGGCCCGCGCCGACCGCTTCCGCCAAGGCTCAGCTGACCTGCGTCACGTGGCCTCCCGGCGGCGCACTGCGCCTGCGCGACGGCCCCGCCCCTCACCCCCGGCGCGCGGGGCGGGAGGCTCCTTGAGGGACGGGGCTCCCCAACCCCAAAATGGCGGCGAGAGGGCGGATGCCCTTCCCTTCGCTGTTGTTAATTACGCCTACAGTTGCAGTCCGGACCTTCGTGTCCTTCATAATACCCTGAAGATGTCTAATCTGCCTGTGCCCTTGCTTCTGGGTCAGACACAGCAAAGCTTGTAGGCCCAGTGCATCCGTGTGGTGCCTGCGGCCTCCACGCACTGCCGTTCTGTTGTGTGCGGCTGTGTGTGTGGTAACTCATCTGAGGGTGCATCAGTGTGCTTCGGGGCAAACACACCTAGCGACTGCAACCAGTAATTGGCTGGGTTTAAGCACTCTGTGTTGTGATTTTTCTGTAGCACTAAGTGGTAAAATCTTGGCTTTATTGTTAAAATAGCGATTGTGGCAAAGCAGATGGGCATCCAGCTTAAGGCTGTGCTTGAACTGTGCTAGATCTGCTGTGCAAGTTTGTCCCAGCTAGACACAGCATGTTGGGCCCAGCTTTTGTGTCACTAACTAGTACTTCAGAGCAGGGTTCTGACGTACTAAATAGTACTTAAGAGCTGTTCTGATTATGCTAACAACTGCTACTTAACAGCTTTGCTCTCTAGAAGAAAGAAGGAATTTATAACAACAGCATTAATAAAAGGACTAACCTCTGTAGAACAATTTTGGGTTTCATCCTGTATATAAAGAATACAGATGTACATACTATATGTGTACCGTATACTGTATATTATACGTAATCTTCACTTTCTGGGAGGAACAGAAATGTTGTCCCATGGGGTAGAGGACAATTTACGACATAGAGGGATGCATTACAAGGTAAAGGAGGTCTTCCCAAACTCAGCTCGCTCGTCAGGTGGCAGCGAGGCACCAGCTACCGTGTGGTCGGCTTTGCACAAACAAGAAAGTTACGTCTCCTTTTTCTTTGCTCTTTTACTGGACACCTCGTCCCCATAAACCAGGGCTGCGGTCTGCACCGCTCTGCCTCGGGCCGGTTCCCCAGCACTCAGCCAGACGTGCAGGTCCCACGCTCACTGGATTCCTGCAGGCTCCCGTGGCACACCTCCGAGGGGTCACCTCTGTCTGCTTTGCTGAAAACACAAGATGGCTCCTCCTGACTCAGCCTGCCTGCAAGCGCTGGCAGGAGCTGAGACCCAGCTCCAGCCTCTGCTGTTTACCCTCTTTATGTGGCTGCTCTGAGACAAAACAACAAACCCACATTCCTTGGCTCTCCAATCATCTTGATCATCATAAACAGCAACTGTTCTCTTTCAGCTTCTAAAAAAGTACACACAAATTACATTAGGTTTAGGGTAATGAGGTAGGAACGGAATTCTTGGACTATCAGATCCATTCTCCCACTCTTGTTGATACCACATCATATAGTCCTTTCTCTGTTCCTATCAAGCTCTGTCTGAAAGCGTAGGTATTTTTTCCCTTGACTGCTCCAGCTCGTACCTGTTCCAGATGCTGATTGTTCCCATGATTTCAAGCTCCGATGTCAGACTAATGTAAACTGTGGCTAGTCTGAATCCATCTTGTTCAAACACTGTCCTTTAGTGTACAGGACATTGTAGAGCATTAATTTCCTTTGCTAAAATCATCACCGATCATAGCCTTCATTCAGATGTACCAAATCCAGGATTTACCAAACCAAGAAGTTCTTGCCTTTCTTCTCTTGAAAAGAGGAGGCGGTTAGTTTCCTGCAGCATCCGAATAGTCCTTCTCCACTTCGGCTCCAGCTTCAACTCATGTTTATGTGAGCTTGGGTGAGCATAGTTTGACCCCTCATTTCAGATGAGGTCTCTCCCTGTTGCCTTCAACAATGATGCTTATGCTTTTTTTTTTTCTTTTTTGTCACATTTTTAGCAGTAAAAGACTGAAGTGTTATTTGGTAAGGAGGAAATAAACTCTCTCAAAACAAATCTGGAAATTTTGCTGAATTGAAATTTGTGCACAAATTTCTTGCTCTATGGGGGTGTTTCCATTCAAAGCCTAGATCAGGACATACTTTTATAATATTTTTTTTTCTTGGTCAGGTCCAGAAATGGAAGAGATTTTCTTTCTCATCTGGCAGGTATTATTGCCAGTTAAGACTGATACCTCATGAGAAAACTTTGCCTGATTTTCGTGTGGTTAAATTGGAAGCCAGATCCTCACCTTATTTGGAAATGAAACATCAGCCTAAAGCTAATCCAGGCCCACAAGTCTGCTCCGTCCATCTGCACTATCATCTGCTATGACTATTTAATTTACAAACATGTGCAATAATTACATCCCAGTGCCGCATTCACAGTTTTCCTGTTCTGAAAAGAAGGGGAGAGCAAGGGTTGCGGGCAAAAGATTTATCACCTCTTTGATTCACCAGGAGTGCGTGGAGAATCAGATGATTACATTTTGTGTGTAGAAGTGGAATAAGTCTCTAAGAGGGACTTGTGGGAAAGACTTAAGGGGAGCGATTTTGGTGACGGGTTTGGATTGGAAACCTAAATTCTGGTCTTGTTTTTGTATGGATGTGACCATACTTGCAGTAATTTTAGGTTAAACAGCATTTTCTCCAAGCTGTGGACACAGCTGTGGACATCTAGATGCTGTATGACATGCTAATCTCTTCAGCTGCCTTGAGGAACAGATTCTAGAGAATGGCACGGACAACCATATACTGTGTCCAAGCTCCGGATTCCCAGCAGGTTACGCCTGTGTAAATCTCAGCTTCCACAACACTGTGTCTCACTCCCGGCTGCCCTGTCCGGCCCGTACTTTGTGCCAGTGTGTGTATGACTGCGGAGTGAGCCAGCTCCTTGCCCCGCAGCAGATGACTGTGTGAGCCATGATCTAAACACGAGTGCTGGTGCAGGAGGACGTGGCTGTGGGAAGAGGTAAGGGCAGAACAAAGGCAGCTCAGATTTACGTGACTTGAACTGCCCCTGAGATAACCTAGCGGCACAATTATAGTTTGAATTAAACCCTGGACTTCCTCACAGATTTCCACTACAGACGTGGCACTGATCATCACTCCACCTCACTGCCTATAGAATATTCCTTCACTGTGATCAACGAAAAAATGCACGGTGTTCATAAAAGCCATAGGCGAACAGGTGTATTTTCCTAAACGCAACAGCCTCCATAAAATACCAACGAAGATGTAATACACAGCCAGGCTCTGAGACACCCCGCTTTGAGCAAAGTGCTGCAGATATCTAAGTCCCCCACCCAACCAAGAGACCATGTCCCAAGAGTGGCACTTCCCCAGTGACACAGACAGTGTTTTTGGGTGATCACTTGAATTCTATGTACAAATTTACTACAGTAAAGAAAGTGCCGTGGCTGCGTACCCACGGGTATCACAGTTACCCATGAGAACCTGAGCTGGAAGCTACATGGCAAGCCGTGCAACAATTATAATTTACACTGGAGGAGATCCAAGCTGGAAATGAGTTTGCCAGAGCCCACCTCCTAACCATTAACCAGCCTCCCAAAGTCTCCCAAACTCCTTGTCAGAAGCAAACTTCCTGCAGACCAGCAAAGGGTGGGTGGGATCCTGTTATGCCAGAGCAGCCATCGCAGACCTGCTGACCACAGCTCCTCTCGCACCTTAAGAAGTTTTCCCACAAGTGAACTCTCAAGGTCTGTTGATGCTACACGTGGACTCCAGAGCAATGCTGCCCTTCAGTAAGCACGCCGAGTGCCCCCGTGGAAACTCTGCAGGCATAACCCCCTCAGTCCTCGGATGAGCATACTAGCACCAGAGGGAAAGGACAAAAACATGCTTTTACGGAGAGGAAACCTTCTTCCCATCACCAGCACGCTGTGGCTGATCCCTCAGTTCTAATCCTCAGGGAAGATCTATGAATGATAAGCTTGAGGACTGGTAACTTGGCAGAGACGGTGGTCTTACAACATTTTATGGTTTTCCTGGCGATCCCTCTTCAACCCAGCCCCTCACAATTCGGTGTTAACTGCCTGCCTTTCCCTGGTTCACACAGGGGATGTGAACCTAATCACCTTCCTCTTGCTAATTCCCTCACCCCTTCCAGTTAAGTGTTAACTCCTCTTTTCACTTAAAGTGTCTGATTGATTGACATGATTAAATTAAGCTCAGAGCATTGTCTCCCAACCTATCCTTAGTCTGAAGTTTGCTGGTTTTGCTTCAGATTTAAAGAAAGGGCTTTGAGTGCCTTAAACCTTGCCCACTTTTTTACATTTACGTTGATTTATTAAAAGATGTACTTTCTCCAGCAGGTGGCAACATACTTCTAAATTATTTATAGAACAACCGAGAGGTAGGACTCATTCCTGAGCAAGTCAGACAGGAGATTAATTTGTCTTTGAGAACGGGGCCAAGTAAAATATAGGTGCTTACCTTTTTTTATAATATTTAAGAAAATATTTTTGAAGCTAGTGGTGTTGGCATTTCATTTAAACTTACTATTCTGTAATCTTAAAATGTAGTATAATATTGTTGTTGTAGCTCTCTGCCTCTGCATTTAACTAGAGTGGCAGAGAACAGATGAACCAGAACATCTCTGTGCGCCCCCATGGCATTGCTTTATTTCCAAGGAGCAATAAAGTAGTTCAGAGGCCAGGATAGTGGGAGCTGTATTCTCACATTGTTTCTCTCCTTTTTTAATTTTCCTAAAAGGCATTTCCAAATCACACATCTCCAGTGCACAGCAGAAATACCCCTTAGCTGCTATAGAACTGTAAAGTGGTTTTATTACTTTGGACTCAGAAACTACGAAGCTCCTATCAATCAAGAGCTCTATAGGGGAAAGCAAATCCTAGGATCTTTCTTCCTTTGATTTCAGCTGTAGTAATTTTTCCGTGAATAGCCAAAGCCTGATTTTCCACTGACTCGTGCGTTGTGGCTATTTCTGCCTCTGCAAGGCTGACAGAAAATGATACGAAGGTGCGTTTGACATCACTTCCTGCAGGTTGCAGTGACTAGACGAGGTACACCACGAGGGAAAACCAGGCTCGGGCTCGTCTTCACCCTTTTGTCTGTCACTTCTTTTAAGTGGTAATTATGCCTGATTTTTCCCAGGGAGGATGCACACTCAGGTGCATGGCAAAATGACGGTGACTCAGCACCGGTTGTCTCATCGCTTGCCATTATGAAGGCGGCCGGCCGGGCAGCGGCTGTATCTCCACTTCTTCAGCGTTATCTCTTGGCATCACGGGACCCGGTTTGCTCTGGCACCCGCGCTCCCGTTTAGCCCCTCTCTCAATCCAGGTCCCCACCCCGGTGGGTGATGGCGTTCTTGCCTGTGTTCATCATCTCCCCCCCCCCCCTCCCGGTTTCTCGTTGTTTGGTGTTTCCTCACAGGCAGCTCCGTGAAAGGATTCAGAAATGTGATCCGAGGGCATCGTTTGCCAAGGGAGTGTGTTGACATACGCAGCCCGCTTGTACAAACGGCGGGCAAAGCTGAAGGCCAGGTTTGCTCACTCGCTGTGTGAAGAGTGGCCGATAAATTGTTCTCTCTCCCGTGGTGAGAAAGGAGCCCTGCTGTTTTTAAAACTGAGGTCTGCCAACTCCCGCGACATGCGATGCTTTTTCCAAGGCAATGCGAGTAGTTCGCTAGGCTTTGCAAAAGGCTCTGAGAGCGGCTCCCACTCTGTGGCTTTCAGGCAGAGAGAGAGACACAGGAGAGGTGCTCCAGCCCTCTGAGGATTTTCAGAAAAGGAAGATGATTTTCCAAGACCTGGAAGAAAACACTCTCTCCCCTCATATTGTTCTTTATTTTCCCCACTGAGCAGGTCAAGTCATCTTGCACACCCCAACCTCTGTCACTCAGTGTCCAACCTTCTGCTCTTCTGAACTGCCACCTTCATAGAATCTGAGGTGGCTCCAGCTGTGCATAGGTGCAAATAAACCACCATAAAGATTTGATTTCTGTGAATTACTGAACTTAACCTTTGAATAAAGGCTACCATAGAAGAGAACAGTGCAAATACAACTCCTGTCCAAGTCAGTCAAATTAGAGCAGCTCTAAAGATATCAGCGAGAAGACTTTATTGGAACGTGCCAGCCACCAAAAACACAAACCACACATAGTTATGAAGTTAAAAATGAGATCAGCCAGGGAGGCAGAATATGATGTTGTCAGAGGTGCGGTATTGCTCAGGAACCAGTGAAAGTCAGGACCACTGGCTGCAAAAAAAACCCAGCACCACAATTTCCCACTTTTCCAGTAACACTGCACTTCAGAGGGGAAATTATATGGAATAGTTTGAGCTGATCCATGGCTTTGTCATGTCCCCCCCCGCCAAGGATCAAGCCCTGGTTTCCTCTCATACAATATGGCTTAGTTACTGTTTTTAACTTGGTCCATAGATGGACTTCTCCTGCCACAGCTCCAGCGAGAAAGGCGGCTATAATGAACAAAAAACAGGCAGAAAAGGAAGTGTCTTCCTCGAAATAACTGCTTTTTTTTAATATTAGGACTTTGTACGCATGTATAAAGTTCAGTGGTGATTTCCACTGTAAATCACTGTGTATTCTAATGGAGCAGCTTTTCTCTTTTAAGAAGCTGTGCAACCCAGCGGAATAACGGGGAAACGCGCATAGCACCTGAAATCCATATTTGCCCTGCCTGAAAGGAGTTTGATCTTCTGCACGTAATTCCCAGTGGATGGGAACTCACATCGTGAGGAGTACCGTCGTAATTGGGGCTAATTACAATTCCCGGGAGAGAGGCCAAGCACAGCCTTGCAGGCTGCATGTTTCCCACTCCCTTGGCAGAGGAGGCACCACGGCGGGGAGGCATGGCGCAACGGGGCTCCCCTGCTGTACCTGCTTCGGCAACTCATAGGAACGGGACAGACTTTCACTCAAATAAAAAAAAAAAAAAATAAATAAAAAAAAAAAACAAACTGAAACTGTACAAAAACATCTTGCAAAACTGACACGTCTGACCCCTCGCTGCGTCATGAAGCTAAACCCACATCTTCTGTTAGCTGTCAGGAGCAAGGCAGGACCTGAGAAACCAACCCGTGGGAGCTGCCCCGTTTGTTTGCTTAATCGCTTAGTTTAAATGTAGATTAAAAATCACTTAAGCCCCATCCACCAGTTAAGTGTGTGTCAACCAACGGCTGTCAGAAACTGCAAGGAAATAAGGAACGTCGTCACAGAAGGAAGAGGTTTTAGGAAAGGGTGAAAAAGGGATTCAGTCTCTGGAGGGGGGCAACTGTATCTTCTGAAGGAACATCCATTCCTAAGTACAGGCCATATAGGAAGCAAGAGTTGCCAGCTTCTCTTTATCTCTTCCCCCTGCCACTCCTAACACTTGCCAACAGTGAATAATTTGGTGAATAATCCCTCATTTACATTCATTTCTTCCGATTAAATGGAAATGTCATAGTTCACAGAATGTCAGCCCGTGCCTGAAACGCACTGGAAAACCCTCTGCTGGATCCTCACTCCCTGGGCTGCCTGCCCCGGCTGCCGTGGAGCCTCTCCTTGCCCGTCCCGGCAGAGGCACAGCCACACCTCGCACCTTACGGAGTGTCACCTGTCCCGGTGCTTTCTGCTTCTTCTGGAGCCGTTCAGCTGTCACCTGCCTCTGAACTAGTTTATCATACCAGCTGCCTGGTTTATAATACCATCTCTGGGGTTTTTGTAGCTATAGAAAATTTAAGTTTGTGCTAGTAAGACCAACTAAAGCAAACTGCTAGAGAAAACTGCAGAGAAGAAGCCTTCTTGCTCTTCCCAGGAAGCTTGTGGGCTGTCTCCAACGAGTGGACGTGCTTTGTCCAGCCAAGGCTCTTGAACGTGAAGGGTTTGCAGTGTTTGTTACCTCTCAACCATGGGGAAAAGCATTTTAGACTGTGCCTGACTTAAAGGTGTCTTCTCAAGGGTAGGATTAATGTAGGTGAAACGCCTGGGTAGCTTCTCAGTGTGGATGGAAAGTGCAGGGAGACACAAGCTTTGGCACTGCTTATCAATGGCTCCTTGCAGCACGAGTCTCCCTTGCTGAGAGCACGATGAAGGACATCATGTAACCAAAGCGGTGGCATTCATCGATGGCCTGAGTTTAGCTCCTCCATTAGGAAATGGCTCCTCTTTCAAAGCTGATGCTGCAATACTAGGTATGGCAAAAAATACTAGGGTGGGTTTTTTTGTGGTTGGATTTGATGGTCTCAAAGGTCCCTTCCAACCATGAAGATTCTGTGATTCTGTGATGGCAAGCATCAATACTTTGTCCCCAGTGTTTTCAACCCCTCGGTGGTGTTACACTGGGGCGCAATGGTTGCTGTGATAGCGTGGCCACGTCTCTCTCCTTTGGAGCGGCAGTGTTCCCCCTCTTCTGTTTGTTTAGCCGTACTTCTTCAGGCGGTGAGCTCCCCGGGGCAGGGATGGAGCCATGTCCTCACCTGCCGAGGGCACAGTGTAGTGTGTGAGCGACCGGCGGTGAATATGAAAAACAGGCAGTAGGCTGGGAACCCCTGCGCGTGTCCGTGGAGCTGGGAAAATACGCTTTGTAGCTTTTGCCGGCGTGTAGCGACAGCTCGGCCGGGTCAGAGGAGCTCAGTAATGGCAGTGGCATCCTTAACAAATGCCATGCGTTTCTGTCACTTGTTTCCTGTTGTCCCTCGGGATACTGGCCAGCACTGTCGGTGTTACCCCTGTCACGCCAGGAATCCCAGATGCTCCAGTTGGGGCTGCTGGGCAGTGGAAATAAACGCATCAGCGCGGCTTCTTTTGAACATTTCGAACAGAAAAGGGGGTGTTGGGGGGGGGGGGGGGGGGCGGCAGCTTTCCCCTGTGCGTGCACAAAGTGGAGTACGGCGTTAGCCCTCGGCTCCTACCGAAATCCCGAGAGAAACCGCTGCTCGGGGGTCACCCCGGCGGAGCGGGGGGGGGGGGGGGGCGGGGAACGGAGCACCCCGGGGCCCGCTGGGCGGCGGCGGGAGGCGGTGGCCGGGCCCGGGGCCACCCTCCCGACGGGGCGGGCCGGGGCGGGACTAGGGAAATGGGGGCCGGTTTTGGGCGCAGGGCGGCAGGTGTAGCGATGAGGAGCGGTGCTAGGCGGGACGGAGAGGGTGGCCCCGCACGGCAGCGCGCAGCCCCGACAGCAGCTCGCCCGCCCGGGCATGGCAGGAGCCCCGCCGCGCCGTTCCTCGCACTGAGCCCCCCGCTGCCGGCGCCATGCCCCCCCAGGAGCTGCTGGACTACTCGCCCGCCCTGCGGAGGCATAGCCCCCCCCGGGGCAGCGGCCCGGAGCTGGGCATCAAGTGCGTGCTGGTGGGCGATGGCGCCGTGGGCAAGACCAGCCTGGTCGTCAGCTACACCACCAACGGGTACCCCGACGAGTACCAGCCCACCGCCCTCGACACCTTCTCCGGTAGGCGCCCGCCCGGGCTCCGGGGTGCCCCGGCCGGCCGGGTGAGGGGGGCGGCGGGGGGCGATCCCCCCGCCTCGGGACGGGGGGCTCCCGGGGGGGGAGCTTTCCCGGTGGGACGGGCTGCCGCCGGGGCTGCGCAGCGGGGCGGGGGGCTTTGCGGGTGTGGGGGCACGGAGCCCAGGAGGGCGTCGTGCAGCGGGGACCCAGTCCCCCGGGCGCTTTGCGAAGTTTAGCAGGTCCCAGTCTTGCATTTTGCGGCTTCGTGTATCAACGGGGCATGCGTCAAGCTGGCTTGGAGTTCCGTGAAATTGGGCACCTTCCCGGTTTTGCGGTGTTATTACAGATAAATGGAAGAGGACTTGATTTTTTTTGGTGGTGGTGGTGGTGGTGGTTTTTAGCTCCAGAAATACCACAGCATTGCACTGTAGGCTTTCTAGCTTCAACTGATATTCAGAAAAACATCCTTTTTTTCCCACGTGTCCACTGAAACTAATGTTGAACAGAGGTTGCCAAGAAGTTGAAGAGCTTTCTAAGTCTGGCTAGAATTGCCTTCCCTGTCAGCTGATGAGCTCTCGTTAGTTTCCACTTTTGTAAATGCCATCTTTGTTCTTGTGCTCCTCTCCTCTTCTTCTGGGCTCCCGTTTCTAATATAAACCCCAGGAAAGTACAAAGCCCTTTGAAAGATTTCTGATCTTCATCTGATACGAAGGAACACAACAGTACGTGACAGTATAGATCAGTAGATTAGAGATGGGTTTAAGTCAGACCAGGAATGAGTCTTCTACTGTGTCATAGTCTCAGGGGTTCTTAGAGGGAACTCTGAAACCTTAGAGGGAGCATTTTGTTTGTCTGAATGTCCCTCCAGTTGCTCACTCTTACACCAGGAATTTGCCTTGAACCTCTCCAGACTCTTCCACTGTCCCTTGAAGGAAACGAGCTGGGAACACACTGCTGTTCAGGGTTGAGCAGCCCTTTGGGAACAGATGGAAGGAGCCCTTGAGTCCTCCAGGGGAAAGATGACAGCTCTCTCTGCTCTCTTTACACTGATGTGTACAGTTTGGGCCAAGAGAGGCTTGAAATTACCATAGTTATTAGCCTCCTCTCCAGAAAGTTGAGAGACTCCCCGATTAGCAGCAAGGAATTTGAAGATAGCTGCATGTGGGTTTAGCCCCACTCTGACATCTAAGTACTAAGCCAGACTTCCAGAAATGCATACCATTTGCAACTGAAATCAAAAGCATTAAAACCAGGTCTTCCAAAGTTCATTTTCGGCTTATTGGGAGGAAATGGGACAATAGAGATGTTTCCCTTCCCACCCCTACTCTTAACCTGCATAAACTTGAAGAAACCCCCTCCTTGGCTTCAGGAAACACAGTTCAAGATCCATTTCAGAAATTTCAGCCCCGTTCTCTCCACTCCTGAGGAATACTTGCAACTGAAACTGCAAAGCAGAACTGAGCTTCACAGTTTACATCCTAACCCTAGTTCTGGTCAATGGGCTGCAATGCCAAGATAGGAGAAAGTATTGTGTTATCAGGGGAACGGTGCTGGGACTGTGACCCAGCCACATCTGTCTGGGTGCCACCTCCTCCTGGGTGTCACTGCCAGGTAGAGCAGCCTTGAGTGAAACGTGTCCCCAGTGACCTTTCTCCAGCAGGCTATCCTGTTCTGCCGGCCCCTTCGCTATTGTACCGAAATCCAGCCTCATCCTGAGGGTGTGGACCTTGTGAGGGCGGTATTTGGAGGGCTGTCACAGAGCTGCTAGCTTAGCTTAGGCTAGCAGCAGGTACAAAAAAACCTTGTGCAAGCACTGGAGCAGCAGGTAATGTATGTGGTGCCTTTCTTCTGAAGGCTGTAAAACATTTCAGAGATGCTAATTCCTTCTCTCAACGCGCTTGTGAGACAGAAGAAACCAGATACTAGAAAGGCAAATGCCCAGTGCCTTGAAGATCAAGTCAGGATCTAGCAGGTTCTTTGATCAGGAACAGGTTTCTCTTCCTCCTCTGGGGCAAAGATATGGTAAAAATCCAACCGTTTCCCAGTCACAAGGAAGCAATGACTTTCAGTCACGCCGCGAGGAGTGGCACCGTGGTGGATGCACCCACCCCTTCATTTTTCCTTCAGTCTCAGTCTTCCACCAAATTTCAGTCCATCTTTTGTCTGTGTCTCCCTCTTCCCCAAACTGCTTTCAGGGAGAAGGAGTGCTCTCCTCCCAGAACTTGTGTTAAACTCTCCAAGTCGGTTGTTTCTATCACTTTTCTCACCTGGCTAATTACTTTTAAGAATCACGAAAGATTGATCCTGCTTCTGGGTTGGTTTTGTATTGGTTATTTGGTGGTTTTTTTTTTTTAAAAAAAGGACAATAAACCTCTTCCCTGGCCACAGTAGGGTGTTTCGATGGCTCGTGTCAAGTGTCAGCCATTGTCACCTTAGCCAGGATGTCTGCCCCTATTCACCAGAGCACAGCCCCATCCACCTTGTCAGGACTTTCAAGGGATTTCCAGCTCTCCCAACCCCTTTCTCCTTTTCCATGGTTCCTAGCCAGTCTCTGTGGTGTCTGTGCGCTTAGACATCTAACAGTTTCATTCCAGATTTCCATCAGAGGTCCTGCCAGCCCTCAGTCTGAGTCAGCTGATACCACATGAAGGCTTACTGTGATTAGGGAGTGAAATGGGAGCAGACCTTACCTGTGTAACTCAGCAGTTTTTCAGTGTGGGGATAGTCTGAAGGGGATTTCACTCATCACTGTTTCCTTAATAGCTTCTTCATTTCAAAGTTGGTTTTAGGTCTTTGCTTTTCCTTAGCTGGGACACTTACGGAAATGCTCCTCTTCTTTTTTTTTATTCCCCCACCACCACCACCTTTTTTTTTTTTTTTTTTTAAAGTCAAATTTCTGGCCTGGATGGGAAAAATCTTCAATAGCTTGTTTAATGGAGACTGATAGGAGCAAGTTGCTGAAGTTCTCAGTTTGTGTTTATCTACTTTCTTGGGGCGTGGAAGAAGAACAAGGTGTTCTCAGGGTGCTGTTTGGCTAAGGGCTCTTCTTCTCTAGAGAAGGTTGTCCAGTAATATGGAACAATTCTTTCAAAATACTGGAGAAGAGCCCAAAACACCTGAGGGCTAACCAAATCAGAAAGTCTATTGCAGGTATCTTAACGTTCCCAGTGCAAGCCTCAGTTGTTTCAGTGAGGCTGGGGAGGATGCTCAGCAAGGAAGACAGACTTGAGTGACTTCAGCGAGTCTGCCCAGTGGGATACAAACCAGAGTGCTGGGGGGAAAAACCTGTATGAGTGTAGGTGTGTGGGCCGGATGACTCCCTTAGACTCAGCCTTGTTCTCTTTCTGCTACAGTGCAGGTCCTGGTGGATGGAGCCCCAGTCCGGATCCAGCTGTGGGACACCGCAGGACAGGTAAGCTCTATCAAAGCAGTTGTCAGCTCTGGTCCTATGGGATGGGGGCTGTTTGCGGTCCTTTGAGGAAGGCAGCATTTAACTGGGAAGGAAGGAAATGCACTAGTCCAGGATCAGGGAGTCACAGATGGGTGAACCACAGACTTCCTCAGCTCTGAAACTAGTGCCTGAACCATGGCATGGCCACAAAGTTAGCATGATGCCCTGCCTCTGAGGGTGTTGCGGTCCTAGATAACATGTGAAAAGGCCACTGCAGCATCATGATCTTAGAGTTCAGTCCAATGAAAACTTTTTTTTTTTTAATTTTTCCCCTCCGTTTTCTACAGGAGGACTTTGACTGCTTGCGCTCGCTTTGTTACCCCGACACCGATGTTTTCCTCGTTTGCTTCAGCGTGGTAAACCCAAGTTCTTTCCAAAACATTACTGAGAAATGGATCCCCGAGATACGAACTCACAACCCCCGGGCACCGGTGCTGCTAGTAGGGACACAGGCAGACTTGCGGGACGATGTCAATGTCCTCATCAGCCTGGATCGCTACCACGTGAAGCCTGTGCCCCGGCCTCAGGCAGAAGGTCTAGCTGACAAAATCCGGGCTGAAGCCTACCTGGAATGCTCAGCACTAACCCAGAAGAACCTCAAAGAAGTTTTTGACATGGCCATTGTCAGCGGTGTTGAGCACAAAGCACGGCAGGAAAAGAAGATGACTGCCAAAGGCATCAAAACTCTCTCCAAGTGTCGCTGGAAGAAATTCTTCTGCTTTGTCTGAAGAGGGGAGGGGGAAAGAAACACCCGATGCCAGTATTGGCTCTGCACCTTCTTGGAGTGACTGCTCCTATGGCCCCAGCGAGGAGGGTATGATAAGCTCCTGGGCTTGGAAACCTGGCTCTTGCTGGGTTACAGAATCAAGATGCCTAGGAGACACAAACTGGATTTCCATTGTGCTGGGATGTGGAATAGTCCAGGCAGCTATAAGTACCTGCTGGCCATGTCTGTAGTGTCCCAGGCTAATGGGAGCCTTTAATACACCAAGACTGGGTACCCCAGAACAAGCAGGATCCTTCCATTGTTCAAAGTAACCAGTTTTCTGTCTGAAACTCGCACACTACTGGGGTCCTGACGCAGCATAATAAACGTGAGGGATTTTTGAAGGCTGCCTGTGTTTTGGCTGATTTACAGGCTTGGCAGAGTGTAGGGCAGGGGCAGTTACAGGTGACTGCAATGTGGTCAGACGTGGGCTGCCGAGTTCGTAACGCGAGACTTGGGTTCCCCCTCTGATTCTGCTTGCCAAAATAGGTAGAAATCACTTGGCTGTGAAAAAGCAGTGCTCTTTCTTAAAGGCCCTGTATTGTGAGTACCCTTGAGAAAGATTTTCCCTAAATGAAGGCCATTAGCAGGCTAAAGAGAAAATGCACTGGGAGCTACAGTAATTCTTTAAGCAAAACATTCTCTGAAGAGGACTCTGCACTCCAACGGGTGCCAGTGCTATAGCTCTATCTTAAGAGGTAGTCATGAACTTGGGGACCTGTTTTGAAAGGCCTTTTTGTGTGTGTGGTGTTTTGAGAGAAAGAAGGGGTGAGGAACAGCGCTGAGTGGCTCTGTCTGTCCAGCAGAGACCAAACTCTGTCAGTGAAGGGTTTGTAACACTGCCAAAGGGTTAAGTGTAGATGGAGAGCCATGCATGTAATGAAAGAAGAAGGGAGAAGGAAGAAAAGGAAGGGAATAAAAAGGAAAAAGAGGTGGAAGGAAGGAAGGGGGGGAAATGGAGAAGGAAAGAAGAAAGAACATTATTAAATGAAAGTTGTGATTCTACTTAGCTAAGATGCTAATATTCAGGGAATCTTGTAGGGAACTGGAAAATTTGCTAGTGATCTCAATTTCAAGGTAATATTGTCTATACATTAAGTTCTGAATCTAAAGGAGGGGGTTGTAAGGAGGGAGAGTTCCTCTTGGTCAGTAAAATCCTCAGTTTCAGATCTATGCAGGAGAACAGAATTTACCTTGTACTGTTCTTCCTGAGGCTCCAGAACAGGAACAGAGAGCTCGGGGCTTCTTTCTCTTGTGCTTCCCTTTCTTAAAAGTCGCTGCTTGATCTGCTGAAATCAAAGGAAATCCATGAAGTTCCTGCCAGAGAAAAACATTCACTACGTTTGCTCTGTTGCCCTCTCGCCTGTTTCTCGGGGGATTGATTTCCCTGTGAGTCTACTCACATTTTATTACAGAACTCGCATCAATTTCTAAAACTTCTTTCACAGAGACATTTCCTTCTGGTTTGTGTAGCAGAGAGCTTGACAGGTCTGTCAAGCAATGCTTTCAACACTCGGGGGGTTCTGTGCATCTGCCCATGGCCCATCACTTTGGGGATGCTCTGGAGTAATGTGACAGAATAGGACGTAGCTGTGGATTGTTTGCCTGGCACCGAAAGCAAACGTGCCTGAGCTCATGGGCCTGTAAAAAACCAAATGCGCTATGGCTCTGGCTCCAAACAAATGCCTGCAAACATCTCTCTTTGTGGCACAGGTCGTGTAGTCCCCAGGACATGAGACAAGCCTGCTGTCTCCCTGGGCAGTATCACAGTATGAAAGAGGTGGGCAGGTCTTCTTGCCAAGGGAAGCGGCCCACAGCCTTGGAGCTGCCTGTAGGGTAAGGCTTAGAGACCTGGGAAGGATGGTGTGGCAAAGAGAGCAGAACGTTCAAAGGACTCCCCCAGCTGAAATGCCATCCAGGTTCAGTGAGGAGTCCTGAGAGATCGAGAGGACAAAGGCGGTAGCTAGAAGTGACTTGTCCTACATGCCTCTAGGCAGGGCACCACTTCTTGAACAAAGCTCTCACTCAGCAACGCATCCCTGTGTGTATTTCCTACCTGTGCAGGCACCTTTGCTGTATCACTAGTTTATCTGATGGGTCTTTACGCATTTCTTTAGCCCGTGAGACCAAGGGCTGTGTTGTGAGCTGCTAAGGAGCACACCATACCCCTATGGGGCAAATCCACGGGTGGGAAGAACACCAGCCTCCCCTTCTGCTGGGGGGAGCGAGGGTTGTCCTGCAGTAGCTTGGTATGAAACAGGGATTATTTCTTTCTGGAAAAGAAACTGTACTGAGAGCTGCTTTCTTCCTCTGTGATTGTGTCTAATATTTGTTCAAATAAATTTTTTTAATGTCTGCAATATGTGTTTGTAATTTTGTCAGGGCAAAGTAAGCTGTGCTTAAAGATGGAGGAGGTGTTGTCCCATCTTACTGGCAAAAGCATAAGAGGGAAATTGCCCCACTTCTCCCTCCATGTCCTGACCCCCACTAGCAATGGTAAAAATCCCCTCATAGCTGAAACCTTCCAAGATCCTTCTGTTGCCTCAGTTAATTTCCCTCTCCGCTCAGGGTGGAGACTGCCAAGGGGGATGGAGCAGCAAACATCCAAGGCTTTCGGTACCTCTCCCCATAAGCCACCATCCGGGGACAAGTCAGGAGGCCCTCGCAGCACTCTCCGAGACAAGCCCACGTAGGACTTGCATCTGGAGTCTTAATAACAACGTGCTGCTCTGTCATTAGGCTGGTGGGTAATTTAGCCACCAGCCTCATTTAACTTAAATTGGTAGTTAAACCCTACTCAAGTGCTGAAAAATTTTGTCTGTGCCACATAGGATGCAAAGGCTCGATCCAAGATAGCTCACAGGAGTCATTCTTCAGCCTTAGCATCAGAGGTAGGTCAGGGCTCTGTCCTGACCTATCAGGATATATATATATCTCCATATATAGAGAGAGAGAAATGGAGATATATATATATATATATATCTCCATATATATATATATATATATATCCATATCTGATATCTGTCCACATCTGGGGCCCCATAGATGCTCCAAAGGCAGGGGGCTGGGGGGTGAGGCTGCTGGGGGAGCCCAGCGGAGAGGCAGGAAAGCAAATGGACAAAAACCACAATGTAGCAGAGGTAATGAGCAAATGTGATTCAGAAACTAGAAGGGTATAGGAAATTACTGCCTATAAAACATGATTTGGGAATTGCTTTCTTTTTTATTTTCTTTGACAAAGTCTGAGACCACAGTCTGCTGTTTGCTAGATGTAAAGCGACCTGTGGGATTATTTGGAGCCGGCTCCCAGCTTTGCAGCTTCCCAGCATTAAAGCTTACAGAAGAACCCGTGAATGGAAATAGCAGGAAAGTGTGAATTAACTTTACAGGGGGGTGAGTCATCCCACTGAGCCATATCCTGTCATGTGCACAATAAGCACCCTAAAACTCCCTGAAACCAATGAACAAAGATTCAATCCCCACCCCCAGGAGCTCTGCTATCTCATTAAATGGTGCATCCTACCAAAGCCAACGAGCCATCTTTAAAGCCTGGCTCTGCTCCTCTCCGTGGTGCAGTACTGGACCTGTGCTACTACCTGGCGCTGGTACAGTTTGGGCTTGTTCCTGCATTGTAGTGCTGCTTGACCAACCTGTATTTTCAGATGATGCTAAGAGCAGAGGAGAGTTCCTGGGAGACTGTTGCTAACACAAACCACCCCACCAGGCTGGGTGAAGGTAGCCAAGCCCATTACGAGGCCAGCAGAATTCCACACGAGTGTCACTTACTTTAATGCCAGGAAGGATCCTTATGATTAGTTGATCTGACTTGCTCCATAGCGCAAAGCTCAGCGTCAAATGCTAAAAGACACAGTGTTCCTGTAAGGCAGAAACTCTCTCATACCTTCTTTCTTGCTCAGGTCCCTGACTTGGATCCTGGTCAGCAGACTCCTGCATCCAGCAGAGTAACTCAGCAGGGCTTTCCCACCTGTATAAGCAACACGGCAAGTATTTCAGTACAGGTACACACCATGCCATGTCATTCTGCATGAAGGTGGTGTGCTAGATGCCGCTCTCAGCTGCCGTCTCTAAAGGAGCTGAGCTCAGATGTCAGCAACGGCAGGAACATGGTGTGGAAAGCACCCTTTTGCTTCTTTTCTCTGGAGGTAGCACACCCTAAATAGGCTTAGCTGTGCCAGAAGGTTCCCGGCTGGCAGTGCTTTCCCGGGCTTCCACTGAACCCTGACTGGGAATTAATCCCCAAAATAATACCAAGTTTCATCTGACTCAGCACAGCCTCCTTCTAGCACCAGAAGGGCAAGTCTGAAAGGTCCCTTCAGGAGATCTTTATGTCCTGTAGGTTACGTCCTACTTACTTTGAAGGGACAGGCTGAATTATTACCAGGCCAGGAGCTGACATGAGTCCAGAGGCAGGGACCCGGCTGTGCTTGAACCCTGTTGAAATGCAATTACCAGGGAATGACACCCTCCCCCATTTCCTGAGAGGGGTATGATTGCGTTAACAGCCTTATCGCGTTCTTAACACCCCCCGATTTAACCCTCAGGTGCTAACTGCCTTTTTTTTTTTTTTTTTTTTTTTTCCTTCTGATTGCTATTTATCAATTAGGCAACCATTTCCAGCTTGGAAGCAGGGTCTGGTTTGAGTTTTCCCAGCTACAGCTGGGACAGCTAAGTAGCCTGTTTCAGTTTTGCTCCTAATGCCTTCCTGCTCCTGGTTTGGGCTAGATTTGTCCCTTCTCATGGTCCTCTCTGTGGCCTCACAAAGAGCGGTGTGGGAACAGTGGAGGGGTGGGAGTGAGCAGAGGCACTGCTCAAACAGGCACTGGCACCACAAGAAGCGTTTGTCCTCTCGTGGCCCATGCTTCAATCAAACTGCTGCTCTTCCAACCCTACCAAGAGTCCTCTGTGGCCGGGAGACTGTCCTTGGCCCACCTGGTCTGCTTAAACATCTTGGCTCTCCTTTACACAGCCAGCTCAGAGGGCTGGAGCCCCTCTGCTATGAAGACAGGCTGAGAGAGTTGGGGTTGTTCAGCCTGGAGAAGAGAAGGCTCCGGGCAGACCTTATAGCCCCTTCCAGTACCTAAAGGGGGGCTACAGGAGAGATGGGGAGGGACTCTTGATCAGGGAGTGGAGCGATAGGACGAGGGGTAATGGTTTTAAACTGAAAGAGGGGAGATTTAGATGAGATATTAGGAAGAAATTCTTTACTGTGAGGGTGGTGAGACATTGGAACAGGTTGCCCAGAGAAGTTGTGGATGCCCCATCCCTGGAGGTGTTCAAGGCCAGGCTGGATGGGGCTTTGAGCAACCTGGTCTGGTGGGAGGTGTCCCTGCCCATGGCAGGGGGGTTGAAACTCGATGATCTTTAAGGTCCCTTCCAACTCTAACCATTCTATGATTCTATACCACTGCTTCTCTTGGAGCCATGCTAAATCACTCTGTAGTGGATCTGGGACATAAAGCATTTATACAAAGAAACCACTCAAATTTTACCGTATAGCTCCAAGACTGCCCTCCCTGTACTGGAGGATGTTGGTCAAGGCCCAGCTCCCAGTCTGCATCTGCTCCCAGAAGAGGAATCAAAGAGCTGGCCCAGCCGGCACCTGGGCCTCCTGGAAGCTGCTTACTCATGCCTCTGCCGAGTCCAGCCCTGGGCTCTCCGTTCCCACCGTATAAATACAGCATTGTACTTGCAAAGACCTATTGCACAAGAGAGCAGGGTATGTTTCAACGTATCCCTGAGACAGGTTCCCTCCGCTGCAGCCCCACGTGATCCCCGTTCCCAGGGTGACACCATGCCCTTTCCAGCTCCCGGACTGCGCCGCTCGGCATCCAAACTTGCCGGACTTGTTCTGGGAGAGCAGGAGGAGATGTGGGTCCCATCCTCCCCCTCCATCCCCTCACCTCCAGCGCTGCCCCCGGGGCAGTGTTGTGAACTGAAATACTCTGGTTTCTGCTGCTACGGAGGAACATCAGGTGCGGGAAATTTGGCTCGGGGACAAGTTTCACCACGAGTCACCGAGCCAGGCTTTTCTTTCCCATGAGATAATCTTGGGCGGGGCAGACAATCTCTTAAAATTAAAATACAATGAAAATACACGGGCTTCCCAGGGTTTGGGGTAAATCTCTCTTTCCTTGTTTTCTCAGAGAGCGAGCCAGGGAGCTGCGGAAACCTCCCCCAGGCTTGCGGCGCAGAGGGCAGTGACCGCTCAGCCTCACAGCCAGGCCTGGCTCTCTGGTCAGGGGATGGTCCCACCGCTCCCCCCCAGCCCCCGGCTGGCAGCAGGAGCCCACCCGCAGGACCTGGTTCTGCTGGTGGTGAGGGTGGGAGAGCTCGACCTCCTGCGGAGGCACCTCCACAGCCCTGTAGAGGAGGATGGACGGGAGAGCGTGGGTCAGCAAGTCAAGAATGGATGGCAAAGCCCCCTTCCCGTGGCCCCCCGGGTGGCTGCACTGCTGTCTCTGTGCTGGTGGTACGGTGGCATGGGGACAGCGCTGGTGGTTTCCGAGCAGCCAGGAGCACTTGTGCTGGTGGGTGCCATCACCACTGTTAAATTCGGGGCGGGGTGGGGGGGCTCAGCACACTCAAGTCATGGGCCTCCACCCTTCCTCCACCTTCCCCTAAGTGTCTCACCCTGTCACCGAGCTTAACCCTCTGCTTCTCCAGGTGACCACTTGGTTAGATAGCTCGGCGGCAACAGGGACACAGGGAGAAGCCAGGGTGTCCTGGCTGGGATCTCGCTGGCGGCCGGCGTCAACATCCCCAGCCCTGCAGACGGAGGTGCTTCCCGTTCCACAGGGGAAAGTCGGCATCACGTGCCTCAGCGGGGCCCGCCGTGGGAGGATTCAGTTCTCCCGGCGGAGGCTGCATCCCTGCGGGGCTAGACAGGAGAGAGGCTGGGAAAATGCTGCCCAAGCAGTGAAAATGGCTTTCGGGCAGTATTGCAGAGCCCCGGCTCCTCTCCTCTCCTTTGCTGGGCCACCTGCCCCGGGGAGCGGCATGTGCCTTGGGGACGGCTGGTGCCCGCTGCTGCTGGAGCGGCTGGGATGGCAGGGAGGCAGGAGGAGCACCCGGCTACGGGCAGAGCTTCAGAAACTGCGCATTCATCTTCCCTGCCAGTAAGTCAGAGAGCGCCCGGGGCGGAGTGATGACGCACGGCACACCTGAGATCATTTTCATGGGAATAGACCCGTGAGAGACAGCGAGAGGAAGAGTCAGGGAAACTCTCCCAGCACTTCAGTCAGTGTCAGCATTCACGGGGCAGATTTCACAAGATAAACAAAAGCCTTTAATAACCGCACTGGAGGGAGGCTTTGAAACCCTGTGGAACCTCTGCCAGGAGAGAAGAGCGGCGGGCTCCTCACGGCGCGCCAACGCCACCAGCCAGCCAGAGACTCGGCGGCCGCAGAGGGGAAAAAAGAAAAAAAAAAAAAAAAAAAAGGCTTGCAAAAACCAAACCGTAAAAATCCGAGTGTAGGTACCCAGGCTGCCCTCCCAGCTGTGGATAGTAATATGCATGCTGCTATATATAGCACAGATGAATATTCATTCCTCTGGCTAAGGGGTTTTATTAACATGGAGCAGATGAAAGATGTCAGCCACCCTGGAATATTACCTGGGCAGCAGCGTGTAGTCTGAAGGGAGGGTAGGAGAGGATATCTAATGTTGTGATATCTTCTATGGGGTGATTGGGTTTATTTCTTGTAAACCAAACAGATTTGTAGAATAACAAGAGTTATTAGTGTCTAACAGTAAAGTCTTACATGTACAAGACTCCTGTCAAAGGATACTAAGCCTGAAATATGGGGACTCCATGCTAACTGATAAAATATCACCCTACCTTGGGAGGAACAGGACATTCTGCAGCACCTGGCTGGTTGCCTTATGAGCACCAGTAACAGCGGTGTCCTGCCCTTCCACGGAGTGCATTCATTTGCTGTCTCCAAACATCTCTTTTCACACGATACAAACACTGCATTAGGTTCTGGGAGAAAGGGTAAGTTTAAATATAGTTTAGGTCACCAGAAAGCTGGATGTGCTAACCCAGGCTTTAACATCATTTCCCTGTGTGGTTTTGGGTGAGCAACTTTCCCTTTTCCTTTTGCAAAAGGGAGCTCCTTCCCCGCCATGGGGTGTGATACAAATTTATTAACTGGCATTCACCGGGTGCCATAGCAGAGAAAGGGTTATTGCCAGGAGCATCACAGAGCTTCTCCTCATGGTCCTCAAAATGGGACAAAAGCTCTGAGATGTGTCCAGACACCAGTCTCAATTATTGTCTTCTGTGAGTTGTCAGAGAGATCTGGAAAACCAAACACTGTGATTACAGATCCAGCTCTGGGGTTCATGCAATTAAGGGAGAAATTCAGTATTCATTTAGAGCAAATGTCTCCAACCTTCAGAGCTGTTGAAGGAAACAGGAAACCCCATGGTCTGGAAAATTAGGAGATGATTAAAAGGAATCCCTATACATATTGCTACTTAAATGGTATATATGCCACCTTGGTGATGTGACAGGAGAGGAAGAATGAAACATGGTGTCTTCATGCAGCTGGTACTATCAAGTGCCCAGGGAGAAATAGAAGTGAACCCAAAATGCAGAATGTGGAACACTCGTGTCTGGCTCTGCTGCTTCGTGCCTGTAGCATAGGCAGAGCTATCTGAGCACAGCCACAGCCCACATGGATGAGGGCCCACCACGCAGGAGGGCTGGCAACCCAGCAACAGCAGGAACCGTTCCCGAACAAGACTCAGAATTAGCTTTACTTATGGATGGAGAAACAGCATCCCACCCTCAGTCTGTCATGCTGTAGAATGGGGAGGGGAGGAAAAGGAGTTCTGACTATTGAGACACCTCTGCATAGTTAGGGAGAGAAGATCAGTAAGATGAGAGCAGCGCATGTTTCCAAGCAAGCCAGCTCTCTGGGTAAGCAGCCAACGGCCCAGGAGGGTATGCCTGAGCCCACGCTGAAGTCTGTGCTGCTGGGCTGTCATGGTCCCTGATGTGGCTGGATGAAGCTGGCTCACCACCACCAAGCTCTCCTCACACTTCCTAACTGAGGTGCAAAAAGATGCACCTGAGGGGCTTGAAGCCCTCCAGCTGCCACTTGCTGTCCCATTTCCTTCTCCCTCTTCCAGAGGTGAGACTGGAGCAGGGCTGCTGAGCACCCGGAGTGTTTGCCGAGAGGGAATGGCACGCTCCGGAGTCCAGCCTTCCTCCTGCCTCATCCGGACTAACAGTCAGCCAGGAAAGGGGCAGTTTTGCTTCTGCTAAATGTCAGTGCTGGCTTCACTGATGCCACCTTTCTGTGTTTTATTGGCACCCACTGGAAACCTGTGGCCACATCTGTGGTCTAAATAGCCTCCCAGCAAGAAAGGATGAGGGGCACCACGAGCATTTAAATGTTACAAATGGGACTCCACGGCAAGCACTGGTTGCTCTTCCCTAAACTCCTTTCTATACGTCAAGGAGCATAAAAGAGTAGGAAGAGACCGAGTCCTGCTCTCAACCCTCCACCCTAGAGCATGGCTTTATTGGTAATTAAAAACTACATCTCAGCTTAATTTTCTTCCCACACTTGGCTGTACTCTATCTTACCCCCATCTCAAAAAGGCATGTCAGTCCTTTCATATCCTCACTGGAGTTCACAGAGGTTTGCCAGCATTAATCAGAGGCAATTGCCTCTGCCTCTTTAGGCAGGGATATCAAACCTGAGCCTAGAGTGACTCATTCCAAGATCGCTTCCCCTGCAAGGTTCTTCCAGACATCTCCTTTGCCTGGAGACGTCAGCTGCCTTTGGTCATTCCATGCCTGGGAAACTCTCCTGGCAAGGAGCACACCACAACTACTACCCAGCCCCGTGTACTCCACATCCTCGTCTTTTCATCTCATCTGGAGGAACCGATAAGAGGGTTACAGGCTGGTGCTGGCCAGGAACTATCTAACTGACATTTTCACATTTTGATAGATTAGCTTTTTCCAATAGATGTTTGGGAGGAAGAGTCCTGTCTTGGTGACCACCCACTGCAATGCAGCCAGGGCTGCTGGACCACTGGCTGCTCTTTGCAGTGGGTCTGGATGAACCCTGGAGCATCCCAGCCACACTGACCACTCCTGGCTGTGACATCTCCAGGATTCCCACCTTCCTGCTGAGAAGAAATGAGTTGGAGCTTGAGCCCTTGCAGCTCTGATGCCCTAAGAGCCCTGGGTGGAAGAGGATCCCTTTCAAGATCCCTTGGCTTTGTGGGAAGGGAGACCCTCAGAGGTGAACAGATCATGCTGCTTCTTATGGTTTCCTAGAGGGAAAGTTTTTTGTCCTACAGAAATCCCAGGGTTCAGTGTGGGTCATAACAAAAATCTACTCTGGAATATTAGCCAGGAATATTCAAAGAAGTAGGAATAAACATGCCAGAGAAGAAGTGGAGTTTCAGCAAGCTGTTGCACTTGGAAAGAAAGTGAAATCTATTGATATTATGCACAATATGAAGTAGATACTTTGTTACCATTAACGTTGTTATGACTTACTAATAAATATTTTTGTTATTAAGCTCAGCCTGCCAACACAGACCCTCTGAGAGTGTTGGCTGTGAGCATCCTCCCCACTGAAGCCTGCATCAACCTCGTAGAGATCCTGACTCTGCAACTAAACACTCAGGTGGCCCTGGCCCACTGACCTGCACATACCTCCAGCGCTCCAAGCAAGCGTTTGCAGGAGAGCAAAAGAAATCTGGTGGTTTAGAAGGGCACAGCCTTCCAGCACAACTTCTCTGGCTAGTCAGGGAGCAGAGCATTTCACATCATGCCTCCAAACGAGGTTGGAGAAGTTCGAGTGATGGGGGCCTGCTGGGATAACTCCATGAGGATCACTCCTATTTCTTCCCTTCCCCTCCAAGCAGCCCACCAGCTAGGAGACCTTTCTGCCATTCTCAGTGTTTTGGATGCACTCTCTGTAGGTCTGGCTTTGGGGGGCTGCTGTGCAAATACATCGGATTGGTGTTTTCGGGGTGGAGAAGGCAAAATGAGCAAGAAGGAAAGCAACCGACTGAAAATAAACCCCGTCTCAGTAAGCAGACAAAATACACTAAGAGATAATCTAGTTTTGTGCAGAAGGGCCAGAGCCCTCGAAAACCCAGGGAGCTGGAAAAGGGCCTGCTCCCAGCAAGGGCTGGGGAGCTCCTGGGGGAGACTCACCCCACACGTGGGGTGCTGCCCCCAGAGTCCTGCCTCATCAGTGCTGACTGAGCAGGGTGCGATTGCTTTACGCAAAGCATTTCCCTGTTAAATAAATACTGCTCTGGCTGTAAGGAAGCTGCCCGGTCGTCATATGCATCAGCGATTGCAGAGTTGCATAAGAAGCAGCCGGTTCTGGAGTCGGCGAGAGCGGCTCGGTGAGCACCCTGAAATGGCAGGCGCTGGCCGGGTGGCACCTCGGGTCCCACAAAGTTTTCCAGATTGCACGGAACGCAGACTCGTTTTCAAAGGCTGCAAATCTCTACTTGGTAAGCAGGGAGGGAAAATGGACACGAGGCAAAAATGCAAATGTCTTCTGCACGCTCCTTCATGACGCCCACAGATGTGCTCGACTGTTGGCAGCAAAGGCAAAACAAACAAGCTGTCACTTCCATCTCGGGCACTGCTGGTGACAGGGAAAGCTTCTGATAATAGGGACAGATTTCCAATGAGGAAAACAGCCCTTGTTATTGACTGGCACTTCCCTTTTTGCTGAAACCTCTTTTCATCTCCTTAGCCAGTGTGTACATCCCTGGCTCCTGTTCTTAAAAGGTGGACAATAGCCTCCTTACCGGTAGCAATTACCCCTGTGTTATGAAGAGGACAGAGACATGAAAAGCAGGCTTGTCTGACAGGGCAAGCCTTTCCATCACAGCAAAACACTGCGGTGCATAACAGGCTGCTACACTGTTTTGGTGCCTATTGTTCCTTTGCATAAAAGCCTTTGAACCGGAGTTAGTAATTATGGGAGCCGCACTGTGCACAGCTCCTCAGCTGCTGATATGTTTATCAGTGGAGCATCAATCTGACTTGCTTCCAGGAGGTTTAGATGCCACAGGGTCATGCTTGCATCAGCTCATAAACTCCTCGGAGCTGGGATGATCTCTTTCTTTTGTGCCTGTGAAGCAGACAGCAACAGCGGAGTCCCCATCCCTGATTTAAATAACTGCCTCAACTCGGCAATGGCGGCGTGTAAGGCTTTAAAGCTTGGGGACTGGAGAGGCATTGCAAAGGTGCAGGAGTGCTTGGGAGGTTGGAAACAAGAGGGGATTTTAAACTAACAAATAGATTTGTCTATGCTAAAACATATTTTGTCATGAAAACACAAAGGTTTGCTTTCCTCTCACCTTGTCTGAACTTTGGCTGAGTACTGCTGGCAAACAGGTGACTTAGAAACAGTCACCGGCCACGGCAAGATCCTCTTTGGCATCTACCCTTACCTGGGAGGAACAGGGATGCTTGGGCAGCAGGGCAGTCCCTCTGGTTTGTTCTAAGGTGAATCAGCAAGTCTCAGCCTCATTAGACACCCTAAGGATTTCTGAAATCTCTCTTATTTTGTGAGATTTATTGCTAATCCTATGGAGCTCGAAGATCCAGCACTCTAACCACCAGATACGTGAATTACTGCAGTTTGGGATGAACTGCAAGGAGGGGCTGAGACATAGCCACTGGCTTCCTCTGCACTAGATTCTCAGCTTGCTGATTCTAGGGGTAGAAAAGCAACTTGAAAAAGATCAATTTTTGACACAATTTAAATGGGTAAAAGCTGGACAAAAGTCCGGACAGGCTGGCAAGTAGAAGGTATTTTCTTGGTCACAGAACCTGGAGATTCTGGAGAGGTTTTCAGCTGGAACGGTGTGAGGACAAACCCCTCCCACTGAAGACTGAGCATGTCTAGTTTATGAAAACTACTAGATTACGAAGTTGTCTAAAATAGAAGGTAAGTAAGTGGACATGAGTCAGGAGGCCCCTTCCAGCCCTGCGTTCAAAAGCAGTTTCAAAGGCCTGCCGTACCTTACAATTACGATCACGCTGGGGATGGCTCCCAAGCTTTGCCCAGCTCCACGACACTCATCTCTGTGAGAAATTTGGACCATGCTGTGTGCAACATGTATTACTCCACTCTAATTGCAGCACAGACAAGCATAGACTTGGTTAGGAACCAAACACGGTTTGTCTCATTGCTTTCAGTGGCCAGTTTTAAGAAGCACCCGTGCATCGGCTCTTCCCTCGTAACAGAGTCCTTGGTCGGGAGCCTGGCCTCCTGACCATCACTGTTTTCCAGGGACAACTGGGCAGAGAGCAGATTTCCTTACTGCCTGGGCTGGGACAAGGACTCTGCCCCCACCAGCCACCCACAGGTTTGGGCTCACAAAAATTGGCCCAAGAGACCCAGGGATGGGAGCACAGCACCTCAGCAGATAGCCCCAAACTCGTGTCACGGAGGCAGCAATCTGGTCACGAGGAGGTGGCTAGTCAAGCTCTGAACGTATCAAGGAGGAGTTGTTTTGTCCTCTGCTCCAAGGAGATGAAAGGCAGCCTGGAGAGGACGGTTTGGTTCAGCTCTGCTGAAAAGCACCATTCACCTGGCTGAGAAGACAGCCGGGTCATTTTTACCCCCACACAGCGGCTGGAGATCTCCCACGGCTGGGAGCTGGAGTGTGGGTCTCATGTAGATACACTGGGGTGAACATGTCCTTAGCTTGAATTGTGCTGTAGGATGCTCTTCTGAAATTAGCTTTCTTGGAATCAGAGGCACTGGTTTTTGCAGCCAAGGCACATTTTCAGTCATTAGGGTTCCCCTGGTGCTTTCTGCAATGCCCAGGCTGCTCTTAGAGTGCTTTGCACAGTGCCAAAAATCTCCTCAGTGTTTCAAACTGGAAAAAATTCGTACCATTTCCTTTCCTGTCACCATTCCGCCTGGTGCAGAAAAGTTTACAGGGTCCCAGGAACATACAGGGAGACAAGGTGCTCCTGTGACTGGAGAAAGATGCTATCTGCCTGCCCGATGCTGTGATATTTGGATTGTGCCACACGGTCTGGCGGTTCCAGACATCTTGCAACGCATATCAGAAGTCTCCGAGGAAAAAAAAAAATAAAAAAATAAAAAAAAAGAAAGAAGAAGGGAGTGCTGAGAGTCAAACAAAGGTAGAGTTTATGGGAAAGTGAAGGGGAGGGGGGCAAACAAGAGCAATAGGAAGTCAGGCTTTGAACAAGCCCAGTCATGCCTCGGGTACCGGTTCTACCTGCCCGCCGCCTGACCACAGCCCAGTCTGCCCGGTGACTGCAGTGGGAACTGGGGCACGGAGCAGCACTGAGGGAGTGGGGTTTGTTTGCTGGTGGTGTTCCTGCAGAGGGGAGGTGGCCGAGACACGTTGCCACGAGCAGCCCTTGCCCAAGGCCCCTGCACAGGCACCAGAAGTGGCTCTGGAGAGCAAACGCTTGTTCACCCGTGAGGTCTCTCTTGCAGGGGTTGGGAAGGAACTGGTTGTGGGACGGTGACAGAGGAGGATTTGGTGATCTCTGCAGCTGACCTGGGGGTGCGTGTGGTTGCTGAAAGGGGTGGCAGAGGAGTCCCTGGTGACAGGACCAGGTATACTCACAAATCATCGCAGATTAGCATCATCCCAGCTTTGCAGAAGAAACAACCCCCCCATCCAAAACATCTGCTTTTCTCCTACCCTACAGTCTATAAGGATCTAGCCAGGCTCTGAGCTTGGTGAGAAGAGACAGCACTCAATCACAATAGCAATCACCTGGGCACACCAGCCCTTCTCCATTTTGAAACAGAAGTTGCAGACTCCAAGGCAATTACAAGCTGAGATTAACTGCTCTGGATTTCATTAGTTATGTATCAGTTAGGCCATCCCAGGAGGAAAAGTCATTAGGAGCCACGGAGTAGAAAGGGCATCAGTTGGACAGAGTCAGGTAAGACAGTTATCTCCCAGGAAAGGACAAGCATCCCGTGCTCCCCACCATCCTCGTTTCCCCAGTTACTTCTCAAGGTCTGGAGGCAACGACTGTGCATTTCTGCTTTGTTTCTGCTGAAAAGAGCAAGTAGAGGGAGGCTTGAGTACCCGATCTGCAGGATCGTCCTAGGCTTGAGAGCACCCCCGCTAGAAAAACCTTCTGGAGCAACTTCACTGGAGTGCAGGGAGTGGAGCATGGACACAGGGCTTGGTTCCCTCCAGCCTAGAAACCTGTCAAGCTCTTCAGAGCTACCAAAACCAAAAAGTGCTACCACCACTTTTTTTTTTTTCCACCCAGAGGGAAATGAAGGCCAAGTAGCCTTTTGTACCCAGTTTACGTACGATGCAATGACTGCGTGGATGAAATGTCGAAGCGCGTAGTTTCAGGGATGCAGACCCTACGAGCCAGGGCCCAGGATGTCTCTTCTTGGCTCTGGGAGCTGCTTTTCTCCTTTCCTACCCACAGTCATATGCACAGCCCTGCCAGGCAGTCCTCGGCTTGCTGGCTCAGGCGACTTATGCAAAATAAGTGGCCGCTTTTGCCCCAAGCACAGGTTCTGCCAGAGGCTGCCCTCCCGGGCTGCCGCAGCCCGCTCCTCCTGCTGCCGAAATCCAGGCTCAAGGGAGAAGCTTCTGCAGTTTTACATGCGGGTTTCACCACCGCCGTTTCCCGGCTCTTTCCTCACAGCTTCCTTGGAACGGGCTGTCAGAAATGTTTCCAGCCCACAGCCTGTTAATCACGCACAATTAACATAAACCTGAGCGCAGTTCGGAATAAATGAAAGCTGGGAAAGCCCCCTTTTCTCAGCAGCTGGATGAGGCAATTTACAGAAAGCCTGGAGGCATGGGGAAGAAGGAGCCTTTCATGAGGTTGCGGGTCCATGTGAAAGGATGGATGAGGGCAGTTTGGGGAAGCGCTCCTGGCCCCCTCAGCCCCAGCGCCGTGGGCCAAGGCAGGACAGCTGGTGAGACTCTGCCCCAGACACCAGCCCTGCTGCAAACGGTGCAGGGAAAAGCTTTCCGAACCACAGGGAGGGCTGAGAGGAGAGATGGCCAAGTTACTCCCTATCTGCCAATGAAGGGATAGACCAAGCAGTGATGCAACTTGCAGGACAACAAGTAGAAACTGGACGCAGTTTTCTAGACCTTCAGTCCGGCGCTGTAGAACGGGGGCACGCAGGGCGAGGGGAGATGTCAGGGCTGATGGGTATGGTTTGATGTTTCTGGGTTAGTTTCCCTCGGAGATGCTCTCCAAGGCACTCTCCTGTAGGTTTTCTCCTGCCTGCTCAGCTGATGCCCTGGGGAGTTGGTTCAAGGAGCTGCACTAGCGAAATAACAAATTCCTGAAAAGCGAATAGCTTTTTGCCGGGATGTTTCGGGGCTGGGGGGGAAGCAGCAGTGCTAATGCGATGAAAGCAGCCAGAGCGTGGGCCTCCCCCTTCAACAGGGGCTGGCTGTAGGACAGGCTGAGTTGTGATGCTGAGCTGTTCCCTTGGGCTCAGTTTTCACCACCAGCTCTGCAGGGGTCCGCTCACGCAGGGGTCCTGCCCGGGCTTGCACCCTTGGGCTGGAGGCTCCCACCAACACAGAGGAACAGCCTGGATGAAAGCTCACCCAACAGAAAATCGAAACGTCCATTCCAGCCTGTCCCACCAAGCAGACTGGGCTGACGCTTGGTGACACAAGGACCAGCACCCACGTGAGGGAGCCCAGCTCACCTCCAGTGCATGGAGACAAACACGTCCACCAGAGTCTGGGAGAAGCTGCAAGTGGATTGTGAAACATCAGCCGTGAGATACAGCACGTGAGATCTTAGACCAGTTCCTTGCACCCAGGGCCTTGCGGAGAAAGAACAGCCCTAGTAGTGAAAAAATACTGGTGATAACAAATAGCTATTTTCCTGGTACTTGTGCTTCCTTCTGGACCTCACCCATGACCCCAGAGTTCGCCAACAGTGGGAAGTTTCCCCAGTACCCGACGCTTTTAGTATTCAAATGGCAGTATCTGCCTTCATGGACTATTTCCAAGCAGGGTCCTTCAGATGCCTACTCATTTTCTTGATGGCCAGGTATTTGCATGGGTTTTACAGCTTTGTGTGCTTAAGACAGTAATGTGATGGGAATGCAACAGAAAAGGAAGAAGATAAAGCCTTGCTGGCTGAGAATGTGCGTATAGGAGGTGATGGGAAGAATGATATTGGGCACACATGTTGTGCCAGCTCTTCCTTTCATCTACGGGGTTGTACTCTGAGCAGATCCTGTCTCTGATCCGTCCCTTCGCAGCGGGGAGATAAGCGGAAGGAGGGTGGAAATCGCATGGCTGAGCAGCGGAGGGGTGGTGGAAGGATCAGCTAGCAGAAGGTATGGCAGGCAAGAGGCAATTCCCGGGCAAATCCGTTTTCCATTTAAAACAGATGAGCCCAGGCTTTGGGGTAAAAGGGAAAAGGCTTCCCCTTCTCCCAAAATACAAGGATGAAAGGAAGATTTGTTGACAGGGTGTAATTCTACAGTGTAAGAAGGGATAGTTTCTAAATATGAGAGAGAACCAGTTCAAACTGGTTTAACAGAAACTTCGTGCACCAAAAACCTCCAGCAAGGACATTAGAATAAGTGTTGTATCCTCAGCAGCAGCTCCGGCCTGCTCAGCTGTGGGGCCACACGGTCCATGGTCCATGCAATGACCCCACAGCTTCCCAAAGCATCTGCCTCTGTTGCTGGGCCTCCTCAAGTGTGTCACAAGTGCCCCTTCATCCTCTAATACAGATTTGCGGTTGCATCCAAGGCAGAGGAAAGGGTTGCGTGGCAAAGCTTGGCAGGCACAGCTACCAGCTTCCAAATTTGATGACACTCTACAAAAGGACTGTTTTGGGTTGCTTTGGTTTTAACGAAGGCTCTTCTGCCTGAAGTCCTCTGATTACATACCAAAAAAAAAAATCTCTTGTTTCTGTCAAAACATCATGTGTGTGCTGAGGGGAGGAGTAGAATTCAGCAAAAAGAAATCTGGGAAACTGATCCAAATAGATAAAAACAAGAGGGAGAAGCACCCACATACATGTTTTTAAAAGTCTCACTTGCAGTCTTTGCTGCTGTACTGGTGACCCCATATATATATATATAACACATATAAAATGGAGGGCTAGCAGACCCAGGGCACAGAGGACCCACAAGAGGTTTGGGAGACCTCATGTCAATTCTCTGGTCTCCTGAAGGTTGTACCAGCTCCTCCCTGCCTTGCAGGTGGGTCAAGAGACCAGGGCGAGTTCAGCTATGGTAACATGGACCATTACATTACCACAGACAGGGAGGAAGGAAACAGGACCTTGCATCTTGGAGGTCCATCTTGGAGGTCAGACTAGATGACCTTTGGAGGTCCCTTCCGGCCTGGACCGATCTATGAATCTATGAATCTTATGGGGCTCAGAGGGGCGTGGGGCATCTCACATCTTATCACCCATCTCCAGCAGCACGCAAAATCCCTGCTGGTTTGACAGTAGGGCGTCCAAGGCAACAACAGCAGGTGGGATGTAAAGATATTGCTGCCCCCTCCTGGGGACACCTCAAGGAGGCTGGCAAACCACACCGGGCAACTGCTCTGCCTGAACACTAACCCCATCATGAATAAGAAAACGCAGCAGTCGGTGCAACCAGCGGGCAGTGGAGGTGCAGGCAGGAGGCAGGCAGCAGAGCTCGGTGGCAGGGAAGAGCAGGCTCCCACCACGTCTACGGGAGAGGGATGTAAGAATTTAAAGCAGAGTTTCTGGCCGGGGGAGTCTCAGCAGCTCAAATTCCAATTGAGCCAATGCTTGGCTTCGACCGGTCACAAATATTTTTTAACAATCCTGAAGCAGCCGGCGTGTGGGCCAGGTGTGTCAGGGCAGGGAACAAAGACACAGACACTTTGTCTGCACCGAGACCTGTGGAAATTTTCCCCTCTTCTCGCCGGAGCGCCTGGCTGGCTCCAGCAGGGCTCCTGGCCTCTGCAGCTCCTGTCAGCTGCTCGCTATCATTCTGTATATTCTCTCATGTAGGCTGGCTCTGGGCAACTTAGCGAAGATGGTAATTAAATGTTGGGTCTGGCCTCCACGAAATCTCCTAGAGCTGTTACAGGAACCGACGGTGAGTTTCAAAACTCCTGACACAGCTGGAGATGAGGACATCTCGGAGAGGCAACCGTTGACTAAGGGCCACAGAAACCCCGTCACACCTCAGGTGGCACCTTGCCCAGGAAACACTCATTTCCCCAAGACACCGGTCAGCCAAGCTTCCCTGCAGAAAGGTTCCTCCATGCCCTTTTACATGCTGCAGAAGAGATCGGATCTGCTATAGTTCCTATAGCTGACTGCATTTCTCTGTGACTACAAGCTACTACAGTAACATCCGGCTCTGTGCCTGATGACCAAGGGAGGATATTTCCAATTTCTCTCCCCATTTCTTCAAGGGGGAAAAAAAGTGTTTGGGAAGTTTTCATAAGCTATTTCCCACACGAGCACTACTTCAGCAAGCGGTGTTTGCTCACTACATTCTGGTCTAGCCATAGCACTTCAGATCTGCATCTGCTCCATTTAGGAGCTCAAAGCACACTTCAGTAGGAGGAAGTCTGGTCATTCCTAATGCTTGCGGTAAGAGGGGGAAAACCAACATTGAAGATTTCTCTTTACATTATGCAGAGCTTGCAGACAACACCATTCCTTCTCCTCCCCCCCACAGTTTTAGAGCTCTCTTTTTAACCCGAATGAACTTCTTGACCTCAAAGCCTTCTGAATCACATCGCTTTGGCTTTTTTATGGGGGACACTATTCTGGCCTGCCACTGTGGAGCCATCCCTTGTCATGCTGGGGTGGCTGCTGTGTTTACTCACGGAGCCATGGTGCCACGGGGAAGCCGGAGACACCCGATATTTAGCTGTGAGCTCATGCTTCCTTGCATCCAGCCCGGCAGCCGCACAAAGCCTGCCAGGTCCCCTCCAGCCCGCTGGGATGAACTCAGCCGAAAGCTCAGGCAAGGCCTCCTTCCTCATAGTCAGAGCAAGGTGGGTAAATGGCTTCGCTGGCCCAGAGAGGATGAGGGGCTCGATGGACTTCCTTCTAAAGAGGTGGAGGCCACCAAGAAGTCAGACCGGACACTTGCGAAGAGGTGGCAGGTTTCCCTCGGTGGAGCATCACCGTGGGCAGCAGCTCCTGGGGCTTGGTCGGAGCCTGGCTGTGTAAACCATGCAAACAACCCCCTCGAAAACACCGACCTCAGCGGGGAAGACATCGCCTGCACCCACTGCAAGGACAAGGGGCCAGCTCCAGACCCCCCAGGACCCTCCTGCACCACAAAGCAGCTGTGCTGGGGTGATGGGCTCTGGAGCTGGGGAGCTCCAAGCCAGGAGGAGCAACTCTGCTCCAAAATGACCAGCAGCTTCACCTAACTGCTTGTTTCTGGCCGCAGCTGGGGGAAGAGCAAGGATTTGTCACCTTCAGGCACAGCTAGTGAAACAAAGAAGCTCAGTTTTCACCAAAAGATGTGTTTCTTAACCAGATGATAGCGAGGCAGTTTTCGGTTCTGTTTTTTTGGGGGGAAGGAGATTTTAATTTTGCAGAAGGTTTCAAGATCTGGGCTCCCATTCCCATCTGAAAAACAAACCCCTTTTAAAGAGCTGGGATTTCCCAGAGAGTGGACACCCTTGTGCCTTGCAGCACGGAGGGGTGGGATGTCCACCCGGCGGGGGTGTCCGGGGGTGGCAGAGGTGCAGGGCCTTTCCCTAGTCGCCCCACGTGGGACCTGCTGGTGCAGCCCGAGTGACCCCACACGGTAAAACCCGGGGAATGCAGACACCTGGCGTGCGCGGTTGCGGGCGTGGGCGTGCGGAATGGCACGGCACGGCACGGCACAGCATGGCACAGCATCACTGCCTGGGGCTGGCCCCGCTGCCAGCTGCGCTCCTGAGCTCCCCTGGGTCCCGAAGCTGTACCGAGATGGTGGCACTGCTCATGGCCCCCGTGCCCCAGAGCAGCAAGTCCCTTTGCCACAGAGTGTGCCTGCTCGGTGCCAAGCGGGAGCCGGGTCTGGCCCTTTCACTCCCTCTCTCTGCCCGCTGGCTTTTGGGACAGAAAGTGCTCTGCAAGCTGCAAAGCAAAGGGGAGGGCTCTGGACGGACCTGCAGACCTCACCAGGGCCATGGTGACCATGGCGTCTCCACCAGGAGACACAAAGATGCTTTAAGTGAAAGAGGCTGGAATGCACGTAGCCTTCTCTCTTTGGAGACTCTTGAGAGATGCAGCTTTGGTTTCAAACAGGGTCCCCCGCACCCTGCCGGGACCGGTGACCCCACCGGCTGAGCAGAGCATGGCTCAGCAGCGACCAGCTCCTGGGGCTGGGGACACAGGGGATAACGTAGACACAAGTAGGCAGGGCAGGAGAGCTGGTGTATGTCAGGAGTGGAGGAAGAGAGAGGTGGTAGTGGGAGAGCAAAGCCCACAGCGCAGAGCAGAGGGCAGGGGGGAAAGCCTTCAAAGCCCCAGCGCTGCCAGGTCAGTGACGCAGGGGCAGGTTCTCCGGGTTCCCATACGTATTCATTGACGATCAGCCGAATTTACATTTAGCTAACTTTACATTACAGTGCCTGAGCGGATCACCAGCCTGGAGACACAGCTAGAGCAACTCCTGTTTGAAGAATAGTGTCTGCTTTTGGTTTCAGACCCAAACCAGTCCGACCAGCTGGAACCTAGTTTCAGGTTACACCCTGCCTTGCTCTCTGGGTGACTGAGTGGGTGATGATCTCACTCCCACCACACCTGATGCCCTGGTTGTCTCTCCAGGTGTCCACACAGGCTGCATCCCCCATCTCAGCCCTCCCCAAGCCACGAGACCACCAATGCTGCTGCAGTGGGACCCGATGGCTCTCTCCTGAGCCCTGAAGTCCGGGCAGATGAAAGGGTGGGAGATACCAGGCATGGGAACGGTACCTGCCCCCTCTGCGGGTCATTGCTTCTCAGACACCACTCCCAAGTCAGATAAGACAAACAATTCCTTTTTATTGCAACTCGTGTTATCAGAGTGAGCGCACAGAAAAAAAAAAAAAGAAAAAAAAAATCAAGATGTTAGGTTTATTGTCTAGGCCATGATAGGCTGTGGGAAAAACAAAGAGATGGAAGAAACGATACAAGACAGATCATGAAAAGCCGTGGAGGAATCTGACCAGCCCCAGGGACACTGAGGCAGATGCCGGTGATGGGGAGAAGCGTGCAGTCAGATTGCCAGCAGGCTGTGGGCAGCGGCTTCTTCCCTTCCAGCCCAGGCATCGGCCCAGGGTGGCAGCTCTCCTGGAGCTGCACTTGAGAGGACCTGAGCCGTGCCCTGAGCCGGGCATGGCTTCACCAGAGCCTTCCAGAGCCCTGAAAGGGTCCAAGCATATAAACTAAAATCTGTACATAGATTTATGCTTCTTACACACACGCACACATGCAAACACACACACACTGATTTCCTTTCTCTTCACAGCAGGAGTTTTCCAAGAGCAGCAGGCACTTCCAGTTTGGGGGTTGGTGCCAACCCCACAGACGACAAAATGTACCAGGCACTTCAGAAATAGCAGCTTCTGCCCCCGGAAGAAGTCCTCAGCTCCCAGGGGTACAAGCCTGGACAACAGAGATGGGGCAGTACAGAACTGGGGAGCACCACACTGCGAGCAGTCTACAGGGGAACACATGGGACCTCGCCGAATGTCAACCCCTGCCATGGGGCCAGGGATGAGCTCTGGACCTTCCAGGGCTGGGCTCATCTTGCACCGGGAGGGATGGGCCAGCAGGAGTGGGGATGCCCGGGGACATTAGCTGGTGGTATCCAGCCCACTCCCGTGCTCTGGGAGATGCCGGGAACTCTGGTCAGGCTGCGCGCTCGGAGGAGAGCGCAGTAAAATCAAAGCTGTGGCAAAGGTCCAACGGCGAGAGAGCTGAGTCCTTCCACCTTGCCCTCAGGAAAAGTAGGGACATTTCCTTTTCTTTCACGTGGGAATAAATAGATATTTTCTCAATGCGTTTGGGTTCAAACAACCAGGAAAAGCAACCGGGGCAACTCAGACAGAAAATGGTGGACACATACTGTACATGGGAGGCTAAATCTAGGTGTGCTTTTCTGGTAAAAAGCAAAGCCTAGTGATTAAAGCAGGTATTTCTGTTTCCTTCCATCTCGAAAACAGGAACCACTGGAGAATGTCACAGAGCCCTTGAAACAGGTCTGGACGGTTATGTGAATCTCAGGACTGCTGGGAGGCAGGGCCACCTTGCAGAGCACTGGGGGAAAGGGAGGAAAATACAAGGTTGGGTGGAAGAAAGTGGCGCTGCAAACAAAAAATTGCTGGCTCTGGTGAGCTTTCACCATTCACCAACATGAATGCTACACAGATCGAGTCCCGGGGTCCTTCAGTAAGTTGAGCGGAGTTGTGCTCTGGGTTTGAGCAGGAAGAAATATGTAATTCAGAGTTTCACTGGACTGTTTGAAGTTAGGAAGGGATAGACATCAGAGAGCATCAAAACGCTCCCAGATCCTCACTTTCCCAGAGCAGCCATTTAGCCAAGACAATCACAAACACTAGTAATGCCAAATCATGGCTAGATCTTGGCCTGATGCTACAAATGTCTTCGAAGAGAATGAGTCCTTCAGGCACAGGCCTGTGTCTGAAAAAGGAACTCCAGAAGCTTTGGGGAGTGCCCCAGTGCTGGGCTGGAGAGAGAGAGGCTGTAGGTCAGACAGGTTTGGTGGTGCTGCTGTAGAACAGATGCTCAGTGTCCTCTGTGGTGGAGAGGGTTGAGTTGGTAGCAGTGGTCGGCTGACGGCGGCGGCTGTTCTTCTTCCTGTTCTTCAGGAAGAAGTAGCCGATGATCGCCAGGACCACCATGATGCAGATCCCAAGGAGCACAGCAATCACTACCTCAAAGGCACCTGCCGGGGATACATCAACAGGTTAGAAGAGCAGCTCCACGAGCTCTGATGCAGCAGGAGCAGTCAGGAAGAAGCAAGAACAAGTCATCACTGCAGAAGCTGTGCTGGTAAAGAGAAGAGGTGGGCAATAGCTGGCCTGACAGTGGGGTGGTCATTGCACAACTGGGCAAAGAAGAAAGGAGGCAACCGCATGGCATAAGGGAATGGCCAGGGTATAGCCAGCCTGTCTCTCCCTAATTATGGTTCCCATCATTTCCCAGATGCACCACGCCCTCTAAAGGCTATTCGGTGACTTCGGCAGGCTTGGGCATTTGACAGTCCCATGAATATCCAGCCCTTCTGAAACGCTGGCCTTCCTTCATTATGTCAACATGGAGGCCACCAAGGGGTGGTCGCAGAAAGCACCTCCTGCTTGGGATAACGCTGTGGGAGTCAGCTATGGAGGACAGGCTGAGTTTGTGGGGAGAGAGCTCGCAGCAGTGCTGTGAGCACTTGGTCTTCCATAGCCAACCAAATTCCCGCATCATCAGTGGAGACAGTCAAACATGATGCATTTGAGAACTGGTGTGAATTTGAAGATTAAATCAATCTCTAGGGTTGAAGAACAAAGTCTAAAATTGCAGTTCTCTACTGAAGAAAGAAGCCATACAGCTCTGTGGTGAAAGGACACTAACCTTAATGTCATATTCTTTTAAGAACTTGTAATTCAATAGTATTGATGTTCTTTACAGTTGTAGAGAGGGTGTATAGGGTTATCAGATTTCCCCATGGTCTAGCGCCCAACATTATTCATATGCCCACTTGGGCCTTCTTTCTTGCAGAAGTTAGTGGCCCTTATCTGAACCTGGTCCTTAGGAAGAATTTTACTTGCCATTTTTTGATGTTGAACAGTGGACCATTCATGCAAGTTGATGGAAGGAAAATCAAGAGCCTCTGATGTGAGCTACTGAGTCAGAGACAAAGGAGAAACTGGACCACAGATGCACAGAAGCATCTCTTGCCACTGCTAGCATCCCACAAATCCCACACTGCTCCCTCGGCTTCAGAAGTGGGGTGGGAGAAGGCTATTATTTGCAAGGAAACACAAAATATTTTTCAGGACAGGGTAAAAACAACAAGCAAGATCTGTAGGAAAAACTGTTACTCACTTAACATAGCGCTTTGGGGCTCAAACATTTCCCATCTCCGGCCAATAGCATCTGCTTCTGAATTGGGAACAGAGAGGGGGGAAAAAAATTTTACAAAGAAGGTTTGGAACATGGGATAAGACAGGTTTCTGAGGAGCATATTTCCAGTGCTCTGAAGTGAGGGATGCATACATTAGTAAAACTCCAGCCCTCGCGATGTCTGCTTACTTGTGATGCCTGAACATGATTTCATGCACTCTTCCTCTTTTTCAAAGTTGTTGTTGTTGCCACCGCAGCCCCCGTAGGTGAAGGGGTCACATTTCTCAGAGAATGGGTTATAGTACCAGCGGGGGATGCTCTCGGTGCACTGTCCAGTATCAGGCAAGTCCACGCAGTGACCTGGCAAAGCAAGGGAGAGGTACTCTAAGCCCAGGCAGCGCGTTCCCAGAACAGCAACATTTTCTGCTCACAACAGAAGAGGACAAGCACCACGGCAGAGGGAATCCATGGCTCTTGGGTCCCCACTGCCCAGTTGCCAGCTGCTCAAACTGGCATTGCCAAGGTGAGCTGCCACCTGTCCACAAACCCAGCTAGCAAGGAGGAAAATGGAATATCAGAACATGCAGTCGTGCTAGACCTTGGATTCAGTCCCCTGCAGAAATAACTTGTCCTCCTCAGGAGGCAGAAGGGAACATGAAGAGCCCGGACACACAGAAACCACAGTTCAGCTCGGCTCTCCCTTACAAGCAAGCTGCATTTGAGCTGACTTGGGATATACTGTTTTAGCCCAGTGACAGTGCCACCATCAACCCTAGCACAAACAAGGCAAAGGTGTGGGATCGAGCACAAGCATATGTTTACTTGTATTATGCCTTTGTTGTGTCCCCCACATGGCTTTGGTTTGCACTATTTCCAGAAAAAGTGCTGCAGGGTTTTGTACCGGGCGGGTGCCCAACAGGCAATAGGCTTGAGACCCGCTTGGGTGGAAAAAGTTTAGGCAGGAGAGTGAAAGCCTGCTATAAACAGCTGTCCTCAAGGTCATTTTTACTACAGGGACTGCCCAGATGCTACACCCGTTTTTGGAACTATACAGGGAAGCATTTTTACCATGAAGCAACAGACTGAAGAAAAAACAAAAGCTGGTAGAAATCAGCCTCGGTGATCTGGACGGTACGTACCTTGCTTACGCGTGACATTGATTTTCTGCAGTCTGTTGAACTCACGAGCATCTGCGAGAGAAACATTTCACGTTAAAACTTCTCTCACAAGTTGAATACAGAAGAAATGCCTCCATCCATGCAGACATGGGCAGGCAGGGCTTTCCTGTACATTCCTTTGCTATCACAAGCCAGGGAAAGGGAGATGTAATTTGAGGTTCTTAAAGATCTCAAAGCTATGAGAGGAACATGGGAAAAATGTAGTAATGAGAAACTATTCTAAATGTCCATTCCACAAACACAGAGACAAAACTAAGGAAAACATTCTTAGGGGTCTTTTTTTCCATCAAAAAGTATGGGGAAACTGCTGTCACCCCAGGTTTTAAGAAGTGTGAAAGGCCACTAATGTAGGATATAAGATAGGGCAAGAGAGATGAATCGTATGCTTGCAACCTAAAAAGGCAGCAAAACACCCACATATAGGAAAGAGATTATGGGAATACTGTCAGAAGAGGGAAAGAGGGAGGGAGGGAGAAAGGGACGGAGAGAGGGCAGGAGGGAGAAGGGATTACAGACTTGGGCAGCTCTCCACTGTGCATTTTCATTAGCATCACATCAGGATGTTAAGGGGACTGTGACACTGGGCAGGCTGGGAGAAATCATGGTTTCATTTCCCATCTCCCAGCTCTAGGAGAGCAGGTAAGGTCATTCAGTGAGAAAAATATTGGAAGGGGAGGGGAGGACAGGCTCCGAAGTCTTACAGACAGGTGCAGAGAAGAGAGTCGAAGGGTATTTAAGAGGCAGGCAACATCTCAGAGGGAAGATGAGCTCTTGCAGTCAGCAGAGATATGGGAGATGGCAGAACCTGCAAATGTAATACTGCGGAAAGAGGTAACGCAGGGTCAGGCGATAAGAACAGAAGGCACCAAAAAGCATTGAGTCAACACCTGTAACTTACACTGCACTCATCTCTGGGCAGACACTAAGTTGTCTAAGGCAGAATTTGGAGTACTTACATTGCTCGCAATACATTTCGTCTGAGCCATCAGCACAGTCGAGAGTTTCATCACACTCCAGATAGGCATCAATGCAGCAGCCATCCTTGCATCTGAAGAAGGGGGCCTGACAGTTCCCATTGCACACTGCATCAGAAACAGTTCAGATGACAGAATGAATATTAATGAGCTTTCTCCCTGCCACACAGATGCTTTATGAAGGACTTAAAAGCTGCTGATAGGGCTGGCAAACAAGAAACAAGACAGATTGCTTAAGGTCTCTCGAGTGCCACCCTGGACTCAAAAAAAAAAAGAAAAAATGAATTCCTTGTTTATAAACAAAACATTGCTCTGGGAACAGCCACGCTTCCTCTCAAAAAACAAGTACACAGAAGGTGGAAGCAAGAATGAGCTACTGAAGAAGAATCTGGAGACACTGCCCAAGCATGGGGGGTTAAATTAGGAAAGCCAAACTGAATCCTGCACACCAGGTTGTGAGAGCCAACGGAAAGAGCAGTTATTCCCTCTGCTCCAGAGGTGGTCCCAAGTGCTGAGTCTTGTTCCCAGTTCTGAGCTCCCCAGTGCACAAAAGACACTGGCATACTGGAATGAATCCAGCAGAGACTCAGCAAGAGGCTGGAGCACAAGAACTAGCATGAGGTTATGGAAAAGACAGAGACAGCCTCATTTTGGAGGTTCACAGCAATAGGATGAGCAGTGACAGACACAAGGTGCAGCGAGGGAAAGTGACTCGATATCAAGGGAACAAAATTCTAACAAGGGTCATCAAACACTGGCACAGGTTGTCCAGAGAATGGGTAACATTTCCTTCCTCAGAGATACCCAAAACTGGACTGGATGCAGTCCTGTGCAACCTGGTGTGACTCAAAGCTGGCCCTGCTTTGAGTAGTGGGTTGGACCAGATGACCTCCAGAGGTGATTCCCAACCTAAATTGTCCTATGACAGAAAGTGAAAGGCTTGGTAGAGAAATTAGTCTCCGGTGCCTCACTTTCCACGCTGACTGAGTGCTAATCAAAAGCCACAGGAATGGATGTGAGACACCGAGCCTGAGCTCACAGCAGGGTTACACAGCGGGACAGGAGGCTCACCTGGCTGCTGTCGCCCACCAACAGAACCTAGAGAGACAAGGGGAAAAATAAAATAAATTTACCACCCCGTCATTTTGTCAGCTCAAGATCAGCTTTATATTGCCTTCATATCTCAACTAAGAAGTGCATATTCCCCGGAAGCCAGCCCTGCAGGGTTTAGGGATGTGAAAGACAGGTGTCCACCACTCAGAGACCCCAGATGAGTAGTACCCACGCAAGGCAGGCCTGGAGGAGCACAGGGGAATTTCCCACCACTAGCCAGACTGTGCCCAAACGGTCCTTCTTTTCCAAGGCTTTTGCCTCCTCCTTAAGCTGTGCACCACAAAGGTCCTGGCAGAGGCTCAGCCCATTTATCTGAGGTAGCACTCAGTCATTCTCAAGCTTGGCTGAAAGGGTGCCAAGGGAGAAGTTTAATTTAATTTTGGGAGTGAAGCACTTCTGGCTCCCCCTCAGCAGAATGCCACTCTCTGGATTTAGGTTTCAGATGTGACACGAAGATTTGGTGAGGGTTTCTGCAGGCAGGGACACTGACCAGGGGAGCAGTGCTCCAAGAGCTGGGTCAAATATGTTGGCAGTGTGAGACTAGGACTCCCCATTCATAATTAGCCTGGTCTCCTCAGCTCTCTGGGCTCTAACTAGCTGCCAGCCAAGAAGCTGCAGTACCTGCCCACAGGGTCATCCCAATCCCATGAGAAAGAGAGGGCTGATTTTTGAAGCAGACTCACCTCTAACATTCTTGCAGGCGAGTTGACACTCCTCTTCCCGTAAGTAGTTATTCTTGTTGGCCTTGCAGCCACCAAAAATGAACTCCTCACACTGCTGAAGGCTTGGGTTATAAAACCAACGTGGAAAAGATCCCCGACACCAACCCACCTTCTTAGGAGTCAAACAATGCTCTATCAAGAAAGTTAACATAAAAGGCCGTGGTTAGCTTGCTTTGCCTTCACGTATACAAAGGAGAAAATCTTCCAAAGGAAAGTTCCACACTGTGGACACTTCTCTGAAAGATTTGTAAAATCTTAAGTGGTGTGGAGAAGGTGAGCAGGGAATCATGGTATATATTTTCTTAAATGAAAGGCAGGGTCACAAAATCAAATTAGAAGGTGCCACATCCATAAAACAAAAGGAGCTGCTTCTCCACACAGCACACAGGTAAGCTGTGAAACTACTTGCTTCAGGAAGTTGCTACTGTCCAAAGATTACATGAGGTCAAAAAGGGATTCATCCATGGCTATTAAACACAAAGACACCATCTTCTGCTTAAAAAAATCTCCCAGCTGCAAATTCCTTGGAGACTAGCCAAGCATAGTAGGGATTTACTGATAGCATGTCTTGTTCTTGTACTGTGTCCAAATTATCAGCTTCTGGACACTGTTGCATGCAGTGTACTGGATTTTGGATAGACCATTAGAGTCACTTGATATGGCTGCTCTTATATTTTTCTGGTACCTGTGGTAGGAGGAGAAATTCCCTGCTTAGTTACTAGTCAACCATTTGTCCAAAAACTCCTTGCTCCTAATGCACTTGTAATGCTGAACATTTTGATCATTAAACAAGGCCATTAAAGTGAAACATATAAATAAAGCCAAGGAGACTTTGAATGATGGCTTGATTGTGCTCTTTTCCCATCCGCCCCTCTGAGAAGAGCACCGGTAATGCCAGAGCAGCACCCAGGCTTGGGGACTCCAGCTAGACACCCGTGGGCTGTGGCTCACCTTCAGTCTGCTCAGAATTCAGCACCACAATGGTGATGTTGGTGAAGTCTTGCTGTTGTGCAGTGTCCGTGACAGTAAGCTGGAAGACGTAAGTCCCCGCCTGTAGGTTGGAGATTTCTACCTGATCTTCTTCGTGCTTCTGAGAATGCAAAAGAAAGGCTTATGCAAAAGAAGATACCTCTGATGAGAGACTGAGTGAAGCCATGAAAAGCCCATGTTCCTGCATTAGGTGGGAAGGAGCTTGGCTGGAAACCCCCAAGCATGAAAGATGTCTCCGTGCTATGCAATCCCCCCAAATCCATGGGCTGGTACCCAGCTGGAGTAGCAGAGAGAAAGAATACCACAAGACTAATTAGATATTTCATATTTTGGGACATTGTGAAGGCATGAGGGAAAATAAAAATCTTTGCATAGGACTGAAATACCTGTATTATTTATTTTACTTTTTAAAAAATAAAACCCATTATGAATCATTTACTTAGTACACAGGGAATAAACTAGGTGTATCTAAGTAATATATACTCTTGCATTTTGAATATGACAAGTATATTTAGTTTTAGAGATGGAAATGAGTACCTCTTTCTTTGTCTACTGAGAGGTTTCTAAAAGAGAGTGAATTATTTTGTCAGAATAGAAAGCTGTGATTTTATTGACACAAACTTTTCCCTATATTTGCTAACAATGTTGGGCCCCCGTTTCCATGCTATCTGCCTTTTTGGTTAGGTTTTAAGAGAACACAGAGTTGCCATATACCATCTTAATGTAGTTAACATAGCATAATAATAGAGGATTTTTTTCCTCCCTGAAAGTTGCTTTGGTTGGGCTAAGGGGAAGGGAAAAGGAAAGAAGCACTTCCAGATTTCCACAGCCTCCTCAGCACCCTAATGATAGTCATTGCTGGTCTTCGAAATCAGCTGGAGGGCTGACGCACTTGTTTGCTAATTCTTCCAAGAGGTGCCACAAGAGCTCCATATGAGCTCCAAGGCTTTTCCAGAGCATTTCACAGAAGTTTATCAGTAATCATTTGCTCTTCTAAAGCCACAATTAACATTTAACATCTATAAGATATGCAGTGTTCACAACCCAGAGATCTTGGAGCCAGTCAGGAGACATGACTTCTGCTCCAGCTCAGATAAAATAGAAGGAATTTATGCTCTAAAGAGAGGCAAAGTCCAGGAAAAGCCCCAGGAGAACAGAAGCAGAGCCTGAGACTGGATGATTCAGGGCCAGAGGAGGAGAAGCACCGAAGTAGAGCAGAGTAAAACTAAGGGCAGGCTCCTGAACTACAGGAGCTTGGGAGCAGAGGCAGCTCTTGCACCAAAGCTGCTGCCCTCGTGGGTGCTCCCACCCAGACAGATCAGGCGCTGCTTAGGAAGGTTTGAGATGGTGTCCTGGTGCAGGAAGCCCAAGATCTGATGAGGCCAAAAATGCCACGTCCCAGTAGCATGCAAGAGAGCGGGGACAACTACGAGGAGTGCTCCACAGCTTATGGAGCTCTCATGGGTGGACTGGCTTGGGGAGGGAAGGACAAGGTGACCTCTAAGTCAGTGGCTGTGAGAGCCCAGCCTAGTGCAGATCACAGGTGACAATGAGCAAGCTGCTTCCTTCCTGCATCTCCTTACCTTCATCTCCACGGAGGGGTCGCCAAGGATCTGTTTCCATTCATAGCTGACTATCCCTCGGTCATCCGTGCTCTCTGTGCCTCTCAGCATCACTGGCTCCCCGGGCTGTACCCTCATGTCCATGCCCGTGCGGGCTATTGGAGGACGGTCATCTGCAGAAGAAATGCAGAGCAAGGCTTAGGTAGGAGGCTGAAGGGTCCGGTCCTTGCCTCCATTACAGTAAGACAAGGGAGGGGGATTCCTCCAGGCTAAATCAACACAGACTTCAGCCACTGAAAGGAAAACACTTTTATACAGCTGTGCTTCTTGCAGCCAGAGCAAGCAACATGCAATCAATACCGTTATTACTGCCCTCACTAATTTGTTAAGTCCACAACTCACTCTGGCAGTGCCTTTGAGCCAGTTGGCTTCCTGGCCACTTCTGCCCACAGGAACCACTGTCAGAGGGTGTCCCTGTAGCTACTGCCATTGTGCTTCTGACCATGGGACCACACGCTCGCGAAACAGCACAGAGCAATCTCCACCCTCCACTTAGGGAGATGACCTGGTGTGGGTGTTGAAGAATGTGGAACTGACTCTCATTATGCCTACCACCACCTCTAAGCACTATGTTAGCATACTTAACCAGAGCTATGCGATGCAGGATTTGGATGGAAAATACCACTCCTCAACCTTATCTTCCACCCCACTCTCTGACACGCATGCCTTAAAAAAAGCACACAAATGCCATTCATGAGATCATTCTTTTTGTGCCACTTGCACGGATTAGCTTACTTGCAGCCTCCGCAATCCATTAAACACTTTTCCAGGCTGTGGGTGTAAGAGACAAAAACTGATCCCCACCTGTGCCAGCAAGAAGAGCCTAAACAACAACACCACTGAGCCTGACTCATAACTCCTTTCAGCCTGAACATCTCTGAGCGCAGGCTTCCTGCATAGCTCAGCCCATAAAACTCCACCTGGTAGCACCTGTACCAAGTCCAAGACCCAGTGTTCAAGTTCAACCTGAGTCTTTTATAAAGGCATTGATTGTCATTTAGAAGCTAGATAGAAATCACTTCACCGTTACACTGTTGTGTAGACTGTGTCTAAAGAAGAGGACTAGTGCCCCAAACCCTTGGAAAACTACTCCATCAGCTAATTACTTTCACTGTCATAGACGTGGTCCTCATTTCCTGTTTGAGTGTTTCCGGATTCAGGTCCCAGCTGCTGACTCTTGCTAGAGCCTACTGAAGGGACCTTCAATATAAGGCATATATGAAAACAAACGTGACATTCAAAACAAGCTACTTTTTTGTTCTTTCATCACTAAATTCAGTACAACAGAGGGCATTTCAACATGTATTCCAGATCAGAGTTACCGCAAATCCACCCAGAATCTTCTGTTTTCTAGTATCCTGTACCAAATGAAGACCTATTCATTCTACCCACATCTTAACAAATGCTGCTGCCGCCAGCAAGTCAGAAGTGAAATAAACCTTCCTTTGTTTACACATCTGAGCATTGTGCTCAGCCTGATCAGATGCAGAATCAGGGAGGGTATGTATGTGGGTACCAGCCCCCTGAGGTTCCCCTGCAGCCTGCTCCCCAACCCCAGCCCTGCAGCTTACCTTCCTCATCACCGAATGATGGGGCTGCGGTTTTACTCTAGAGGAGGTCAGCTACCTCTAGCTTGTGCAGCTGCAGGGCTTCTGCTTACGTTTATCATAGAATGGTTAGAGTTGGAAGGGACATTAAAGACCATCTAGTTTCAACCCCCTGCCACGGGCAGGGACACCTCCCACCAGACCAGGTTGCTCAAAGCCCCATCCAGCCTGGCCTTGAACACCTCCAGGAATGGGGCATCCACATCTTCCCTGGGCAACCTGTTCCAGTGTCTCACCACCCTCACAGTAAAGAATTTCCTCCTAATATCTCATCTAAATCTCCCCTCTTTCAGTTTAAAACCATTACCCCTCATCCTATCGCTCCACTCCCTGATCAAGAGTCCCTCCCCATCTCTCCTGGAGCCCCTTCAGGTATTGGAAGGCTGCTATAAGGTCTCCCTGGAGCCTTCTCTTCTGCAGGCTGAACAATCCCAACTCTCTCAGCCTGTCTTCATAGGAGAGGTGTTCCAGCCCTCTCATCATCTTCATGGCCCTCCTCTGGACCTGCTCCAACAGGTCCATTTATCGCACCAGTCTATGTGCACTCTGCAATCTGTCACTAGTTTTATCATTTATTCCATCTTTTCACGTAAGTTTTGGGTGGGAACAGTACCAGGTCAAGTTCATATTATTGAGCTTGACCCAGCCACCAAAATAAGCAGAGGAGACCCAGCTGGACTGAAAGAGGCCATGAAGAAGACACCTGCAGCACAAGCAGAGATGACCACCCTGGTGTCCTCTCACCTTTGTGTAAGGCACACCTCCCTGCCACTCCTTCCTTGGGGCTGCATGCCAGAGTGATGGGTCCTGTCTCAGTCAGGCACAAAGACTGCCCAAAGACACCAAACAGGGCCCAGTGAGCCTGGCACCTCTTGGTTTTGAGCAGGGCTGGTGGAACAAATAGATGGAGTTTCACTTTATTCTCAAGTGGTCTTGCCATGAGAACATTCATAGGAGAAAGCAATGACTGGAGCCGGCAACACCTTCCAAAGCAGGCAGGGAAAACCAGCCTCACAAGCACCTCGTACCCAGGACTACAAGCTCTGGAAAGGGGACACGTTCCTGCGATTCCTCCCAGAAAAATGCCATGAGCCTACCAGAGAGAAGTGTAGCCTGCGCCCTGCCACCTCCTGCCAGGGTGAGCCCAGTCACACAAGAAGACGACCAGTTCTTCAGCAACACGGAGGCTGATCATTAACTCACAACAACTCACAACAAAATCGTGCTTTTCCTTGACATTTTTAAGCATGTACACTTAAAAAAAAAAAATAAAAAAATTACAAGCCAAACGTTTCTCCACGGGTCAATTTAGTTACTTTGGGTTGTGGATTGCACGCTGAAGTAAAAGCTCAGTTCCAATCAATGAGACAGCTGCTGCTCCAGATCCCATTAACCCTCTGATGATTAACCAAATTCCCCGACCCTCCTCACCTCCAGAAAAATAGTCAAGAGCATTTGTCTGTGTGCGGTGGCTGCCAGCCAAGGAGGAACTCCCGACAGAAAGGAAGGAATTTACTTTCCCTTTCCTTTTCCTTTCTCCTTTTTTCTTTCCCTTTTCTCCTTAGGGCATTTAAAAGCTCAGTGCCTTTTGGAGTATTTCCACCACACTATGTGAAGCCTTCAGTGGCAAGGTGGCTGCTCTCCACCTGAGCTTCGTAACCGAGTGCCGACTGAGCCAGAGAGAGCATCAACAAACTGGTCATAGAAGGGGGAGCCTCCAGTCGGTTCTTTTTGCTCTGAAAGCCTGTTTGAAAAATGAAAGTCACCCTTGCTATAGTGCTCTTTTGACTATGGAAAGTTTCTGCTGTAAAGCTCTGTAATTAACAGGGAGATTAAAGCTTTATGATGCTGTTGTGTGTCGTGCTCTTTGCCGTGGAACACATGCTCCTGGAGTCACATCATTAAGTGACAACTTCAGCTTCCACTTATAAAATACCTCAGAAAGTGAAATACCTTTTCTTTATGATCCCAGAGAAAAGCTTGGCAGAGAAAATCCAAAATGCTTAAAAACAAATTCATATTGCTCACAGTGTATTCCTGCCTCAGTCCCTGTTTTTTTTTTTTCTTTTTAAAAAATTTCCTTTAGTTTTAAGGCTTATGCAGTCAGTGGTTTATCTGGCTTCACCTCTAGCAATGAGTAAACTTGAACCAAAGTTGGTGAGGGAACAGGAATCTAACGGGTATTGAATTCCTACATGGGCTGCAAAAGTTAGCATCTAGGTGAGGGAAGAGACCCCAGAAGGGACCTCATTACCCAAACACGCAGGCACCAGTGAAATCCCACAGCAGAAAGCACTTGCGAAGCTCCCAGCTTGGCGACTTCTCTTTTGGAGCTCAGATATCAGCTCTTGCCCTCGAGACACAAATTCACAGAAAGCCAGGTTTCCTCCATTCCAGCGCTCACGCGGATACGCCCTGAGTACTTGAGACTATAAAGTAACCCTTGAAAATACCTCACAATGATTTGAGGTTGCCACCAGGAAGAGCTGGAAAGCTTTCTCCTGGTCGCCGAGGGGCTCTTAGAGCCCACTGTTGTCTGCTGATGCAGGAGCAGCTTGCAAAGGAGAGGAGCGTGGCTTGCGCAGGGGACATCGAGGCACTGCGAAGGGAAGGACCTCGCTGGGGATAAAAGCCACTGCTCAAAGCCACTGGGCAGGGCAGGAGCAGAGACAGGAGCAGAAATGAAGCCACCCAAATTCCAGCGCCTGTGAGACACGCAGCCTCGGAGATTTCAAGCGTGAGGAGGCAGCAGCACGGCTCTCCCCGCAAACGCTAGAGCTCGGCTCTAGCGCTGCTGCCAGGGAAAGTCATTCGAAAGCGAACAGCTTTCAGGGAAGGTTCATTCACATCCCCCCCATCAACGCTAGAAAACTCTCCACAGTAACAGGAAAAGGTAAAGAAGGAAAAGGCCTCCACTGGATTGTTGATTTGCCTGAGGGGGGAGAGAGGGAGAAGGGAACAAGGCAATGCGACAGTGCCTGGAGAAATACAAACTCTTTCCGTAGGGATTCATCCTGGCTGGGCAGCAAATACAGTCACGATAAAGCCACACAGTTTTCCGATAACTCATGCAGAGCCAAGCAGCTCTCGGCATTAACTTCTAGAGGTTTCTACAGTGGTTTGTAAGAGGTGCACACAGCAGGCTCTCTAGAAGCCTCTCTAGAACAATGCAGCATCACTGCACGGATTGTATTTTCAGAATAATGCAATCTGCTGCCGCCCCCAGGCTCCTTCCATCCTTCCCCAGGGCGTGGGAAACCAGCCCAATTTGCTTTAGCAGCCAACAGCCTCCCGTGGGTCTTTTGTGCCATTTTAGTAAAGATCAATTTGTTACTCCAGTCTCTTCAGATACCTCCAGAGCCACGACGTGAGGTCGCCACAACATGCGGCACTTCAGTCAATTCTGCATGACAAACCGCAGTTCCACCAGTGAGTGGAAGATGCTCATCGCCTGCTCTGGTCTCCAAGGGCCCTGCAAGTACACATTGGCCTCTGAACCTGTGTTGTGGGCACCGAACATGCAGTTCCCCGTCTCCTGGCCTGAGCTGGGCGCTGGATGACGAGAGGCTGGCTCAGGGCTGGGCAGCATCAGCCCAGGGCACACCAGTGACCGGACCCATCTCATCCCCAGACGGGATCCCAGCACCGCTTGTTTTAGTTGCCCGCAGAGTGGAAACCAGCACGGGGCCAAATGTTGGGAGGTGGATGAGCTTCGAACTCGGTGAGCTCTCCTTTTTGAATGCATTCCTGAAGTTTTAACCTGCAAATCTCTCTCCATGGTGAGGCAGGAGCAGACACATCCCGAAGCCTGTGGGTTCCCCAGCGCTTCCCGTCTCCCGCTCACAAGCCCTGAATTCAACAGGAGAGCGTCACAGAGCGTTTCACAACCACCACAAAAGGTTCAGTTCAAGAAACGGACAAAGGTTCAGGGAGGTTATTTTCCAGTTTCACACCCAGAACTGGTTTGCCTAGACCAGAATAAGCTCGGGGTAGTTACTTAAACACTGGGCTCCATTATTACCAATAAAGTGCATGGTGAGCCTGCCCCTCCCGAATGAGCCAGGCAGAAAACTCGCATCAAAGTTCAGACTGGGGAATCATTTAAGAGGATAGTGCCTTTTAACAATAACATCAGAGACTTTGGGGCTGTACGTTAGCTGGAACAGGCGAAAGACCAAGCCAAGCTGTCGTCACCAGCTTTTACAGGACTCAGAAACTTTTGTTCTCCAAAATACTTCAAACACACTCAGATGACCTGCAGAAGCTAGATTTCAGCTCTTTCCTGTACCCACAGGTTTTTCTGGTCATAAAACAGTAAGAGTGGCCACAGTGGGTAAGAGCAAAGGTGCTTCTGTCCCTGCGTTCAGTTTCCAGGTCTCACTGTGGATGCTTGAGCAAGAGCAAGAACATGTAAGCATAAACAGTGCTTTCCCTGTAATACTCTCCCAGCTTTCAGCTACTTCCATCAGGCTCAGGAAACACCCCAAGATTAAACTGGCCCCCAGATGCGCTCTCTCTATCAAGTGTTATCTAGTCTTCTGAAAAGATATAGACCTCTCAATTCAACAGGTCTGCTTCTGTGGGTCTTGCAACATGTGGCTTTTTTTATTTAATGTCCCCCACTGGGATCCCTAAATATATATTTCACTATTGACTAGAAAAAACACGCATTAATCTGCGTTATTGCAAAGGATGTCTAAAGATTGCCACATGGCAATAGGACATACCCTAAAGGCTCCTGGGACACCTGACAGCAGCACATAAAGGAAAGGGGTGGATGACAAAGCAGCATATAAGCTTCCTGCAGACCTTCAGAGCCCAGTCTCATGGGGGCTGACAATAACCTGGGCTCCAGAGCACCCACAGAGCTTCACATTTTAACAGCGATACCACGGGAAGACTGGTCAGTTTGGTCTCCAGTGCAAAACCTGGGCCAAAATTTTTTCCCCTATAAACATTTGGGAGAAAAACCTGCCATGCTGAGAACAGCTTCCTTAACACTTGGTTCACCTGGCCTTTTCAGGCATCCTCCAAAGGTCTGGAAGCAAAAATGCGGTAGAGCTTCCTTATGCTGCCAGGTGGACACGATCAGTGCCCATGGGCTCCTTCATTTGGCCTCCTCCACCTCAGCATCCTTCCCCAGTCCCCCTTGGTGGCAGCCAGGCACCCACCTTCCTGCCCAGACAGGCCCATTCCTCCTGCGTGGACCCAATTCCAGCATCGCGGTTGAAGGGGCTTGGAGTTTTTGCTTTGAGTTTTTTTGCTTGGATCTCAACCAAAATCGAGACCCACACTCTTAAGTGTCTCGTGAGCTGCTGTGGGGAGGAGGGCCCAGCTCCTACGGTCTGGTTTAGCCCTTGTTATTGTTATTGAGTAAAATAACTCATTTTCAGCTCTGGATTAATAAATAGTAATAGTCCTTCGGTAATAGTCCTTCGTCTCTTTTCCTGCCAGCCCTCCGGTGCCATTCAAGGTGATTCAGAAAGCTTTTGGTATCACTCAAAAGACAATGCCTAAAAATTTCGGGAGAGGAGGGAAACGTGTTTCCCCATCCAAGCGCGGCATTAACGACGGAGCCTGATCCAAACACGAAGCAGCAGCTCCCCAGTGCCCATCATTGCCACCGGAGACCTGCCCGGCACCCTGCGCCCTCCGAGAGTGCAAACATGGGGTGTCGAAGGGACCGAGCCCTTCCTACACCCCCAGCAGTATCGTGGCGCAAGCCCCAGGTGAGCAAGGAGGGGCAGAGTATCCCTAATAACATTTCTGGCGTGTTTTTCACCTCTCACTGATAAGCCTTCCCGGGTCCTTCCTGCTCCACCGCAGCCATCCCAGCATCTGCAAAAGCAGCGTGAGATACAGCCTGCAAGGCAGCACCTGCGTGTGGGTGGCGGAGGTGCTCCAGCTAGGGGGCCATGGGGTGGCAAGCACAGCACTGCTGGTGGCACAGAGAGCTCAGTGAGCGAGGGACACCTTCTAGAGACCCGCACGCAGGTGATGTCGTGTCCTGCAACCAGCCCAGGGAGGAAGGGGGCTTTGCAGTCTCCCTGTATGGGGCGCTGGTCCACAGAGGTGAAGAGGCTGAATTGCTCAACAGTACATTGTATTTTAATCTAATCTTGTGAAATCAGGATGTACTGGAGATGATGCATTCCATTTTCCTCCTACAGCAAAACATGTAGGAGTTCAGGCAGCTGCCAGCATGACACCTCCAGTCCTGGAGACGTGGGGCTTCGGTTCCTCACTAATTGCAGCTCCCATGGAAAGGATTTTGAGCCTGGAATGGAGACGCGGGACAACTACTGCAACAGTGAGATAGAGATTTACCAAAAGGCCCTAAAATGGCATGGGAAGCAACTAGCAGGGACAGAGGGCAGGAGAACCACTTCTGCCACATCGCTGCTCAAGCCAGTGACACCCAAGGGCTGCTCCAGAGGAGCCATGACCTCCTCCAAAACCCCTGCACTGCTACTTAGGGTGGACAAAAGTAGTCAGTGTGGGGTTTGGTGCCATTTCACACCTCCAGCACCTACAGGGCTCACAGGCTGGCCCATCCCAGGAGAAGATCAAAGGCCTATTCAGCTCGTGCGGTCCAGACTAAGCCTATGCACCCACCAGGCTGTTCCCCTTGTCAGCTTCACAGATCCTTTCTGTCCCCACCACGGTGGGGGCTGAGAGGGGGTGTGAGGATTACCCATACGGATATGCCCTAACCCTGGAGCATAAGGATTACCCACACAGATACCCCCTAAGCCCTGCCTATGCATCAACATATAATAAACTGGTTACGGTTGCCAAAGACCCAGCCAGGCTAGATGACATCCTGGGCTTGTTAGGCTTCCTCCAAAACACGGAATAAGGAGGCAAAAGGAGGGATTGCCGTGTTTTCAGCATTTCTGAACACACACTGCATTTCTTTGGAGACAGCAGAGCATGTGGCAAGCGGCCAGCTCCAGATTAGGTTACTTCCCACCTGGTTTTCTGGGCCCAGGTGCAATCTTTCAGAGCAGGGAACCAGGGATTGGGGAAGAGAAACCCACCTCCAAAAGGAAAGTTTTCTAATCAGCTTCCCCCCTGCTGCTCCCTCTCCCCTACCCAGCAGCAAGGACCAGCCCCAACAGGCAGACCCATTCGGAGACACCTCACCATCCAGGCTGCTGCTGCTCACAAGATCCAGGCTGTGGCAAAATGAAAGGTAACGAAGTGGATCGTGCCCTGCCCCCACCCCCTGAGCAATTAAGAGATTAAAGCAGCCCTTTAAAACGCGGTGATGTGTAGATTTTTAGAGGTTTTCACTTTCCAACCTCAAAGGCCTGGGGGGGAGGGAGAAGAAAAACAATACCTTTTTCTCTACATTGTCAAGTATCAAAATCTCAGCCTGCATTTGCTAAATACTCGCTCCACCCACTTTAAATAGGTTAAAGAATGATTCCCTCTCCATTTACTAATAGGTAAACTGAGGCACAGATCTTAAGTTAGTTCATCAAAGTTAGGGAAAACCTTGGTGGCGGAAGTGTATATGGAGACCCCATCTTTAACACTGCTTTATCCCAACCATTTTGCAGCACAGCTGCACGAATGATGGCTGGAGGAGCTGGCACCGGTGGCCATTAGTGCTCTTCCAGCCCCGGTTTGCACAGATCCATTATGGGCACCTTACCACTAGATCCGTGAGACTGCATTGCCAGGTAGGAATCGTACACGTCCTTCCTCAAGAAGTTGAGAAAGCCAATCTTCCTGGCAAACCTGCAGACGAAAGCCTGGTCGTAGAGGCAGTTAAGGAGAAAGCAGCCCTGGATGTGGTCTTCCTCTGTGCCCGGGACATGCTCCACAAGAGCCAGGTTACAAGTGGGGTCCTTACAGCAGGCTCTCATGCAGTCCCTACTCCGATAGACCCTTGGGGACGACAAGAAGGTGGCTCCGTTTTGGACGGAGGCGTCTATATCCAGCACCAAATCCGGCATCCCTGCCATAAAGTCCTCCAGGCACTTTTCACCGAAGGGTTTTTCCTCCTGCCCTTTGCCGAAGTCCACCGCCAGCACCAAGCAGATCCAGAGCACGAACCATGGATCCGGACTCCCCCTGGCCATCTTGGTGCCCCGATCCTCACCGCCTCGAGACCTTAACCTTTTCCTAAAGGAAGGGAGAAGATAAATGAAGCTGAGAGGGATGGCGTCCAGGTGCACAACACCCCGGGGCAAGGGGGGACCTGGAGAGAAGCCAAGGCTGCGCTCCGGGTCCCTGCTTACCCCGGGGTGACCAACGTGTCCCCCCAGCCTGCAGCTCCTCCCCACGCATGCACTCTCATTCCCCACCTGGGTGGTCTCAGGTGAAACCGATGCTGGGAGCGGGGTGTCCCCCCCTGATCCCCCCGCTCCTTTGCCCCTCAGGTGTGCCTTCAGCTGCCTCCAGCCGAGACAAAGGCAGGGAGAGCGCAGGAAGTGAAAACCAACTCCCTGAGAGAGGAAAAAAAAAAAAAAGAATCCAGTCACTCCCCTGCATGGTGAATTGCGTAAGAGGAAGGGGAGGAGAGCCCGGCTGATACCATCTTCCACTCCTCTGGTGAAGGGAGCGAAGGCTCCCCATGGGAGCCGAGAGGGTACTCTCCTTTGTGCAGGTGCAAGGGCACCCGCTCCAGATGAGCATCCCACCAAGCCGGCCGCTTGCCACATCCCTGCGCTTCGGCCGCTTTGAAGGAACTGAAAGCCGGGGAGCAGGCTGTCTGTGTCCTCCCGTGGCAGCCCTCGCGCTCCAGTGTGGCCGGCTGCGTGGCACAGAGCACCATTATCCCAGGTCTTGCTAACCTGGATGAGTCAGCCTTGCAGCTGCATCCGCAGCGCCCGCTGCCATCGCTGCTGCAAGGGGTTTTGTGCTCAGTGCGGGCAGCTGGAAACCATGAATTCCCTTCTCTTGGGACACAATAGTCCTCTTGAGTGAAAGCACTTGGTAGCACGCCCAGGGGCAGCCTGCGGCGGCAGCCCTGGCACCGCAGCAGTGAAAATTTTTGGTAATCATAGAATCATAGAATGGTTAGAGTTGGAGGGGACCTTAAAGATCATGGAGTTCCAACCCCCCTGCCATGGGCAGGGACACCTCCACTAGAGCAGGTTGCTCAAAGCCCCATCCAGCCTGGCCTTAAACACTTCCAGGGATGGGGCATCCACAACTTCTCTGGGCAACCTGTTCCAGTGCCTCACCACCCTCACAGTGAAGAATTTCCTCCTAATATCTAATCTAAATCTCCCCTCTTCCAATTTAAAACCATTACCCCTTGTCTTGTCACTACACAAAGAGTCCCTCCCCATCTCTCCTGTAGCCCCTTTAGGTACTGGAAGGCTGCTATAAGGTCTCCCCGGAGCCTTCTCTTCTCCAGGCTGAACAACCCCAGCTGTCTCAGCCTGTCTTCACAGGGGAGGTGCTCCAGCCCTCTGATCATCTTTGTGGCCCTTCACTGGACCCGTTCCAACAGGTCCATGTCCTTGTGTTGAGGACTCCAAAGCTGGACACAGTATTCCAGGTGGGGTCTCACGAGCGCAGAGGAGAGGGGTAGAATCACCTCCCTTGACCTGCTGGCCGCACTTCTCTTGATGCAGCCCAGGATTCGGATAATCAGCCCCCACTGACGAGCAACATTTCACTGCTTTCCTTAATCTCATACAGATCAGCCACAGTCCGTTTATGTTGCCCCTGCCTTGCAGGACAGGGCTGTTTGGAGCCACGGGAGCACATGCTATGGCTTCCATGTATTTTCTCCCTTTCTGCTTCTACTTGCAGATCCAGGATCAAACTCCTCTGTTCAACAGATAAACCACTGTCATCCACCCCCTCTGTAAACAGTCCTAAAGCCCCTGGGTAAACTGTTCTTACCGCTCTGTCATAGTCCCTAGGAGAGCAGGGAGTGCTTGCCATTTGTTTGGCCATTACTTGCAGTGAAATATCGCATCACTTAAAACAACAGCAGAAAACGTGAGATAGTACTGAGGGACATATCTTCAAAAAGAGATGGTGAGCAGCAGCTATGCCTGGAAGAGCAGCTGGCTTTGTGGTTTTGGGGACTGTTCTGTTGTCCGGTGTTTCAATTCTTGTTGCTTCTTTCTGTACCTCTGATCCACCCTCACATACCTTCACAGGATTTATTAAGAGTCCTTAGACACGTTTTCCCCCTCCTGGCTGTCACAGACAAACACTATGGGAATGTAATGTTGTGGGAATATTATTTTTCAATACCTCTAACGATTTTCTGTGGCCTGACGCTGACATTTGTGTATAGTACTGACTTCTGTTTGAAAAGGGAATTGCTTTGATCTGGTTACGGTGGGGTATAAAAAAAAAAAACTATAGGCAAAGCCTAAACCATGAGAATAGATGGTAGGGCAGTAGGAGACAGATGTGTCCGCAGAGCAGAGGGATTTTTGTTTTCCTTATTGGCTATATGAATCTTTGCCAGAAGAAGCGTGTGTGTCTCACACTCCACACGCAGACCCCATCTCTGTACCAGGTTTTTAGGACCTGCCTGCAGACAGTGCCAGTGGTAGAGGGAGAGCTGACCTTGCCGTCCTGCACATCTTCTAAATGCAGGCAGGAGAAATAAAAACAACAAGGTTGTCTCCTCCTTTTATTCTGCACTGCCCGAGGAACTCTGCTGAGGGCTCTCTCTTGTATTTAACCTGGAGGAGATTTTTTTTGTCCTGGCTAAATATTTAAAGCCTTCGGTCTGGAGCCAGGTGAGACTCAGTGCAGTTCCTTTTTATTTTATTAATGTTTATGAAGGGCTGAGCCCTTCATATGCTGATCGAGCCCAGCCTTGAGTGTAGGGGGGGTTAGTAGCTTTTGCTGTCAGCAGAAGGCTGTGCTAATGTCCTGCTGCAAGGTTTTCTGCTGCTCACCCTTTATATATTTATATTTACTTTATATTCAGCTTCTTGTGCACTGCTGTCATTTCAAAAGGTTCTCTCCTTTTGTCATCTTCAGCTGTATTTATTTTAGTGAAATCATGTCCTAACTCAGTCTTCAGTTCGGTAGTGCAAGCAATGATCTTCCAATTGCGTCCTTATGGTAGAGTCTTCATTTCCCCTCCATTATCCCAATGGCCTTTTTTTTTTCTGCACATTTTCCAGTATCCGGTTTTTTATTATTAAATTTGTGTTACAGAATTCTATGCCATAGTCTAAAGAATGCACCACCATTACCAAGTATTCAATCTCCTCTCTCTCTGCTGGAAATGCATTGATGAATACATCTTAGGATGATACTAGTATCGTTTGCAGGCTCATTTGCAGAGCCATTTGATGAACAGTACATGTTTTATGGATCTCGGTCTTGTTCTCTCCACCATTTTCAGCTGGTCAGCCCCCGTCTAATATTTTTATGACAATTTCCTAAGTAGATGATCTTACTTTTTATATTCTCTATATTCTTAAACTGGACCCATTTTTGGGGGGTCTGGCTTGTTTGTTTGACCTGTCAACATCACATTTTTGGTCCTCCACCGTAGCAGTGATGCATCCCACCTCTGTGCCAGTAGCACAGTTTCTAAATATGCCCAGTTTCTTCTGGAGAGGTGCAGTAATTAAAATTTTAATTGAGGTCAGTCCCAAAATCAAGGACTTCTATTAGGAACCTCTCTCTGTCGCAGCATCTTTCTTTCCAACTCAGTAGCCCATTCCTTGCCCTCTTAAGCTAGAAATCCCACCACAGCCCTTCTCTTCGAAACAAGTAATTTCCCACGACTTCAGCTGAAGCATGTGCTATTAATATTAGTGCGAAGGGAAAGCAGGGTGTGTGTTTTTATGACTTGGGAGGGTTTTTTAAGGGGTTCTGAAACGGTGAGTCATCGTTAACGTTTGTCTGTCTTTGAGAAGTGTCTGCTCTCCGTCCTGCAATAACTATTCAGGAGATGACTCAGGGAGGGTAAACTGCACCGTAGTTTAATGTTTGACTAAGATTATAAGAGGTCTTAGACACGCATGGCTTGTAACACACTAGGTGCAGGAGCCTGCGTCACCTGCCTTCTCGTGACTACTATGGAGACCCCAGCACCCACCAGTGACCCCAACAGGCAGAAAAATCAGGAAGGCTCCATCCAGGTCCCCTTCTCCTGGCTGTGCAGCCCAGCTCCATGGCATCACCGCTTGCAATGACTTCCTGCCAGCAGCTTGTCCCACCGGCTGCTGCAGACGAATCCATTCTGCTGCTCTTTACCTGGGAACCGCTCTGTCTGTAATTAATGCTTGGGAGACAGGTTTGCTTGCTTGCTTGTTTTGTTGTACTTGCCTCAGGTTAAACCTCCTGCTGTGGTTTAGGGGTGAGACCCGGATGCAAGTGACGGCACAAAGATGTGGCAAAGGAAGGAGACGGGGAGGGACCTTATGGGGCTGTGACTAACCATCGGTCCTGTGGAACAAAGCAAGGGAAAGGGTGACAGGCTGCTGAGTCCTCCCAGGAGCCATTCCCATTGCATCAGGGGCAGCTTTGGGGAAGGGAGTTATAATGAAGGTATATTGTTTCTTTGGGGAAGTTCTTATTTATGTTCCTGCACAGCACTGGCTTTTATTTTAACGTTGCTGGTCAAGGTAAACCCTTAAGGGCAGAAGCACAGGGAAAGGAAGAAGGGAAAATAACGTCGAGACTACTTACACCGAGAAAGTATCTGCGTTTTTGTTTGTCTACGCTAGGCTTTTACAGAGAGATAGGTATGGCAGTGGGTCCCTTTATGAAGGAAAGAACCTCTAATTTGCAGAATAGATTTAACATTTCCCATTGAAGTCCCCATAGGCAACCTGAGCTGTTCTTTCCAGGGCCTGTGAGTGGAACAGGATCGGCCGTGGGGTTCCCCACAGCCCCTCCTTCTCCATCGCTTCCTTCAGTGACTGCATCCTGGGAACCTGCTGACTTTCAACACCTTCAGGCCAGCTGCCAGTGCCTCCCGCGAAGGGCTGCTCTCCCCTCTGTTCGTAGATGGCGATTTCCCTGCAGCTGTGAGCAGTACAGTCCCTGCAAATGTAATTGCACCCTTCCTAGGGGATTGGGTCACAATAAACTTGTTGGTGCAAGAACTATACAGGTGGCCTCTGCAATCCTGAAATGTTGAAAGCAGGCTGGAAAACAAGGAAGATCCCCTTCCTCTATTCAGCCAGTGCTTCTCTGGTCTCCAGCTCTACCATTCAAGGACTTGCTGAAACCTGTGTGTCACATAAAAACACTGATAATGCTTTCCAGTGCCACAGGTCTTTTTCTGTAGGGAAACAGCAAAGCAATACAAGAGGGAGGGCAACAAAACAACATGGACAGGTTTTCAGCGATCCCCAAACAATCCATTCGGCATCTAATTCAAGTTGTCAGCTTCACCAAAGTATTCAATGGGAGGGGGCTTCCTCCTTAGTGGAGATGCTTACTCATCCCAGTATCTACAGGATGTCTGAGGGTGGACACAGGCAGAATTAACTGCCTAAGTAAGGAGAGAGTGCAGGGTTTGCTGCTCCTCTGCTGTGCCAAAGCAGTTAAGTGCAACTATTTCTCATTTACCCTTCTCAGCTGCTGATAAGCCATGAGCCTTTATGCTTCACTTGGCTGCCAGTAGCAGAGGCAGGGGAGGGCAGGCAGGCAGGAGAGCTCGTCTGACCTCTTACCTTTATTGTGGGACCTGTCTATTTTCTGAGGCTGTGCCAAATAGTGCCATTTCAGGTTGATCAGTCAAATACTAAGTTGGAAAATGTCTTCCTCTGTCTCTCAGCATTCTTCCTTCTCACTGCCCTTTCACTGCCTTATGACAGGTGAGACTCTCAGGGCAGAGGAGTGATTACTGATTGCCTGACTGAAGTTATACAGGCTCTTCTCCGCGTGTTGGTGAGAAGGCAGCAGTACTGCCCAGGGGAGAGGTGGGAACTGTGTGAGCTGGAAACACCTGGCTGCTTCCTTAACTCTCCTGGAGCCAAAGGTGAGAGGAGATGTGCTTTCCCTCTTCTTGTTAGAGCTCTGGGGCAACAGTGCAGCCTTTTTGGTTTCCACGTTCTGGCAGAGATGCTGGAGGATGAGGGAAGTGTATGAGGGATGTCAGGATGCTGGGTGTATCGGGGTTGCTCACACGGGGCTCTGGACTTTTTGAATCTCCAGCCCTGGCTACATTTTCTCATCTGGATAAACTTATCTCTGTGCCCATTCCTGCTCGCAGGAGGATTCCGAACCTCTTCACCTTGTGGTGTCAACATAGTATTGATACAGTCACCTCTGCTGTCTTCCCTGGTTTAATTTGTGTTAACTACCATGTTTGCAACCACAGGGAAAGTGATTATTTTCTAAAGCAGGTGGAGAGTGGCTTCTGGCTGTCTTGAAGGGAAACATTCCTCTCTAGGCCGGGACTCGAGGGAGAGGGGCCGACCTGGTTCTCTAGAAAGTCGAGCTGGGTCCCTGCTGAATTATTGAGTGTGGACGCAGCCATCAGCTCGGAGAGAAAGAGAAGCACCAGCTTGGGTCACAGGTGTGGGATGGAGATTACCAGCTTCAAGAACAGAGGAGGGTAACCAGATCTGCCTCGTGCACTTGGGTGCTCTGCTGCCTGGATCAGTGTCACCGCTGCTTGGCACTACGACGCAGATACTCGGCTTGGTTTGGTGACCCTCTCTGGGGCCCTAGATGGTCACAAAAACCCAGCTCCACAGTATCGAATCCCTCCCTCCTTTCAGAGGCCAAACCTCACTCTCAGGGCAGGCCTGGAGGAGCAGCGACCCCAGGTCACGCACATGGAAACTGAGGCACAGTGTTTCAGTCTAACGCTCAAACATGATGGCCACTTTTAAACCCCCTTTATTCACCTACATAAGTGATAAGCAGATTTGCAGAGGCCATGATCACCAGCAACTGTGGCAGGAGGTCCACTGGAGCTTACCTGTGCTCAGCTCTTGTGAAAAAAAAACAGGTTGTCTGATTAGATTACTTAGTTGCTCAAGTATGTGTGTTCACTTCTGAAATTTTGGTCCAGGTTGTATGTCCAAGGCTATGAGGAGAGACAACTAAACTGAAAATAAGATCTCATCTCCCAGCTGTGCCTGAGATCTCCGGGATCCCCATGTTGTGCATGTCCCAACAAAATGGTGAAGGCCCTTCTGTCCCTTTTTGCCACCTGGATCTGCTGCGATGTGAGGAAAAGGACAAGATGTGCCACATGGCCGCTTCTTGTTTGGTGGCAGCTGGCACTTACCAGCACTGGCAAGTGGCTGATGCACCCGTAGGAGATGCTACCTTGTCCGAAGGAGAGATTATCACTTACCCTGCAATGAGGCACGTGATCCTGTGCCTGTAGGAACTTCTACCACACCCTCATGGAGTGATCTTGCACACAAGTCTTCTTACTTCTTCCTCTTGCTTTAATCATAGATTTAAACAGTTTATTACTGAAGGAGGCCTACTTTATCTGTAAATATTTATTTCTATATTGCCACCTCCTCATTACAAAGAGTTCATGACTAAGCTCATATAAGCCAAAGCAGTTCGATGAACATCCTGTAATTCGGCTCCTTTTGGCCTACAGCTTTCCTGAGAGGGCCCCTGGCGTTCCCCTCTGAATGCCTTCCTCTGCTGTAGGGTGACACTGACAGAGCAGCACGAGGGCACCAGGGACTGCTTATTACTTTGTCGATAGAGTACGGACAGTGGGGTGAGTCTGCCTGTGGACCTTCCCAGATGTGGTATCTCAGCACATTGCTCATGCTCAGGTGAGGTTACGAGACAACAGTGGCTCAAGCTGTTTGAAGAGCCATTAGGGCAGGTTATGTTCCCCTTTCCCTTTTCCTTACTCCTATCCTGTGACCTCTGGATCCTGTGCTTCGTGAATCCAACGATGCTGGCAGGGGACTAACAGGGCAAACGCCAGCTTCCATGTAGAGCTGAACTGGCTCAACGAAGAGCACCGGAGTCAGCACAAGGGGATGGAGGAAGGGGACAACTTCCCTGCCAGCCCTTCAGCCACCACAAATTTTTGGGCTGACTCTGGGGTGCCAGGTAATTTCTCTTATAAGTCTGGTCTTCTTTCTCTGGTCTTAATGCCAGCCTGTCTGGAGTTCCTCGGGACCAAGGAAAATACAGGTTGTTTTCCTCTGTTAAAAACATCAGTCCTCGAACAGCAAAATAGAGCACTTCTACTGGGAGACGGGAACTTGACACCTGGCAGTGCGTGTCCTTTGGTCTGGATTTAGCTTGTGAAAAGCTGCCTGTGTTGGGCCAGCATATTAACCTTTGAAAAGTCAACAGTTGTAAACACGATAGGATGTTCAATGGTTTTTGCAAGGTTTCTAACAGTTAAGGATCCCTGAAGAACCTGCACTCCCTGAATATATTCCTAGTTTCTCACACATGGATTTTTCTGAGAAATTTTGGTCTAAATAACAATTTTAGGAGCGAGATTAGATGGGGGGATACAGCCAAGCAGTGAGGAAAAATGGGTAAAGCTGCTTAAATTAAATAGCTGACATCTGTCTTCTGAACAGAAATTTTAGGCTGTCTGAAAAGCAGAGGAGATGATACCAGTTTCAGGTATACTTTAACTTTCACTGAACGTGGAAGCAAGTTTCAGGATCAGCATTTTGTGGAATCTTCTGCCAGAAAAGGCTTTTATTTTTTGCTCAAATTCAGGATGAAAAGAAGGGCTGGAACGGCCCTGCCCATTTTTCTATCACCCTGTGTACAAGTTGTTGCTGGCTGTACCACCATCCCTCAGGGCACAGGAATGTGGTTTTGGCAGGGAGACTGGGTACGACTTCCAGAGGAGCTCACCCTCCCCTACAGACACCCCCATGCTGCCTGGCAGCAGCTATCAGTGGGAGAAGGGTTGGTCACTCTTCCTTTGGTTTATCCAGCTCTTGGTATCCCAACTGGAAGTACCTTGGCTGCCAGGAGCAGCAGAGACTTACTTGCTTTTTCAACGTAAGTGATGAGGCTGGGGTTGTTGGATCTGCTTCATGATGGAGGGTCTCAGCTGGTTTGTCCATTCCATAGGGCAGCTCCCCGGGCAGGTTGCTGGAGGGCTCTGGGGACAGATGAATGAAGAGGTGTGATACGGCATCTGGAGGGAATGCAGGTGTCCCAGTGCTCTGGCACCCCATAAACACAGCCAGCCTGATTTCTGTTCCTCCGAACAGCGCTGCTCACACGTATCCTTCTAAAATGGCACAGGGCAATAATGCTGCAGACCTTTAACCTGTCTTCCAGTAAGAGCAAGCAATGATAATATATTATACAATAGCAGTTTATGATGCTTCAGCAGGTGAACCTGTTTACCTTGAGCTTACCACCTTTAAGTGGGAAGGAGATAGTGCTATATCCATAAACACGCCTTTCTCTGCAGCGTCATCGGATCAAATATTGTACTTTCTTTTTTTAAAAAAGGTACAGCTATTTTGTTTTATCTCAGAAGCACCTTGCTCAAATGAGCTCAAATTCAGGCCACTGGGATTTCTACAGAAATTTTTGAGAAAGCTGGAATAAATTTACAGATTGTAGAACAATGTAAAATGGAACTGTTGAGTCCAAGTTTGGTGTACAGTGTCACTGACCGAGTATTCCCACCTTCGTAAAATAGTGGATGTATCCACCGGACTCCAGACCACTTCTTGTCTGTGCTGGGTCCAGCTGGAAAATGCCAAATACACCCTTTCAATGGGAGCTAAATGTTGTAGCTGCAGGCAAAGTGGTTCACAGGGGCTCATGGAGCTTGAACACAGCAGGATTCAATGCATTATGGATCAGCCCTCTGGAATTCCACATGCACGTAAGTGATGCCCATAGGAAACCGTAATTTAAAACCTCCTTCTTCCCCACCTCTTGGAGCTGACTTGCGTTAAATATTAACAAGCTTGTTTCATCAATTCCGTGGTTCACTTGGCTTCTTTTAACAACAGATGTTATTACAACAACTCCTCAGCCTGCCTCCCTGCTCCTGTCAGCACGGCCCATGGTGAAACCCAAGAATCTGCTGCTGTAACTCTGCCTGCAGAGCCCGGCTGCTGCCCTGGCCGTGTGGTCTCCCCACCTCTCTCCCTGGGACCACCGATGCTGCCCGCCTTTGGCGCCTGTGAGCAGCTTGTGCTGTGAGCCACCCGTTGCAGAGAAGGCATTGGTTAAAGGAGACGGAGAGGAGCGAGGGAGCCCAGGGGAAGGCGAGTTGCTGTGGTGAAGCAGTGAGCATGGCCAGCAACTCCAGCGCGCTGCCCCGGGTGACTTTCCAGACGCCAGAGAAACCTGGTGAGGAATCATCACACAGGAAACTGGGCAAGTTAACCATAAAGTACAACCGCAAAGACCTACAGCGCTGGCTAGACCTGGAGGAATGGATCAACACCCAGCTGCAGGAGCTGTACCAGTGCCGGGTGAGTAGCTGGGGCAAAATCAGCCCCTCACTCATCAGATGAAGGGGACTAGAGGCCCTGAGTGCTGGGCCAGAAGTTTGCTTGCTCTGCCTTACTGGAAATAGAATCATAGAATGGTTAGAGTTGGAAGGAACATTAAAGATCACTGAGTTCCAACCCCCCTGCCATGGGCAGGGACACCTCCCACCAGACCAGGTTGCTCAAAGCCCCATCCAGCCTGGACTTGAACACCTCCAGGAATGGGGCATCCACATCTTCCCTGGGCAACCTGTTCCAATGTCTCACCACCATCACAGTAAAGAATTTCTTCCTAATATCTAATCTAAATCTCCCTTCTTTTAGTTTAAAACCATTACCCTCGTCCTATCACTCCACTCCCTCATAGAGTCCCTCCCCATCTCTCCTGTAGGCCCCCTTCAGGTACTGGAAGGCTGCTATAATAGCTTCTCATCCTCACTCTTCATTAGGTATCTAATTGCCACCTGCTACAGCATTCTCTCTGCCTGGTGTGTCTGCAGAGAAGCTTGCATAGATATAATCCAACTAGCTTTAAACTGCCTGCTCTTGCACCTGCTGGGGTCAGCTATTGCTCAGCACGAGTAGCAGAGCTTGGAGAGATGTACAAAAGATGTTGCTGACCTCCATGTGGTGGGTGGCTTTGCTGCAAGCAGTATCTAAGGGAGCTGGGTGAGAACTACCGGTGCATCTGTGTTCCTGTTGGTCACAACAGTCTGGCTGTAGATGCTGCTTGAGTGAGACACTCCAGATAATGCTGTATCCGTAGCTGCAGAGTCTGGACATGCTACTGGCAGCAGGGAAAGGAAGGAAGGAAGGAAGGAAGAAAGGAAGAAAGAAAGAAAGAAAGAAAATAAATACATGCTGAAATTATGTGTGTAGAGGTCTTATGCCTTCAACTTCACAAATCCCCAGATCTCTCTTCCTTGCCTGAGATTCCCCTTGTACCAGGAACTCTTCCTGCCTGTCTGAGAGCTGACCTGCTAGGAAAGGTCCCGGAGTGCCTAGGTCCAGCACCTGAGTGGTACCCATCTTTAACTGAGCTGTTGCAGGGTAGGTGATGGTTTTTTTGCAGGGTGATGTGACATTTCAGCAAGTCACGTTCGAGCAGTGGCTGGGCACGCTGAAATTTTAAGCTGGTAGTATTGCTTCTATTCATGTTTCGGGCCTAGGTGGATGGCACTTAGACTGGGAGCTTTCAGAAGGGACAGTGCTTTTTCCATGTTTGGGATAATTCCTTTGCAGTGTGGGACAGGAAAAGGGCAAAGGGTTTGCCTGCATTGTACATTGTGGTCTTAAACCCATTTAAATTGCTTGACTGAGGGTTCTGTTTTCATCTGTAGGGCAATGGCTGATGCAGTAAGAGAACATAGCTTTCTTGACTCACAGCCCAGTACATCCTCAACAGAAGACATAGATGGGCTTAACAAATTGTGTAAAACAGCTTATTCCTGTCCTGGATGGGGATGGACTAAATGAACTGTAAAGCCCCCTCTGCCCTGTTTTCTGTCTTTGCCCCCCAGCACAGCGTTAAGCACATTTTTTGAGATACAAGGGACAAAGAGCTGATGATTGCTTAGAGTTTTCCACTCTGAGCATCAGCAGTCTCAAACTGCAATCAGCAGTGGAAGTGGACGTGTTAGAACAGCTCAGGACAGGAGACTTCTGCGTTGTTTGCCGTGATGGTACAGAGGAGCTCTTGTGTGCCCTGTGAGAGCTCCAGGCTGATTTTCTGGGCCCAAGAGCCATGGAACGATGTCAGCTCCACGGCTGAAGAGCCAAACTTCAGAAACTGTCTCTGAGGCTGTCTTTATTATGATTGTTGCTGCTGTTATTATTATTGTCATCATTATTATCATCATTTTCTGTATGACTGTTTCCTATTTGGTATTTGTGGGAATATACAGTTCTTATGTCATGTTGGGAGAGGAATATAATTAATTTCTGTTTTAATTTATGCCATATGCAAAGAACATGCAGCAGAAAACAAATAAGGAAAAAAAGGTCTATCCTTCTGTTGCAAATGCATGGCTCCTCTGAAAATGAGTGTATTATTGCTCCTGTTCTGTTAATTAACATTTTTAAACTTCTCAATTTTATAGATTGATTAGTAAAAATGACAAAGGATAAAAGCTTATAATCTCTTCAAGACTAATTCTGAATTTCCAGTTGTTTTCTTTAGGTTATAAAATGATAGGAATAAATTCTCAGCTGTATCTTAGGCCTTTCGGTAATGCATTGTGAAACATTATACGGTGTACAGAGGAGCAGATGTTATCGCTAGACCTACTCTCAGGCAAAATTCAGCCTGTCTGCAAAGTGCTAGAGCGGTGGTCCTGGTGGGTGAAGGCTGTGCAAAAGAACAGCGGCAGTGACAGTGTCACCTGCTAACCACATCTGCACTGGCCCTTAGGGGACTGTCTCCTGTTCAGAGAGCCCTTAGCCCGACTGTTGAGATTTGCCAGAGATAAGCAAGGAGAACGGCTGCTGTTTCGAGTAACAGATCATCTTGCCCTTTGGGGAATTACTGCAGTTTTAAAGAGAAGGTTTGGGTAACGTGACCCAGGATGAGGCTCCCCGTGTCCTATTCGTACTTGCCCCAGCCTACAGATGTACACTCATAAAGGTGTCAGAAAAACAAGTCAGGTTACGTTATCACTTCTGGTTTTCTGAGAATTAGGAGCTGTTTACTGTCATCAGAGTAGCTGCCCAAAGGGGATTTTTTTTTTCCCCTACTATAAAATCCCAGCAGGCATAAGTGAGAAATTCAACCATGTCCTTACAGGAACAGATTGCCAGTGGCTTGCCTTTGCTAGCACCTCTCCAGCACAACAGGTTTCCCAGCTTCCTGGCGTATTTGGTCCAACCTAAGAGATTTGCTAGCACGATGCTGTGCCAGGTCAGAGATTGTTAATAACTGTAAACAACTGGGGGTTACATGGGATCTTTCCAAATAAATACATGTGCCACAGTAAATTACTTGTAATCACCCAGGTGTCCAGCAGGTCCTCCTGCTCTCCTTTGTGCATTGTGGCAAGATGATTTAGTGAGCCCTGCTAGATCCATCCACTTTCATTACATCGTCTCTTTGTCAGCTTCTTCCTTTGCTCCACCTGCCCTCGGCAGTGCAACATTCCTCAGAGTCTTCCAGAAACCCCTGTGACAGAATCAGAATAAACAGCGCTGCGCATTCAAACGCCAGCAAGGTTGGTTCAAACAACGCCTCCCGGTACAGACAATCTGAATGAGGCTTTTTGCAACAAAACTAAGACTCAGGAGACAATTTTAACTTTCGAGATGATTCCCTGCACCCAGAAGCCAGAACACCATCCATACTAGGACCACAAAGCCATAGGGAGTTCCTACCCTGTCTCACCCTCCCGGTCTATTTAGCTCTGTCTTTTAGCCAAAGTCAGGCTGGACCAACACCTGTTGTTTGAACAGTCACATGAAAACTATCACTTTTAAGAAGAAATGCTGTGTGGGTCGCAGTACAATATATTTAAATCTGTTTTATTACTTATTGTCAAGTCAGCTGTGTAACAGAGCAGAACAAAGGCTTTCTACTTCCTCTCTGGCTTGGTATCAGAGACTGCTCAGAACAAGTTTCAGTTTTTTCCTGTAAGTATTGCCTTTATTGTTTAATGTTTTACATACACATCCATAAAAGCTACCCAGCAATCAGGTACTGCACTGTTTACTCAGTATCCTTATTTTGCTCGTTACTATGCTAAAATATCACTAGTGTTGTGTTGTCAAAGATTCATTTTGCAAATACATTGGAAGCCATAGCCTGCTTTCCTTACAGTCCTGTAGAGACATGTGGAGCTAAAACGTGCCTGTGATCAAGTTTACAAATGTTTCCAACTAACACCCTTACACGCATTACAAGATTACCACTCCAGTCACCAAAGCTTGGGGTCTCTCTTACATTAAAGGAGACAGTTATAGCCCTGTGTTAGAGAAAGCTGGTAAAACATTGTTAGACCTGTCAAAAGCTTGTTTTTCTCTCCATTACTGTGAAAAGCCTTAGTATAAATACCAACTACACGAATGTATTTACCCTAAAAGCCTAAAATCTCCTTATACTGTTGTGTGTCTGTAAGATTAAGCCTGCTGGATTTCTGTTTGGTGAACGCTTGTGCACACTCTTCATAGATGAGGGTTGTCCCAGGCTGGCTTACATTGCATTGCAGTTGGATATTCTTGGAAGGGTCTTCCCATGATGGACGATGATCCCTGAGCAGTGGTATCAAGTGTTGAGGTGGAACAAGGTGAAGAATATGTACATCAGGATGCATGGCTGTAGCAGACACCACAGAGGTGCTGGAATCCATGCTTTCTTTACAAGGATCTCATTTTGAGACAACTTATGTCTTGTCCTCAACTTTGCAGCATAGCTTTATTGTAAATAGTTTCTTCTCAGCTGCTCAGTTCTTTAAAGATGGCCTCTAGAGTTCTTAGAAGTTTGAAGGTTTAACAACTGTATTTTTTTTTTTCTTTTTAGCTAAAAGAGGAAACAGAGGCAGCAGCTCCTGAACCACAAATTGATCTTGAAGATCTCCTGGAAGTCCCTAATGAAGAACAGAAATTAAAACTACAGGTCAGATAGAGGGACTTTGTGACTTTTAAGTAAGGGACTTCTTTCATAAAGAGTAGTGGTGGTGTGTGGGGTACAGAATATGTCTATACAGTGTTGCATGATGCTTCCTTGTGCCTTTAGTCTGTCAAATGTAGTAAGATTATTTACCTTTTCTGTAGGAAGGGGAGAATGGGTCAACTCATAAAATACTAAAATGACTCCTCCTTGGTTTTTAGGAAATCCTCCATGAGTGCTCCAGCCCAACAGAGGTGAGTGAAGCACCATCAATATACGTATGTTATACTGTGCTCCAAGAGTGTGCCTGCTGCTGCTTGGCTGAATAGCCAAGATATTACTGTGCCAAACATGACAATGCAGATTTAATTCCCAATGGGAGGTGTTTGCCACTTTATTCTGCTGTGTTAGGAAAATACATACAAATCTACATGGGTGAGCTGAAGGCAGAGCAGTGAAGCAAATAAGGAATTACGCTTTACAACCAAAGATAGTTCACTCTGTTTTGGACATCTTGAGATGACCAGGCTGAGCTGCCATTTGGTTCTCAGTGTAGAAAAGCCATAGGCAGCAATACAGCTCACATAACCATCCTGCCCACTGTTAACTAAATGCACTCTTAGCTTAAACTACTTTAGTGTTATAAGTGACAAGAATGTAGGATGGCCCTCAGATTGGATTGGGCAGGTAATTGTTGACCAGCAGCCACGTAAGTTAGTTTTACATGTGAACTTTACAAGTACTGGCTTTGAGTCAGAGGTTAAAGAAATCCCATAAGCTGTCACAATATCCAAAGGAGCAGAGCCCAATACCTGGTGCACGCAACACACAGCAACTGCTTTCACTGCACTGCAAACCTGTGCAAAACGGGGTCCCCCACCCCTGCTTCAGTCACACGCGCTGCACGTGAACATTGTGCTGGGACATCATTCATCAGTCTCCACATCTTGTTGAGCCCAGGTAGGCACACAGTGATGAACATACAGAAAATGAGGTGGATGCACTACTATCATCGAAATGAAACTTGGCTGTAGCAAACATTACAGATAGTCTCCTAGCAGGGGTTCAACAGGCAAGGCTTGGAATAAGGAAATAGTTTTCAGAATGTCTGAATTTCAGAACTTAGGGAAGAACTCCACATTCCCAGAGAGATAACTGAAAAGAGTTTGCTCTACTGATTCATAAGCCATGAAAGTATCTTGCAGACAGCATGGTACTTGCTAACTACAAGCAGATACTGCTGCCCCATTGGCAAAAATATGTATTTTCACCGTGGTGATCTTGAGTCCAGTCCCTTTGAAAGATCACAGCAGCCTATTTGCAGAAAGCAGAGAGAGGAAACAAACTGGCTTCTTCTGAAGGGACTGACTGAAAAGGTATGGATGATCCAAGGCATTTGCTTCTAGAGCATGCTGTGGCAGGCAACCTCCGATCACCCAGGTAAGGAAGCTGGGCTCCCACACAGCACAAATGGTAACCAGCTGCAATGCTTCCAGTGACCCTGCCTAATTACAAGGACGTGCAGTTGCCTCTGGGTGAAGAAAGGCTGCACACTCCTTTATGGTGATGTTACTTGTCATGCAGAGGGTAAAGTTTGCACTAGTCACACTTCTGCTTGGAATAACCAGATGGTCGAGTTTAGTTCATAGTCCTTGGCTGTGTCAGCAAAGTAGCCGAGGTTTATCTCCATTAACTGCTCATCTATCTGCTCTGCCTCTCCTCAACCCCTGCTCCAGGTTATCATTAGTCCTACATGTGTTTTGCTCCACTCCTTCTCTGGCAGCCACTTCCTTGTAGAATTGGCACAGCTCCGAAATGGTTTGCAATCCACACCATGGAGCTTGACAGGTTCAACAAGAGGGACAGCTTGCTTTGCCCTAGATTGGGAGGGCAGCAGAAGTGGGCAGGAGGTTATGGTGGCAACAGGAAGCAGTGGGACCTAACCAAGGACAACAGCTTCCTGAGGTCATCTCAAGGTGGAAAAAGCAGGTATCTGGGATGAAGAGGGGCAGGCTGGCTTCTGGGGAGAAAGTAAACATGGTGGCGCCAGAGGGAGACAGGGGAGGGAAGCAGACAGGCTTTTAGACCCTTTTCATCCATCAAAAGGTCTCCTTTCCTAAGGTAAATGATAGGTTTGCTCAATACATGTCAAAATTCTGGTTTCTGCTCAACATGAAGGTGAATGTGGGAATAATGAAAATGGCATAGTACTCTTTGGGCTGGTGAGCACTGGAATTAACATGACATCCTTCTTCAACCAATTCTCATTGTAGGACTTCATTACGGAATTGCTTAGTCGATTGAAAGGTCTCCGGAGAGTCACCAATCCTCAAAAGAAATGACCTTGCCCACATGAAACACCCAGCTTTGGTCACAAGGGAACGTGTATCTTCCCAAGAAAACAAGGATCAGCAACATCACTTCAGAATATGTTTAGGACTTACTGTTATTGAGAAACATCACCAAGTTTGTGAACTTTGTACCAGTGGTTTGAAGTCTCCACTCCTTCCAGATCTACGCACAGAGCAGGGAGACAGATTGTACGTTTTCCCGATTCTTAAAGGGCATGTTAACCTGGGGAACAGCATGTCCTTCCTTTAGTTTCTTCTAGGAATTTCCATGCTGACTGAGGAGCGCTGAATACAATTCTCAGGAGCTCATCAAGACTTCTTTCTTTCCGTCCACTGCAAGGAAAACAAGGCATTGATTATCACTCATTCATCAACATGGAAAATCAGGTACTGTTAAGCCGCACTCTGTTTCAGTCTGGCTGGGACCCAGCTGCGATCTCCTGCCTGTTACTTGTTGTACCTGACTCCAAGGCACTGCACATACTTTTTAAGTCTTATTAAGCCTCTGTTATTCATGAAGGTTGGACAGAAAATATGCAGTAGGATGGAAGGAAAATGTTTGAGTGTACCTGGTCTAGTAAGGGGAAGTTACTGGAACAGCTGCTAAGGCTAATGATAGACAGATTGTTTTCCCTTTTTGTGGAATTTAGGACTTAATGAATTAGAAGCGTCTTCTAAAGGAGCAAGGTCTGGGAATCATTTTTCTCCTAAAGATGGTGGAAAAATGCTTATTTTATATATTAAAAGAGAGAAAACCAGCTGTGCACTGCTTGCTTTTGCTCTCTTTTTAGGCACTAAAAGAAAAACTGAAGTGAAAAAATACTTGCTCCAATTTCCCTGCAGGGAGCACCTCAGAGCGAGTCTTTCGCAGACACGTAGATCTCACAAATGAGAAGTGAAATAGGACTGTGTTGCTGCACAAACTCTTCTGGCTACAGCTAACATTGTTGTGGCTGGAAAAATACAGAGGAAACTACATCCAGCCTCTCAGCAAGTCAGTAACTTGACACATGCAGCTAGGAAATAAGACAGCAAATGGAGGCTGATTGCTTAGGCAGAGCAGACTCGCACATTACGTCCTCCCCCTACACTCTCACGCCTGCTGCTCAAACACAGGAGGTGAGTTGCTGAGTCACATCCAGAGGGGCTCCTGTGCACCAGAACGTTCAAGGTCAGCTTTTGAGTACACGTTTTGTCAGCAAGGGACAGAAGGGGCCAACTCTGGAACAAAAGGGGCGTGCAGGTTAGCTAGCAAAGACAAACAAGAACTCTTGGGCTGGACCAGGAATATCTTAAATAGATTAATCTTTTCATCTTTATCAGTAACAGGGTGACAGCTATTACCTTTTGCTTCCCTCCTATTTTCCAGCAGAAGTGTCAGTGATCAAGCTGTGGGCTGTGGACAAAATCCAACTGCAATGTAACAGCTTGCTTCCCTTCACATGCTGTTCTTGTATGCAACAGCCTCCTGGAAGTTAGCAAGCCATGCACCTCATACCTCATCCTAAGTGTGCTCCAAAAGGCTCTAAGCCTCACCCACTAGCCTGGAGAAACGGCCTTTCTTTATCAGATCCATATATATCTAAGGTAGCCTGAGGGACATGCCATTTTTGGCTTAGTAAGGGGCTAATAGGACATGCCTGCCCTCCTGAAATCTCAACTTTGTAAGTAAAATAACAACAACAGAAAAATAAATCCAGAGCTGCACTGGTTGTATATCTGGCATTGCTCATGGGTTGAAACCTGCTAAGACTCATCTATCACACCCCTTGAGAAAGGAGAGCAGCACACTGACAAAGAGTCTGAGCACTGTTAAAAACACAGACTAGATTCAAACAGAAGTTCAGGTGGAAGATCTAGGTGGACAGATCATGAACTGAGTGTCCTAAGCTAGAGCTGTAATTAGCTGCAGAACAGTAGCGCATAGGAGTCCAGATTAATCACGCACCCTACCAGGAGGCTTCTGCTCAGCTGCAGCAGCAGAAAGACCTGAGATGCCTTTCCTCTGGCCCAAAACAGATTTTCTCCACCCTGGGAATCGTTCTGTATTCTTTCAACATGGGGTGATGCAAAGATAATGTCTGCTTTGAGGCAGACATTGTCAGAACCCATGAGAAAGCAGGTTCTTGAAACTCTGCCAGAGAGAAGCTGTCTTTGTGTTTATTCCACGAGCAGCAGAAAGAGAGTAAGCTGCAGCCCCTATGACGTGCAGTTGGTTCTGATACATAAGGACATCAATACTTCATGGGAGCACTTCAAATCATCACAGTGTGATCATTTGGAACAAAGCAAGATGTGGCCCAGTGCTAGATGATTTCTCAGCTCACAGTGCAAAAAGGCAACCAGAGCAACTTCTTTTTGTTTAGTTCTCAAAAGTAGCAAATCATACTTGTTTATATTTACTTTTTGGCTGTCCTCAGCCTAAATCATAAGAACAGATTCTTTTTTTTTTTTTTTTTTTTAAAACACCTTCCAATAACTTTGCTGTTTCTCAGCACCGTGACTAGCATAGGGCTGTAGTATTTTGTATACAGATACTATGTAAGAATGTTTCTTTAAAGGAATTTTGCTCTCTTGATTATACCTAGATAACTCAGGATGTATGAAAGCTCATATCCTTTTCTAATTGAAGGCTTATGAAGATGTATAAAATAACCTTTAATGCGGTTTTCTCTTAGTTATGATCAACACTTACATTGCCTTTAAAAATATTCTGGCTGCTATATTTGGACATGACAGTGTTACAGAACCTCAGACAACGTGGAGGCTCGTGAACCACAGCAAATGCAGTTTAACTAAGTTGAGACCTCTCTTTGTAAACTAACTTGACTTAAATCTTGTTATCATTATTTTGAATTCTTGTTGGGGTGGAGCCCACATTTGATAGTTCACATACAAAACCTTTTGAGAGGGAAAGAAAATCTGCTCGCGCCCTCATGGCATGCTACAAAGACAGAAGCAAAGCAGCTGATTCTTTTTCTTGAAGATACCAAACTCTCTTCAGACCTTGAAAGGCTATGACTGAAGTTGATCCGGCCTGTCAGGAACTGATTGTTTACCAGTACCTTTACTTGTTTACCAGCACCTTTGTAAAGACAAGGAAAAGGAGTAAGCAACACAGCTGAAAGCGCACTGCCCACTTAAAGGTCATGCAGCATTCCTCTTTCACAATGACAGATTCAACTAGGTTTGCTTCCTGCAGAGACGCCTGATCTAGATACCCCTTCTCTCCTTCTACACGGAGGTCTCTGAAGCAACAGCTACAGTGGGAATGGCTTTTTCAGGGGAAAGTGATTGGGCTGCCACTAAAACGGCCAATTATATGCAGAAAGCTCAGGAGCCACAAAAATGTCCATTAGTGGTGCAGGGAAAGCATCAGCATGTTGTGTATGACTGAAGAGACTCTTCCATGTATGACTAAGTTCTATTTCAGGTATTGGGTTGGGTGCATTTCTGGATTCCTCGGGATGACCCCACAGAAACCAATCTGGGAAACTAAATAAACTGCTTCCCGCTGTAACCTGCTCCTTTACCACTGATGTGAACAGAGGAAGGCTTAAAAGACACAGTCTGCCTAACTCCACAAGGAGCTCGAAGTTTGGTTGTGGCTGATGAAGCATTCAACTCGTTGCAAGTAACACACCAGCTCATACCAAGATGTTTAAAATAAAAAAAAGAAATGCAGCTATAAAGCAAGAATTAAAATGTCTACTAACTGCTTGGAAAGGACACACAGGCTGAAGCCCAAAGGACTGGATCAGTCTTAGAAGAGATATTAGAAGAGGTATTTGCATCTCCTCCTGTACATGCAAAACACAAAGTATTTAACCTAAGACAGAATTGGGCTGTTTTGCTATCAGACTAATTATCCAGGTCAAACAGCAATGAAATAGTGTCATTCCTACAATAACACAAAGCCAGAACAGCATTTTGTTTTTAAGACTGCAAGCTCCTCAGGGCAGTAACTCCCTACTTAAATTTTTGTGTAACACAGGGCTTATTGTGAGCTCTCACATCAGAGTAACTCAAGTAGTTTTCCTGCCTACCTGTCCCAAAGAGACAGGCACTGGTAAAGCAAGGACTGCCAGGAGAAAGAAGATCCTCCACAAGAGTCAGGTTTTGCCACCTCGTCCTAACAAAGGGTTTTGATGGCACTGCTGGATACCCTTCCAATTTTTAGTGTGTTAACCTACTGTATTACTATCCTACGTTGTTTGATACAGGTTTCTTTTGAAGGGCCTAATGCAGCTCAGCATGTTAGCACAAACCCATCTTTAGCAGCAGTTTGATTTTTCTGTTGTGCTCTGACCAGGGGTGGCAGAGATGCAGGCAAACACTGTTTCGTCAACTCACCTACAGAGGAGGTGACCTTGAGGACAGGGGCAGGGCAGAGAGCTGGGAGCGGCAGTCTCAAACCAGACAGGCAAGATTCATTCGAAACTCCCTGTCAAAGGCAAAGCCTTGATTTTTTTTTTGCCATTGGAATTTTTCAACCTTAGAGAGCTGTCTTAGAAGTCACATTATAGTCCTGGGAAGAGCTCATCCTTATGGGATATTAGAGCCAATTTAGGGCAAGTTTAGCTGGGTATTTGAAGCAATTCTGGGTACTTTGGTCACTGGCAAGTGCCACTTGCACCTGGACTATCTCCAAGGAGGGACAGGAGAATATTAAACCAAACCTCTCTCATAGCCAGATAAAGAGCATCACACAGGTAACATCTTTATCCTACCAGGGGATCAAATAATAAACAAAGCCAAAACCCACTTTCAGATTAATACACAACTCTTCCAGATTAATGTACTGCTCTTACAGACCACACGGAACCTCAGCACAGCCACTGCAGACCACAACGCTGTGCATCAGTAGCTAATTACCTTTACAAAGCAGCCTTTATTTCACGTACATGAGCAACACTGCCCATCAAGGCAGAGCAGTCCCTGCACCTTTTTCAGCCACACCACAGAAACGTTTTTGATGACTTCATGATCCTTCATTTCTTTCCCTAAGCCACTTGACACTAGGACTAAGATACCATTACAAGAAGGCAACACTTTGTAAAGGGCTGTCAGGCATTTCCAGGAGAGACTTTAACCACAGGCCTCCGTAAATAGTTTTTATTATGCTTTGGAAGTTCTCATCACACACGTGATCACGACATAGACAGTTTTCTTAGTGCAAAGTGCTTTGCTGCCTGTTGAGCCTGTGTGCAAGCTGTTAGCAAAAGCAGGAAGTTACTTATAAGCCAGTCAGTACTGCCTTAAACACGCATCTTTACTGCTACCCGCATTGCCTTACCATTTGTATTTATAGACTTGTATCCACCTCCTCATATCAAGTTCTCATTTATCCCCAAGCATGCAGAACAAACCCTGCGCTTCCCCGGTTGTATTTGTGAGGACAAAGTCACACACCCTCCAAGCCTCTCTCAGATTACAGCACATCCTTTAACTGTCCAAAACATCACCCGTTTTGGCTGCAAATCCACTTGGACTCTTCCCACCGGGCCGACTCTTCTCTTTTCCCGTTCTCCGTCTCCTTTTCTGCCCATGAAGAGAGTGATCAACTCTACTTGCAAGGAAGATGATAGCGGGAGGTGTGGTGGTCCTTCAGGTCAAACTCATCATGGCCTTCCCTGAGAAGCAAACACAAAATGCAGTCAGAAGTAAATACCCAGGCAGGGAACTCACCCTCAGCCACTGCACAAGATGCCTCCCCGCAGCCCTGAACTAGAAACTTATCCCAAGGGTTAGCTGTGAGGACCCAACTGGAAGCCAGGTGGACTGACTACTTAAGATACTTGCTTGTAACAGAAACCTCTGAGGTGCTTTGTGGAAAGGTCTGCTCATCCTTGTCTGCTGGAATGGGAAATGACAATAGGTCACTCTGTCTCTTTCCCTCTTTGAGAGATGCGTGTAACTGCTGGCTCATTTTCATGGCTGTGATTCCCAGGCACATTAGCAACTTCTATGGCAACAGTCAAAATGACAGTCACACAACTCTGAAAAGTAACTGTTGGGGCTAAAATGCAGTGTATTGGCAGGTGTCTTAACCATGCTCAGAAGCAGGCGGTATTAAGTAAGATACATGCTTGCATTTGCAGCACGAATATACTCACTCACCTGCCAGGCTGCTGATTCTGCTTTTACTGATGTTTGCCATCTGACACTTTTGTTTGTTTGTTTTGTTTTTAATCATCTAACATTTCCAGTCATATGTTTTCTTACCATTTTCATATGTTCTCCCCGACTCCATTTCCATCCCTCTACAAAAACACTTGCAGGAAATGAGAGAATATACACAAAAGCATCTCTTACTATCCCAATCAGATTGTTAGTATACTGCTTTCTGAATGTCATCAATCGCTAATCTGAGAACCCAGCCAACTACCCAATACTTTTGAGGCATGAAAAAAAGAAGCCACACAAGCTGTGAAGAATAGCTTTGTATCCAAGGGAATTAACCCTCCAAATCTGAGCCATGCAATTTGTTTGGTTGAAAGCCAAACTACAGATGTGTAAGAACCAAGATGATATCTGCTGCAAGACCTGACTGAGGAAAAAATGTTCGCCCATACACATTTCAACAAAGATTTTTTAATACGGTTTAAGACTCAACATAAGAAAAGCCTCAGGGATTTCTAATATCTGAGCTCCCCTCTTATGGGAATCCAGCCCAGATCATCTGTCAATGTCATTAACAAGCCATAGGAGTCACTGAACAATGGTCTCGCTTATCCTGTCCCACACAATGCAGCACATCAGCTGCTCCAGAGAACTCTCGAGACAATGTACCCAAACATACACCGGAGCAGTACAGACAGAATATTTCTGCCTAGGACCAGCTTAGTCCCTGAAGCCTGGGATAAGGACTGATCGCACAAAGTATTTCCATAACGACTAGAATCCAGCTCAGATCTGGGTTCCTCAAATCTTCCTTCCTACCACCTGCTTTTCTGCCCAACAGAAAGAACAAACAAAAGCAGCCAGGCTTACCTGTGACCTGCCTCTCAGACCAAGAGGCACTGTGAGACTTACCGAAAACAGCGCTGGCAGTAGAGGTCCCCGTCGCAGCCATGGCAGCGCAAAGTGGCATCTTCGTTGCAGATACAGCACCAGGGTAACTCATCCTCATCACTGTCATCTGCCCTGACAGAAGCCAGGATGGTTGGAGTCTGGCTCTAATTCACAAAGGAAACAGACACAGAATTCAAACCCCAGCAGAGACAATACAGGACTTTCATTGCAATGCACGATGGCCACAATGACACATCACATTGTCCACAGTTCACTCTGTTGATCCTAAGTCTGTGAGATGAACTTGCCCAGAGGCCAAGGATAGGCTCCATAGGTATCTAGATTGTTAAATAAAAACCTGATGTACTCCGTGTCATTTGCTGATGAATCTATGTTCCTTGGAACGTAAACAGATATTCACCTTCATTTAGTGTCTACAGCAATATACACCAACGTTGGCCATACTGTATTAAAGGCATGAAGCCCAGAGCTGCTGGTAGGCACCACAGCAATACCAAGCGATAGACAATCCTGGCTGCAAAAGGAAGCAATCCAGCTGTTTTGCTGAAAGCAGTTATGTGGGAAGGGAAAGCAGTGGGGAGGTGGGGGTGGGTCGTTTTCTCTCTGTTATAGAAAGAAAATTGATTTGCCAAAAGGCCCCTACTGTTGATTTGTACCTGAGGTTGGGCCAAAAAAGATCTTCTGAAATCATAATCTAAAAATCTACCCATAAGCCCATCTATTGTCTCCTTTTGCTTTACAAAGAACTCTTGTGGAACTGAACAGCCATACACACATTGGGACACAGTGCCTGGACACCGACAGAGGCAGCTTCCTAACACAACAGCAATAAGATGGCACTATCTTTTACATCAGTAATCCCAGAAGCGCAAGGTGGCATACCTATGAGATGGATGTTTTCAATAATGCTTACAATTAAATAATTTCTTCCACTGGGGCCAGGCCTGTCAGGTGTGAGTCACGGGTCCATTTAATTTTTGTAATATACATTACAGAAGGTGTATGTATTTCCATAATAGGCTGGAATCCATTCTGAGCATAGGATATCTTGTTACTAATTCCTTCCTCTGACATTATATGAGAACACAGACAGTCGATTACTATCAAGAGGTTCTATTCTGCACATGCTGAAAGCACTGGCAAACCTCCCACTTACCCTGGTTCAGGGTGCACAGTACTAGGCAGTGGCCTTTTTGGTCTAATTATACCGGTGAGTTAAAAATCCCTTCTCCAATATCCATCTTGTGAGGTCTACGCTAACTTTTCTGGGTTTAGAGGACACCATCCCATTCAGCAGAAAGCCAGCTTGAAAGGAATTGTATTCCAGGGAGCAATCCCTTTTAAAAGTAACGGATGACCCACAGCTGTGCTCAGGGCTGGTCAGCCTTGCAGAAGCCACTCAGTTTGTCTGCTCTGGAGAAGGTGGTTGATTGGGTTTTTCTGCATCAATCCTAGGATACAGCAAACTTTTGCTGCACAACTGTACTCTCCTTTGATCCTGGAACATGTCATTTCAAGAGATCCTGATCAGCTCACTGACCTTTTGCTTTGCTTTCTTATGCAGATTCTGTTGCGAGGGTCCTGGTTGGGTGGTCTGATCTGGAGGAATGTTGAATCCGCTTGCTTCATCCAGGGCTGCTTCCTCTGTGAGCTGATGACAAAAGAAAGCAAGAAGCCTCTTTTTTCAAACACAGTCGGGAGCCTCATTTTAGGCTCTAAACCTCCTGCCCTTCTCCTTGCTCTCATGCGGTAGCAGGAGATGACAAGTCTGGATACATCTGGTGTTATCCAGACAGGTGTGAGCTTGCTCTGTCTGCACTCCCAACACTGCGTGCATATTGTGAACAGCCAGTGCAACAGCAGGGACCTTCAGCAAACACACTCTGCTTTGCTGCACAGCTATCAGCAGACCCTCAACATCATGATAATCACGTACATGTGGTCTGCAATCAGGCAGAAACTTAAGCACAGAAAACTCATGTCTGCCTGCAAGACAACACATAGACATTTTAGAGAAAAATCGAGGCACAAGCTGCACTAAACGCACACGTCTCATCTATGGGTCAGGGAAAAGATGAAACAAGAAGGAAGTACCCACAGACTGGGGTTGGAGAGAAGACACACACCACAAGAGACCCTAAGCCTGAATGAGAAAGACAATGCGACAGACTAGAAGTCATGCTTGTCAATAGCCTGTAGCTGAATGGCCCGTGGGAGCAAGTATTGGAAAAGCACTAGGAGGGGGAAAAATGAAACTCTGCTCAGGAACAGAAACACATTCTTTGCATGCTCACCAGGTAACATACACACTGGGAATAATTGAGAGGAAGATAAACAAGGCCACAGCTGCCATTTCTGACCTGTTGTAGCACTCTGCGAATGGCTTCCTCCTCAGCAACTTCCTCATCGCTGTCAGGAAGTTTATAGGTTTCCAGTGTAACTGCAGGAGTAAGAGACAGGAGACTGTAACCCACACCTGCCTCCAACCTTGTGCCCACTTATGTGCCAGAGACAATCCCCTGTGGTGTGAGCTGGTTTTGGCATTCTGGCTCTGGCACAGACAGATCCTTTTCAGATGGGCACTCCTCAAAAAGGGTGTTACTGTTTGTTTCTAATACTGGAACAGGGAAGGAAAAAAATCCCACCAAAACCAGAGCTCTGATTTTAAAAGCTTTGTTAACCTCACCAGAGTATGCTAGAATTATCTCAAAGAAAGGTGAAAGACAAAGCAATCTGACCTTACAGATCCGGCCTTTACCCTCAACTAAGATCTTTCGTACTGATTTCATGATGAACCAACTTAACAGACAGAAACAAATCTCAGTCTGCTTCTTGCAGAACAGAGGAATTAAATGGATAAACGCCTCTTGGAAAAGAAATTACTCTGTCACAGGAACGTGGTTCCTCCCCTGGCACTGTATTCTCGTCTGCTACCCACCTTTCTCGGGGTCCTCGCCTCTGAGTGCTGCCAGTCTCTTGGCAACTTGTAGGATCTTTTCCTGCCTAGTGTTCTCTTCCCGCAGCTCAGCAGCAGCTTCTGCCAGAAGTTTATTCTTCTCTTCCTCTAGCTGTTTTGGGTCCAGATTTGCAGGGCAAACACAATCTTCACTTTCCCGATTGAGATCGTTCAATCTTTCGCTACTAACAGCTGCAAACAGACACACAGAACACGCTGGTGACTCGGCAGCAGTGTTCCTTGGGCACAAACGGCATGACTAAAGCAATGGTATAAGAGCAGCTGGCTGCTCTCCATTAATCCGGGTAATAACGGGAGAAGGCATGCCACAGTAGGATCTGCACTGTACATGAAAAGAAGAAAGTGAGCTAATCCATGTTTTACAGTGAGATTAAACACCTCAGAGAGAGAGAAAGCACGGCAGCTAGGAAGGTAAATGGTATCCCAGATTCTGACGTTTTGTTGCGGAGTACAGGTGTGTTAGGAGTAGCAACAGCTCCTCCCCAGGGAAGGGTCACCTTAGAGAAACAGAGAGGAGCAACAACCCTGAGAAGAAGGAACCATCTCCAAACAAAGACGAGACCCAGTATGGAGCCGGGTGGCTGCTCTTGGTCAATTTGGGAGTCCTATCAGGGAGATAAGGACAAACTGGACACCCACCTCACCTGTAAGCTAATCAGGGAGGCACATATTCCCTTCTCGCTATAGCACATACATTATTAAAAGTTTTTAAAAGCCAAAATAGATACCCTGAGGCTGGACTTTTGGTCTGTAATGCTCATCAATGGCAACTTCCTCAGACAGTTGAGTTAACAGGTCATCTGTCTGCTGGACCAGACTTCTGGTATCAGGAGGCTGGTGTACCTAAGAAACAAGGAGGAGACGGGAAAAGGCATTATGAGAGGAAACTGGCATACTCAGCCAAAGGCAAAGTTTGGTAACAAGATCACCCTCAGTGGGAGTGGCACAAAAAGATACATCCACTGATCTTGTGAGTCTCAGCTTACAGTTATCTGGTACAAGACATTCAGGGCTTCATTCTTAGAGGTGCTGAATGTGCACAACTCTAAAAGTAGTCACCCAAACAAGGCAAAGTGATGATAAATATATAGGAATACATGCTGCTGGCTCCCAAACCCAGCTCTGCCTCTACCTCCCATGTAAATAAAGTACCATTCTCAATAGTGCCAGCCAGCAGCCCCGCTGAGGCCTCTGGTAACAGCTGAGTGAGCAGCACTGCTGGCAAAGGAGCACGAGGAAACAACTTGTCAGGGACAAGATCTCATTCATATAGGCTTTGAAGGCATATATCCAACTCATTCCTCTGGAATTTCAGACTAACCACTCTGTGCTTCCATTTCTAGAAAAACTAACAGGATTTTGCCCAGCTGGGATGCGGCAACAACTTCAAGATACAATGAGAAAGCAGGGCTGATAAGCGCCAAACACAGAGAGCATAGCTCTGAAAAGATATCAGACCACTTAGGTATACAAATGGGTTGAGAGGAAAAAACATAGCATTTGTTGTTAAAAATAAACACATGAGCTGCATTTAACATAAAGGAACTGCATTCAAATTGAAGCAGTGAACCGGTAAAGGCTGGCCACTTGCTTCTGGAGCAATGACAGAAACAGGAAACAGAGATTTCTGAAGGGAGACACCTGGACACAAAAAAGCTGAAGAAGGAAGAAAGACTAACATGCTGGGACACCAGTTACTGTGTCAGCTCATAATACGTTGCTGGCCAAGGAGCTGAGGGAGCTTACAGGTCTGGGAGCCTGGGAAGGAGGATCTCTCCCCTGCAGGACAGCCAACCGGTCCTCCATCTCTTGTGTGGATGGAACAGGTCCCTGGCAGTCCTCCTTCAGGGCAGCCAGCCTAGCTTCGATCTCAGCCTGAGTAGGGATGGACTCTGCAATTCAGAATAACCCAAGGGTGGAGATTACTCTATCATTGAAAATAAAAGGCTTCAATTTTTATTTTTTTTTCCTTAAAATTGCATTTCTTTCTGGAATCAGACTGAACATTTGAGCAAAAACCTACCTCAGACCCTGAGGTGAACAAGGGGTCGTACTGCAGAGACTCAGAGACTAACCTAACGCTAACTGCTATCCTTTTCTTCCAAGTCCTTGCTTCCTTCCCAGTCTATTTCCTAGCCATAAGGCAAGTATTAGGGTAATGTCATTTGGCAGTCAGCTGACTCAGGATACTAGGGACTGGCAGAGAAATAAGTGCGATTTAGGCAGTACATTCCATTGCTCCCATATCTCTTAATATAATCCTACACATCACACTGAAACCCTCCCCTGCCACATAATGGGATGAGAGGAAATGGTCTCAAGCTGCACCAGGGGAGGTTTAGATTGGATATTAGGAAAAATTTCTTCACTGAAAGGGTTATCAAGCATTGGAACAGGCTGCCCATGGAAGTGGTTGAGTCACCATCCTTGGAGGTATTTAAAAGACATGTTGATGTGGCACTTAGGGACATGGTTTAGTGGTGGACTGGTAGTGAGTGCTAAGTTTACAGTTGGACTTGATGATCTTAAGGGTCTTTTCCAACCTAAACGATTCTGTGATAAGCAAGTAACCACTCTGCAGTGTGTTCTTGCCCTTTTAGAGATTACATATCAATTTTAAAATAGTTTATTCTCCTACAAGCATCACAAAGCTGTCCCAGAACCTGACAGCTGTGGACTAGAATGAGAGACCATTTTCTCCTCTGCGAGGCGAGGCTGGTGAGAACATAATCCCACAGAGACTGCCACTGCTGTTGCCCAGGACAATGGGCCACGGGAAACCTCCTGCAAAATTGTTTGGCCAAAGACCCTTATTTTATTCTGCTCCTATTGCGCTTGCCACAGGCTCTTACTCCAAACAATGGAAAGTGAAAAAGTGATTTTACAGGTAAGATACTGACCCAAAACTGAGAAGCAGTTTCAAGGGAAACTACAAGAACATTAATTTAAACTGGATTTTTAATTGGAACATTAATCTAAAATCATTGTGGAATCTGGCCATTGTGGCAGCAGAACATGCATGCTTTGTCCATTTCTAACCCTCCAAATCCCTAAAAAGGCAAGCTGTGAAAGCCTTGCACTTCTCTCCCACTCCAGGTTCCATGTTTCCCAAGTAGCAGTGTTCCCACCCAAGCCATTTCCAGTATCCTCCAAAACTTACTCGGTTTCCTTTCCTCCCTGAGCCTCTCCAGTCTCTCTGCAATAGCTCTATCCTCTTTTGAGAGTCCTTGGTATTTGGAGCCTGCTTGACCTGGGGGTTTTGTAGCTGCCTTCTGTTGTTCTTTCAGCTGTTTTTGCTGAGCCTCAAAAGCTGCTACACGCCTGTGAGAAGGATGGAAAAAGACAACTGAGAACAGAGGTTTAAACCCCAAGATATGAAAACATCCTCTGTGAACCCAAAAAGCTATTTGAAGAATGTCAGTGTAGGACAGAAGAGAAACCGCTCCTTCCTGTACTAGGCTCTCCCATATCAGCACAATGAGGTACTCCAAAGGGAAAACTGTAGCTCACAGGTGCAGCACACCTGGCACCATTTCCAAGTAGGCAAGGAATATTTCACCACCAGTTTCCTGTTTCCAAGCCAACCTTGATCAGTCACAGATAAATGTAGGCAGGTGGCTGTTGAGGAGTCTATTCAAAAGGGCACACACTTCACCACCTCCCCCAAACAAGCAAAAAACCTAAAAAACAAAACAAAAGCCTCATCCTTAATCTAATTCTGAACAAGCACATACCTACATCGTAACTCCCACTTTCGCTGGTCTCTACAGGGGAAGAGGAGTGAGGGCCTGAAAGGCTACCCTGTGGCAGAAACAACCGTCTTATTGGCAAGTGCAACTCACTTTTTGTAGTTTTCTGGTGGTGACCATTTTGCTGAACTGCTTTGAGATCCCTCTCTGAAAGACAAAAACAACAATTTCTCTGAACTCAAGATACCAGCAATGCTTCAATCAAGTAGTCTCTCAACTCAAAAGGAATCACTATACATTTCTTAACCTCCTGGTACAGCCCCTTTCATAACCTCATTAATATGGAGAGCGATCAGCTTATGGAAGGTATTAAGATAATACAGCTGTCTGGGACAGCAAGGGACTTCATTTCTAGTCCTTTGGTCCAGTTGTTTTGCATCTGGACAAAATGTGATTTAATACGGTCACCAGTGATCCAAAGGAGGGTGGCTGAAATACCCTTGCCTCCCACAGCCTGCACCTCCCAGTTCAGAGAGCGGATAGAGAGTAGTTAGGTAAGACTCCCAGTGTAATTAGTTTCCATGCAGCAGATCACTCCGAAAGGAGCTGCGGCATGCAAACAACACAGAATTATATAATGCACCAGCTAAACAAAATGTTTTTAAAAAATATTATATAACCACCAGTATCATAACGACATCTTCTAGGACACTTGGACACAGTACACCACAAACACATCTTGTGTAACTGTCTTCTACTTTGCTACATTCAGAAATTTCAGTTCTGAAAGCTAACTGCATGAAGAACAACAATATATGCAGCTTACAGAGCCGCAGCCTACGTGTATTATCTACCTGCTATCCAGTCAGGGAGGACTTTTCTCTGCTGTAACTCTGTAGTACTGATATTAAACAGATGATAAAAAAAACACCAACTGGAACATGGAGAAAGGCTGCCCTGTTTTCTTAATGGCTTTGGAGTTGTAAAGGGGAATCAGAAAATTTCAAAACTGAAAGACTGAATACTGTATTTTCACCATCAATAGCTCCGCTGCTTTCATAAGCCAGTGCTTCTGCAATGAAGACCTCTACTAATGACAGGCTCTTCTCCTTTAGACACCTGCAGAGCCAGAAAATCCCCTGCTCACTGGTGAAAATTCCTTGCTATAGGAGAGAAGTGATGAAGAGTGGTAAGAGAAATGCAAGAAAAAGAAAAGGACACAGAAGAATTGATGGAGAGAGGAATTCTGGTGTGCTCTTGTGTTACTTGTTCACATGTAGAACCCATACTGCTACATTTTTTTGTTTTCAACCAGCAATCTACAGGTTATGTTTGCAAATATTTTTGTTTCTTTTAAAACCAAACTGACTTTATGCTACAAAATTTTAAGTCTTCAAGTTACAAACAGCAGAGACCCCTCAACAACGAGGATTTGTGTCACTGTTTGCCCACAGAAGTAATAACACTTTCAACATCTTATTGTCAGGCCATTCAACCAGCACACATCTGAAGAGACTGCTAGTGCTTTCAAACAGATGTAGATTTCTGGGCAAAAACACAGTGGGGCTTAACCTGGTCTCCACAGACATTCAGTGTCCAGCCATGAAGATTTAAACCTGGTTCTTTCAGACTACTCTGTCACTATAAAGAACAGCCTCACAAATCCTGATTCCTGTCTTTGAACTGCATAGCTGATGTCACAACAGCTCAGTAATGGCCGACTTGAAACTCCAGGGTACAGGCAGTGTGCGCACCCAAGTGCAAGGCACAGCTCTCATGCAGAAATCTACAACACAACATTGGGATGCAAAATGAAGAAACAAAGCAGGACACTGTCTTTGGGTGGAGAAACACTCCTGTCTTACCCAGTCAGTTTTCCGTGACACTGCTTGCACACCTTCTGCTGAGTGTTTCCACAGCGGGGAACAACAGCGCTGAAGCTAAGGCAGCCTGAGCAGAACGACCGTCCACAGTTCTTGCACCCACACTGCGGAGATACAAGAGGGGGCAGGACAGGGCTCCATCACCTCGTCACCATACACAACCCCTTGCTCTGGCTGGCCACATGCACGAACCAGGCCCATGCCAAGGTGAACTAAAAATAACACTGATTTTTTTTAAGAGAACCATACCATTAGCTGCTGCTGAAGATATGGAGACTCTGGAGAGCCTTTGAGCACCAACATATTACCTCCTACTAGGAGCAGGGACACCATTTCGTCCCATAATATAATAGAACGTGTATGTGGGGAACTCTCCGAGACAACGACCAAATATTGGATTAGAGGGATGATATCTATTGACGATTTTCTTGGTTTTTTGGTTGTTTTTTTTTTCAGCGACCGCACATAAGCACCACCTATGTCAGTAAGCAAGCAAGGACAACGCCGCTACGATGCTGGTCGGGAAGCGCTCCTGGGCGCCCCGGTTCCCCGCTCAGGCCCTCGCACTGCGGGGGAGGCGCCCGCGGGACCGGCCGGGCTCCGACCTCGCAGCCGCTCCCGACCCCCCCTCGGCCAGACTTGCCTCCTTCTTGAAGACGGAGAACTTGGACGCACACCCATAGCACCGGCTAGCCATGGCGCTACCGGAGGCACGACGGCCGCCGGGGCTATCAGTAACGGGAAGGCCGCGATGCCACCGCCCTCACGCCCCTCACACACCGGGCCGCTGCCTCACGGCCCCACGCCCCGCCGCGGCGCACGGCCCGACGGGAGTTGTAGTCCTTCGGGCCTCCCTTCGCACCTCCTGCCGCCAGGCTACTCTCCGCCGGTGAACTACATTGCCCAGGGCTCCGTGCCGCACGCGAGGAGGGGGTGGGACAAAACATCCGGGTCTGCCGCGCGATGCATTGTGGTACCTGTAGTCTGGTGCCGGCAGGGCGGCACACAGCAGTGGGGGCCGGGGCAGACGCCATTTCCCGGCAGGCAGCGCGTCCGGCGGCGGCGGGGATGAGGCGACGGTCGGCCTCTAGCGGCGGTGGCGACCGACTAGTTGGCCCCGTTCGCCACTGCGGTGGGTTGGCGAGGTGAAGGGCCCGGCACCGCCTCTCCTCGACAGGAGGACCCCCAAGGCGGCTGGCCGACGCCTCGGGGTGGGCGCCGCCTCAGCCTTCCCGCCCCTCGGGGGACCCGGCCTAGCGCTCTCTCTCGGGTGTTCGCTGTTCCCACAGGAACGAAACTCAGTGCCGCTTTTGAGGTGGGAGAGCTATAAACACACACATCTGTGCTGTACTAAGGCCTGTATAGTAACGAATGAGCGCAACATGGCTGGACCGCTTTCCAGTTCCAGGGTTTCAGTTCTGAAAGCTATTTGTATGAAGAACCTTATCCCTCATGCAGGAATTTCTTCCTATGTCGTTAAGCAATTGCTTACAAGAGTTTCAGTATAGCATCACTGCCTGGTGTGCCAATGCATCCCATACTACAGTACAGCAGACATAGCTATTGGGGTGTTGCTTTTTTGCCCGTTGGGTGTTAACAAGACAAAAATTGTATTCTCTAATCCTGACAGGGTTGCACTCAAGTTACCCTGTTTTTTCTTGTCTTAAACCTGTGGTGAAATCCTGGGTCAGAAGAGCATGACGTCAGCCGAACTGTGAAACTCCAGCTACCCCCAACCAATACTTGTGCCAATGTTTGCTTATCTTCAGAAGTCAATGTCCTATAGTGCTTGTAAAAAAAAGAGTTACTGAGTATAGTTTTAGGTACCATTGGTTCCCATGAGTCATCTTGTTAATCACATGGGTTTGCAATTATGTCTTGTATTCTTTACGGTTTAATAGGTAAGTCCACGCACTATAAAGACCTACACAACTAAATTAGCAAACTGACTGGTCTATTCAAGGAAGTAAGACTTGTTAATATCTGAATAAAGCTAAAGGAAAAAAATTGGGGTTTCCCCTCTCAAGAATTCAGGTTTTTTGAATAGTAAAGAACATTAGAAAAGCAACTGTTTAAACTCAGAAACTAAACTTTGCACCTGTCCAGCAATTGTATTAGAGACCATCTGGAAATTCCAGGTACTGTAGGCATAAAGCAGGGAATCAAGACAAATATAAAACAGAATTTACTCAAATAAAAGACTTCATTTGATGTTGTCTTTGCTATTGAGCTGGTCAATGGGAAAAGAGGAAGAAGAAATTTCAATCTGAACGTCACCAGGTGTAAATTTGCAGTGTCGTTCTTTAATACAAAGTACAGGCAGTGACCCAAAGAACCTTCCAATCCACAGAGCACCGCCAACAGAGGTGCACAGGAGGGAGCAAGACAGTTAAAGAAATTGAACTTACCCGTTTAGAAACACCTCGGATGAATTTGCCAGATGGACCTGAGCGTCGTGACCGGTGCAGGAGAAGACCTTGCTCTCCCATGGTCGGAGAAGCAGAACGAGACAGGTTCGCATTTCCCTGATGGCGTCCACCAGAGGGGGCCCGGGCCCCGCAGTTCTTCCAGCTCCTGTGCCAGAAGGCCATTTGGCATCTGAACAGCAGCAGCCTTTTATTTTTTATTTCTTCTCTTGCCTGCAGATGTTTCCCATGATAAAGGGAACTCTGATTATTAAAATCCTATGTGACAACTTAGCCCATAAGGTTTTCAATTTCTGTTTGAAGTGTAGGAGAGATTAAATGGTCTTTGGTTCATATGTCTTCTCCTTGCCAAACTCAGTTGTTGCACAGTAAATGGTAGGTTCTGTGTCCTACACAGTTATAGCTGCAAAAGCTGTGTGCTTCTCTAACTTGCTGTGAAACTGTGCCCCAGTGTATTAGACTTGGCCTTGATAATCTTGGGGCTTGATTACTATAGTGGAACACATCTAAAGTAAAATTTTTGGCCAGAAAAAGTTCAAATTAATTCAAAATGTGGCTGTCTGCCTCCTCAGTCTCCCAGGCTGTAATGCGTCTGCTTGCAGTTCAGTGTGATAAAAAGGGCAGATCATCACCACAGTGAACAGAAAACTGAGTTTCAGTACTTTCTTGCTGTTCAGAAGGCTCATTTTCTTCTAGATGAGGAACCAACTGTACTATCAGCATGCCAAAAGCTGTTCTCATTGTCTGTCTGGGGTTCTAGTCATGCAGGCAAGCATCATCTCAACCACAGTTATTTACTTATGTAAAGGAAATGTGTTTTAAATTAAACACACACAAAAAAAGACCTATGAGTAGTACATTTTTTGTGTGTTCCTGTATTCCAGGCTGTTTTTCTCCTACAGAAGAAATTGACAGATGTCTGTTCTGGTTTTTACAGAGTACAAAAGCATCCCGCTCGAAGGCCCTGATTTGCCTCCCAGATAGGAACCTGGACTGTCCCAAAGCAGGTAAGGTTGGAATACACAAACACTCATGTCTCTTCCACATGTACAGGCTTGTGGAAGTGGTTCCCTCTTAGCACAGATCTGGTTTTGTACGCAATTAAGGTCATACCTGTTTGTATCATGAGGTATGTGCATATAGGGGAGGGAATCATGAGGGAATACATATGTATATTCATCACTCCTAGATACCTCTGCTTTTTTAATGTTAAATCCTTACATGTTGGATTTCAAAGGTGTGTTGAGTGAACTTCCAGTAGAAACTCTCAAAATCCTCCTATGGTGGTATTTGAATCCTAAACTTTTGGCTATACTGTCCATTGTGTCTACTGGCTGGTCACTCTTAATTCATGTATCTCAGAATATGAATGTTAATAGCAAGCTTATAAATCATTTTTATACATGAGCAATGCCTGTTGCAGGAGGATTATTGTCTGTTAGATAAAAGTCCCCTTACGCTGTGCGGTTGGATACACCTAAGCTCTTAGCAGGGTTTGTGAATTCTACAGCTTTTTCATTTAAGACTCACAAGTAACTGTGGGTGAAAACGAGCAGCAATCATCATAAGAAGGATGCCATTCCTGTTTGATGGGCCACAGATTTATAGATGAGTAATGTATAACTGGAGACCGCTGGCAGGAAACCAGAGATTTTAGCAATAATTAGAGGAAAGCTGAAGGTTTTGTTATCTGCAGAGGGGCAGGAGGTGGTTTGGAGCATGTGTGGAAGCTCCAGCTAATGTGCATATCCCTTAAGGAAAGCGTTTAACAAGGACCCCTAACAGAACTCACAAAAAGCAGAACCTTTAGATCTCAGACTGAAAAGCCTTTCCTATGAAAGAGAAAACTAGTTCAATCACATTATATTTCAGCCTGTCTGTACATTCAGGAATGCATTTCTACATCACTGTTGTTGAATTCATGTTCTCAAAACAAATGAGATTGGAGCCTTTAGCCAGGCTGTGTGCCCTTAGGGCTTACAACTTGCCTGCAGGAAGGGCTTGCTTACAAATAAAACACCCTGATCGAGTCACATTGCCATGTCTCAGACTCCTGCTTCAAACCATATTTCTAAGGAAAAGTTGCAGGACCAATATTCCTGTATTGCTGTTTCAACATGTTGTTCATGCTCCTTTACCAAATATCTAAACATCTAAAACATTGGACCTATGCAGAGCCCCACATTTGACCATAGGAAGGGAATCTAAAGTAATACTCAAGTTACAAAGCTGTTCAGCATTGTATATTTAAAATGGGGACCCATTTAACTTTGTATACAATGACAATTGTCATGGGGTTAGTACTTTTGCACCTCCATGAAAGTCCTCAGACTCAGGGAGAAGAATTAGCTTTTGTACAGTCTGAAGTTGAGGTTAGAAATAGAGTTTAATTTTCTCTCATGCTGCTGAAATTGCTATATCCTCCAAAAAGGTGCCGATCTAAATAGTGAGCCAAATTAAATGAAGGAATACTTTTCATAGCCAGAAGACAGGAACTTGTAAAAACTACAAATACTTGTTTTCTGCTGTGCATGTACTTTCCCACCATGATGCAAGCAAGCTGTAGACCCTGCTGTCCGCAACTTATCAATTATAATTCTTCTGAGGGTGAAAATTAACCAGTGTTTAAAAAGGAAAACATTACAGATTCTCAAAAAAAAAAAAGTCTGCATAATTCAAAATTTTCTTGGCTGCCTTCCTAGCACCAGTAAAGCAAATTGGCATTTTCTACATGCTCTTCTTCACAAAGGCATAATTGTAGCAAAAACTTTTATTATATATTACATTTTGGCATCTTCCAGTTTGGCATTGGCATTTAGTTCTGAATACATCAAGTCAAGGCAAAGTGTTAGCTGTCTACAGTGGTGATTTTTTTCTCCTCTTCACATCTTCTGAGACATCTTCTCAGAGGTGGAAGATTTCTCTCTACAGACAAGGTACTTCACACCGAATATGTTCTCCACAGTTAGTGGCTCCATTTAGATTTGGTGGACTTTTCAGGCCTCATTTTTAAAAAAAATATTATGGTAATATCCCATGGACAATTTCAATACCTGACTCAGGCCACAGCAAAGTGGCAACAACAGGTGCTTCACTCCATTCCCTCACTGCTTATTTCCACCACTCTTAACTATTTCTTTAGTGAAATCTGTTCCCTGACCTGGTTCATCTCAGAGAGGAGTAGTGCAATTCTCTGAGTTGAGATGCTGTACAGACATCCTAGTTTGCACCTTCAGTGTAAAGTGGTGATTTCCAGGCTAAGCTAAGGTGCCTACACAAACTGTGTGAGCTTGGCTTCAAAGCATAAACAAACATGTGCTGAAAGTTCTTCGGTATGCATACTAGAATGCACATTAGGGTTGGGTAACAACATTTGTCAGAACACATGTTAAAGTCACTACACATTCTGAAATTTTTACAGGCAAGTTTCTAACATTAGAAGTTCTTGAAAATCTGCTTCCATAGTTTCAGTTCTGCTTTTGTATTTTGCCATGCGACACCAGCAATGGGAATACTACCACAAAAAGCTTACAGTCTCAGACAGAAGCATCCCACGGGCAAGAATGTTTTTGTCCATAATTCACCGTGCAAATGACACCACTGTAGACGTAAGACTAAAACATCAAGCTTCAGGCTTGTTAAAGGTATAAAGGAGCTACATATTTTTTTTTGCTGAAATTGGTGGCATCTTGACTTTTACCTGTGACTAGCTGGCTTCTTTCATTCTGTGTTTTCCAACTCCCATCTGTATAGCGCTACCTAACAAATGTATAACTCATCACGAATCCGGGCAACTCCCAAACTATATCGCTGTGAAATTCAACCAGCACAAAGTTCCCAGTGGAAGTAAAGTCCGCAACCTTCTCCGTCCCACAATAAGGGCCAACTGCAGGTGATGTAGCTCGGCTTCCATCATGTACGAGCAAGTAGTCGTAGATGCATCTGTCACTATCTTCCAGCTCAAAGGATAACATTTTGAGAGATATCTGGAGAAAATACGACCAATGCACTTTGCTTCCAGGTTATATCCTTTTCTCTCACCCTCTGTATTTAGCAAGCACAAATAGTCTAATTTCCTTATGTGCAGGCACTGTTTTTTATTCTGTGTTTGCACCACATCCTGATCCCACACTGTAATGCAAATCAGCAGCAAATTATTTGCTTAGCTTACCAGCCTTTGGATTGGAAGGAGAAGCAAGGGACAAGATTGATCTTGTACACTTTAAATTCTTTTCTCTAGAGAAATACAAAACCAGCACCTGTGCAACATTTCAGTTTTCTAGTGGGAACTCTTACCTAAGGATTATTCTGAACAAAGCCTACCGGTACAAGCTAAATTCATAGGAGTTCACACGCATGTGTAAAGGTTTTCCCTTGCTGAATACCTCAGATACCAAGATCCAGCATAAGTTCTTAAACTGGATTTTTGCGTTCAAAATTTTACTCTGAGAATGCCTGCGCAAAAGTGACATTACAGCTGTTATTCTCCAAGGCAAAAAGAGATTCCATTAGAGAACACTCATGAATTCATCTGTGCCTTACCTTGTATCCTACTGGAGAACTGATGACCCAGAAGCATGCTTGGTTTTTGGGGTATTTATTGGGGTAGTTTGGAGAGGTGATGACTCCATTTGAGTCTGTGAAAGTATCTCCACAATTCACTGAGGAGTAGAGAAGAAAAACAGAGAAAGGCATATTAACAAGAGTATTTTGGCAGTAGAAGTGAGTTTGCTTATACTCTATTGGATTCTTTCTTCAAGCCAAGAAAAAATGCGCTACCATGAAAATCTACTGCTGAAATATTTTATTTCTTTGCTTACTGTTTGTATCAGCAGCCGTACTGAGGGAACTAAAAACATAACTGCTAAATAACCTTTGGAGGATGGGAAACAGCTGCACCTAAAGCTCTATCTGTCTTTACAATCGAGTGTTGCTGTATTAGCGTAGCTTTCTAATGGTACTAACTTACTGCACTTTAAGAATTAGCTCACATATTCAAGACTAAGTTACCAAGCTAGAGCTAATGCTATCTAGAAATGACTCCATCAAAACTAATGTAAAAAGAGTAAAAAAGTGACATTTCTAAGACTTCTTCAATTTATGCTTTAAAAAAGTTCGCATTCTTAGTTGAAATAAGGCAATAACATGTTATTTGGGCTATTGCCTTCTAACTGAAAGCATGTTGCAGCACAACAGAACTTCATCCAGCATTTGTATATTTGTGAAACAGACACTCCTCTAGTGACTACAGTAGGCACTGTGTTTCATCTAACATAACAAAAGCCTTTAATTCAGAACATGTAAGTTACCGCATTGCATAAAATGCCACAAAACCTCGAATAACATATTGCCCAGTTACTGGATCTCATCTCATTGGTTGAGATTTCTCGTTGAGTTCTGCAGTCTTTGTGCTCTTTGGCTGCGCTGCTCCTATTAGTTACAGTCATTGCATTGTTTTTATTTAAAGAAATAGTTCTAAAGATGCGAAGAAGCCTAGCAGAGGCTCTCAGAAGAACATCTATGGGTTCTCAGGATTACTAACATGAGACCCATGCAACAGCCTGTTTTCTGTTTCCTGCTAACCTTCAGCCCCATTATTTCCTAGCCTTCGGCATTAGCAATTACTATGGAAGTGTAAAGAATAACACAGAAAAAAACTACTCTGGGGTAAGTGTTCAAAAATTTCAGTTCTTCCATACAAATACTATTAATACTGTTCTCCAAGCTCTGCAAAGGAGTATTCATACCCCTGTTGTAGGAGGCTCTGAATCCTGTGGCTGTAGTGCTCCCGTCACTTGCAAACTCTACCAGCATTGCCGATCCAGATGCCACTAAGGAGGGCAGTGGCCCCTTCCCACAGTATTTGTCCAGCAAGACAGGGGAATTCTTGCTGTTTCCATCATAAATTTTTATATAGTCAGAAGAGCAGTCTGAAGAGGGTTGGAGATCAAAAGCCTCAAACTGCAGGAAAATCTTGAGAAACAAGAAAACAGATACTGGGTTTAATGCTATACAGAGGGAAAGATTCAAGCCATCTAATTATTATGAAGTGAACTAGGACTTCATATTCATTTTACTATCCATGTATCACTGAAACTTTACTTTTTGTGTAAAAAGAGCATAGAATTTCACCTAGCCACCCCGTTACTGAGCCCAGTGATTGATGCCTGACTATTGCTTGTCTTTGAAAAGCCATCCAATCTTAACTGAATAAAAATTAAATTAAATAATGCATCTGATCATCTTAATATGTCTAATGAAAATTGTTGAGACTGTCTTTTTATTCTCTGTGTAACAAAATAGATGTCTTTGTCCATGAAAATGAGTCCCAGAGGGTAGTCATCATAATGAAATAATGCTGTGTAGCCTTGACACTGTGGTTCAAACCTTTTTTCTCCTAATAAAAATTACCTTACTTCGACGGATGCGGAGCAGCCACAGGCAGTTGCTATTATTCGGGTATGGGGATGGGTAATTGACAGAGGAGAACGAGCCTTTGGATTTAGGCAACACAAAGCTACAGCAGTCTGAAGGGAAGAACCAAACAGTGTTGAAGAGAATGAGAACTGCACAAAAATCTTCTAGAAACAAATTCCTGACAAATCTCTCCAACCCATCTGCATCAGCCAGGCTTGCAAAAGAGAAATGAATTATAATGCTTACAATTGTGTAGATGTTCCTAGTCTAAAAGTTATTCAAAACCTGCAAGTGAAGTGAAGCTAGTTAAGATACTTACCTGCTTCAGCTACTAATGTTTTATTAAAGACAGTAGGGCTTCGCTCACATATTTATTTTACTATAAAAGGCCTGGATCTTTCATGGACTTCCTTAACCTCGATCACAGAAGTAGTTTCAATGACATCAGTACATCAATTCCGATCAGCACATGTGTGTGTATTCATAACTGTATGCAAAAATCAAAAACTGAAAACTACATTCTGTCAAAGCAAAGAGGGGTAGTCACGGGGGGAAAACAATAACAGAGAGCACTGAAATCGAGCTACAAACCTAGTGACTGGTATACAGAGTTTGATCTCATCTGTCTTTTGTCTTTCCACATGCAGTCTTCATTTATTGCATTATGTGTAACTCCCCAAATTACAAAATATGAATATATGACATCTGAACATATGAATTTATGACATTTTTCTTTTGCCCCTACTTTCCCTGAGAAAACCAGTCTTTTTGTCTTTTTTTTAGCCCGAGTTTTTCTCCTTTTTAAAAAATTTAGCCCTTTTTTTCAAAACATACAGATCTGATTATGAAATTACATAATAATGGTATTGAAGTGTGATTCATTCCCAGCCCCGCTATCAAGAATAAATATCATTAAATGCTTATCACCATCTTTGAGATCATGACAAAGACTTAAATTGTAAACTTGTCTTATCTGCAGTTCAGAATTTGGGAGGAACCACTCTCAGCAATTTCTGTACTTAACTGTCCTTAACTGGAGGAATGAGGATTCCAACTAATTACTGATGTTTAACTAAGTTCTAACACAATTGAGAGCAGAATTTGGTACACTAATATTTAGGCCCCATTAATGTTTCTTGCTGTTTTGGTGGAAACAAATAGAATAACACCTCAGAAAAGTCAAATACTATATAAATTAACCTATGTACTGAGAGTCGAGGAAAAAGCTGTGCGTTGCAGGAGCATGTCTGATGTCTTACCTGTGTTTTGTGCATCTCAGCTGAAGAGTTCCTGCTAGAGGAATGCTAGGTATTTCTAGATCTTAAGATACCACAGTGAGTTAAGAAACACATGGGGCAAGGAAGTAGATAACAATACAAAAAGCCTGGGGAATTCCCCTCAAAGAGATGTTCTGATCAGCACCCATACTTAGATAAATGGCACCCATACTTCAAGCCCTGCAGTCATTTTTTAATTGAAAGAAATCACAACCCTGCTGGCACTACTGATGCACATGACCCTAAGCTATAATCATAGCTAAGGACAGCTTATGTGCTTTGCAACCTTCAGAGCTTTCCTGAAATGAGAATTTGACAGAGCCACATGATCTCTGTGAAAGATCACAACCATGATTTCTCTGATGGGCTTTGCTTATGTCAAAGAGCAGGGACTAGGTGAGGATAACTTAGGATGAGAGTGAATTCTTGAAGTAAATTGTCCTTTCCAAGAAGGCAGCAGCTTGGCACAGGGATGGGTCCATTTCCACAGACATACCAGCCCTCTTGTAGGGTGAGGGAGAGATGTAGTGAAAGGACTGTGGGCTGAGTTCCTTTGGGGGATGTCTGTCAGTGCCTACAGGCATCAGCTGTATAATGATTCACATATGCCTTCTATCTACAGCACTTACTGCACTTGTAGAGCTTGTTGATTTTAGCTACATCCAAGTTACTCAGCCCTTCTCTCTGCCCAATGGGTATGGAGGGGTCAGGGACTGGTACAATAGTTGGTTTCCCTGGAGTGCTGGAGAAATCATACCTGTAGAAATAAGAAAATCACATTTCTGGATAACTTCTTTTAAACAGTGAAGTTCTGTAACTGCATAATCATATTCATGTACAACATGCACAGAATTTCAATGGAAAAGGGCAAGAAGCTTCTCAGAGACCAGTCAGTCTTCCCTGAAGAGGACCAACGTGGCAGCCAATTTGTGTGCAGCAACTGAAAGCAAGAAACAAGAAAAAGCTGCTCTGTCCTGAGTGAGGAGAGCTTCCTCCGATATCCTAGCACAGCGAACTGAATCCCACCTTCATGGTTCCAGAGGCAGAGAAGCAGAGTTCTGTCTCAGTTAGCAATTGTCTATTTGCTGTCTGCAATTTCCTACCTCCTGCCAGACAAGTTTTATTTCATGGGTTTGTTCCGAAGTTGCTACTTGAAATAAAGGAGAAGGTACATGATATTACAGCTTGTACATTATGGACTAAAATGCAACCTTAGACAGTGTGCCCAGATGAATATGAGGCAGCACACAACATCTTAATGATATAAAAAAATCCCATCTTTTTTCTCTCTGTACCTAAATATTTTTGTCTATGATAGCTGTTGCTACATTAATGACATTATTTAGACTTCAGAACTGTTTTAGATTAGTGACTCAGTGGAGTTAGACTTTGGACCATAGCCATGTCAAAGGGCCCTAGCAGGAGACAGGAGTACAGTGAAAGAAAACATTGTCCTAATTTTTTCTTCAATCCATATCAACTCTGTTTTCCAGAAATCCTGCTGAAAAAGGAAGTCACCCTTAATTATATCCATTCACTCAATTTTAAGTGAACAGCAAAAGTCATTGCATGTACAGACCAATTCCTTCTTCCTAGATCTGAGCAGAAGATCTGAAAGCTGCTTGCTCCTTTGAAAGGACATCTCAGAAAACAACTCACGCGCCATAGTGCATCACTGAAGAGTAGTCGTAGGGAAGGCCCAGATTTTTGGAATTCACTTTTCCAAAGTTCCCTTGTTCCCCTGTAAGGCAGGAAAGGAACATTTCACATTTCAGTCAGAACAATTACTGCTGCTCTAATAGTACTCTCCCTGCTGTCATAATCCTCAGAGTAACTTAGAATACAAATACTTGTTCTCATGAGATCTTGGATATATAAAAGCCACCAAAGCCTTTTGAACACCATGGGAACCCATTTTCACTCAGCCTAGTAGGTTTCAGAATATAAACTCAATCAAATAAGTCAAAGTTTCAATATAATCAATAAATCCATTCCACTCTTCAAGTCAAAGTATTCCTCTGTCCATCCTCATTAGGGTGCCTCCGAGTATATTTCAGTATATTACCAGTATATTACCTTGCACATTATAAGCATCCAACCTATGCCCATGTCCCCAGAGGTGCATCTATACCTTGAGAGGGAAATCTGGCTGACCACCTAGATAAAAAAATTCAGAGGTATGTGTGGGTGGCCACCAACCTGTCTCGCTGAGTTCTTCCACCAAAAGGTTATAAGACCACAAAAGAAAGTTTGCCTGTTATTCACACCAAAGGACATGTTACCAGCCATGTTCTGGCTCTGTCTCTGGTCAAACCCATCAGCAATGACTACAGTGAAGTGATATGATTCGCATGAAGCAAGGGCACTCAGTAAGATCAGTTAGAAACATTCTGTCTGAATATAGGTGCTGATGTAGCCCCTCTCATCATAGGTGCTGAGCATATCATCACTTTTCATCTGTTTAGGCTTAAAAAGCTCATATGAGGTAAGAAAGTGGTAACATTGACACAGGACTAGGGCCCAGAGACACAGACCGGAATTCAAGACACCTAACTTTATTTCTCTAGGTTAGGCTCTGAAGCTATTCATCATGGCTGTCAGGATAATCAGAGGAGAGGGAGAGAAAGAGGGACACAGTTGGAGGGAGTTTCATCCGAAGGCACTTATTTCTCTCCATTGACTGGAGAGCATGAATATGAGTTGCACCCTGGGTCTCTTGTCTGTGGTAAGACAGGCAAGCAAGCAATGTCAGAGCAGGGAGCCTGGCCTTGAGGCTAATGCCCTAACCTCTGAGCACTCCTTTCCACTTCAACATCTGTACCTTCATTATTCTAAATAGTGGTTTGTAAACCACAAACCATCTGGACAAGAGTTCAGTGTTGGACGCTTGTCAGAAAAATCTCTGGAGTCTGCACGACTTGGCTGGCAGGCTCACAGTCAGAGCCAGTCTCTTCCAGTAAAGTCCTTCAGCACCGGTCCCAATGAGAAGCTTCACAATCCTATAACACAAACTATAGAAAGTTTGGGGATAAACATGGCTTTGGAGCTTTTGGTAGCTCAGAAACTCAGTTAAGTCTCAAATTGGTTCTCAACATTGGCTTTCCTGACTCCATTCAGTTTTTATCTCAGTTCCTCTTATCTGCTATATTGACTTCAGAAAGAATTATCAGCAAATGCACAGCTTCTTTTGAGGTGATGAACAGAGAACACAGTTCAAATGCAGTGAAACATTTAAGCATATGGCTACTGTTTGGCACATGCCTGCTTTGCTGAATTGGTTTGTTAAAAAAGAAAAAGTAACAGCAGCCTGACTGGACAAAGGTGGTGCCAGCAAACTAGTATCTGCCTCATCACATGCCAGAGAAATTTGGCTCTCTAGACCTGCGCATGTGGGGTGACTTAGCCCATCTTTTCCACTCTAAAAAAAAAAAAAATCTATCTCTGCCAGACTCTAGGTGTAATGACTCAGAAGAGCTGAAAAGGAAGCTTCAGCTGAAAACTTTGAATACAGTTATTTTTTCCCCAAAAGTTTGGGAAAAACAGGCTGAGTTTCAAGTAGCTAAGTGGATAGCAACTGATCAGGCTGCCTTTTGTCAAAATAAAGAAGTAGGATGGCTTCCAAGGTGAATTTCTGTGTAAAAAAAAACACTAGCAAACATCCTGCAGTCCTGGCAAGAGAAAAACAGGCTGTGTGGGAGAGCTGGGAAGCTGCAAAAGGTCTTGAGGTCTAGTTCTGCAACACTAGGGTCAGGGGGAGTTCTGCCATCAGCACTGTTAGCAGCAGCATGTTTTTGCAGGAGATGTACACTAGCAATCCTCATGAACATCGCTGTGTTTCTTCACTTCATTTCCCCTGCGTATCTTTGCATTTTTCCCCTGCAGTGCTTCTGCTGCACGCACTCAGCATTCTAACTCCCTTGTCATGCCCATCTCAGCCTCCACTCCTGGAGGATGCTGGTAAAACACTGAGGATACATCCCATCTCCTTTTGTGTAGTCTTGTCTTCTTCACCTCTTCCCTCTCTTTCATCTTTTCATGATACTGTGCCTGAATCAGAGCTTGGTTACATCTGTATCCTTTAGGAATGATGACATCCAAACCTGTGGACTTCCCCCTGAAAAACTAGTGTAAGTTTATGTGTGCCTAGCATCTTTAATATAACTTCATATTTTCAACTCCTCTTTCCTAGCGCATCCTTTGCTAGCATTTCAAACACGACACACCCTTGTTGCACAATGGCAAAAAATTCATAGCAAAATTACACCTTAACACTAGAGCTGAAACCTCAATAAAGAACAGCACAAATGGAATTTATTTAGGATATCATGGGAATAGCTAAAAAAAGTTTGGAGAACAGTGTGTTAGGAATTTGCAATCAAAACAATCAAGTTCCATCTGGAGAAAAAGATAGATATATTTTCAGCTGTGCATGACATTGAAGAGTTGAATATCTTAGTTGTTGAAGAGACTTATTAGAATTTGGTATTCAATTGTCCGGCCTCATTTACTATTATTTTCTAGAATGAACTAACTACACTATTACCTTTTTACAATTGTGGGTTGTTCAGCTGTCATAGCTGTCAGACAAGCGATCACTTGCATCCTTTCTTCCCCTACTTTCCTTCTATGTACCACTATCTCCCTTTCCCTGGGACTCCTACCATTCTCTCTACCCTCCCCACCCCAGACCCTGGAGCTCTGTCCATACTTCCTTGTTCCCAGCACACAGATCAAGGGCACATGGCCAAACTATTCATCCTTCATTCCTTTCCCTAAATAACATTCACTTGTTTTCCCCCTATGGATATACCAGTCCTGATGGCTCCCCATTGCTCCTTGTTTTCATGGCAGTGTATATTCAACCTGCTCTAGATGGATCTGCTTTGGCAGGGCGGTTGGACTAGATGATCTCCAGAGGTCCCTTCCAACCCCATGTGATCCTGTGATTCTTCTCTCCTCAAGGAAGAAATAACTGCAATCCTTCCTCTCCCATCATGCCAGGTCCCAGAATTTTGCACGTTTGTGGTTGCATGTGCTTCCCTTCTCTCAGCTTTGAGTTCCTTGTTCATCTATGTTTTAGGCAATGTATGTGCATTTCACTCACTGCCAGTGCCAAGATTCCTACCTGCTGCCTTCCCTGTTTCCATGGCTTTCCCTGAGACAGAGTTGCTCTGTGATTCCCCACCGTGACCTCTGAATATCCCATTTCACCCACCTCAGCTAAAAGTGCCCCCCCTTGCCTCCTGGCCAAGTCTTTGCAACAACATTTTGTGCTCCTGATCGTCTTGGTATTTTGGATTTAAGGTGATTCTGGGCTCAAGGTGGCAATCAAAATAAGAACATAGAGCTACTTTTAGGCTGCATCTGCCTTGGGGGACCGCACTAACATAGGTGTAGCCACAGAAATTCCCCTAGTACACTGAATGAGGAATTCCGTCACACTGAATCTACTGCTGCTGCATTTCAGCCGCCATTAATCATGATTCTTATTTGCATGGCTGTTCACAGAAGAAACATTCGCCTTTATCTGAAAGTATATGTTTTCTCTTAAGATTTAGTGGACATACCTGCCACAATGTGTTCCCACATAATCTTGACAAACCTGTCCCGATCACTCCGTGCCTGCTCATGGATGATACCCAGTGCATGGTTCATTTCATGCTGAATTGCTCCTTTATCCATGCAACCATTTTTCACCAGGCCTACTGCTTGACGTCCTCCAATTTTTCCAAAGTAAGACCAGCAGCTAAGAATAGGCAATCAATACGCAAAATGATCACATTCAGCAGATACAAAGAAATAGGTGCACTGATTATGCCACCAAGGGCCTCCAGATGCGCAGCCACAAAAGGGGACATGCAAACAGTCACTGGTGTGAGGTGTCTAAGTTCAGAAAGATGCCAAACTCTAGGGGGAAAAATAAAGCCTTTGTGGCGAGTATGGCAAATTTTAAAACAGTAAAATGGCCACATCAAACTAAGATGAAGCAGTTTTAGTCGTCAAGCAAAGAACCTGAAACAATTATACTTCTTTAATTTTTTTACAATTAAGGAAAATACCTCATCTTGCATTATACCTCATTACCTTTAAGTCCACACACACATTTATTCCTGCAGCCTATTAACTGATGGAACTACCAGTATATCTCAAGAAAAATGAAAAATTGCACTTGCTTTCTGAATCTTGACTCATAGGATAAAAAAGGGAAATTACTTAAAACAGAAAAAAAGTTGAAAGACTTTTTGAGTGCTTCCACTCCCAGGAGACAAGGAGCTTACCTCTGACCGCGTTCAACATGCACGTAGTCTGTTTCTGTTGTGCGATTTACAAACTGCACACAGGTCAGCGTGGAGATCTCTTGCAGAGCATCAGCAATCCAAGACCTCTCTGTCACTGCTAGAAAGAGAAAGGGGCCAGGAGAAATCTTCCTTGGTTAATCAAAAACAAGGTGTGTTGATGGGGTGCACTCCTTTAAAACTTCACAGCACTTGTTAGCTTTTTATCATACAAGCATAATAAAAATAAGCCTTCAGAGATCTTCAAGTTGATTGGACTTTTAAAGGGAGATGTAAGATTTATAGCTGGCCCTTATGGATATTCTATAGAAGACAGCTGATGGAAAGCAAAAGACTGGCATTGTTTCTTCCATTAGACAGAATGGAAAAAATGCAACAGTTTCAGATACAAATAATTGGATTAAAGTATCCCAAATGAGCCATCCAACTGTAGCTAAGCACCAAAAACCTATTTTGTATATCAGAGATAACAAATGTCTTCTACACACCCCTTGGAATCACTTGAGACAGCCAGCGTTCAGGGGCTCTGAAGATCACAGTGTTTCTATTCAGGTACCAAATAAAGATTGGAGTGTTTATCTACCTTTGAACACTTTAGCCTAATTTGGCTTTCTCAGTTATGAATCATCTACAACTGATTCATATCTTAATTTCCTCATCTTTAAAGTTTGGAGAGAGGGAGATAGATGGAATAACTCTCACCCAACCACAAGAGCATATGCTGCAATTCGAGCAGCAGCCCAGATAACACAGAGACTGGGCTCCCCTCAGCTCAAATGATAACACAGATTCCCTGTCCCCAGAAACAAGGAGTGGGCACAGGCTGTATTTCACTTCCATACCATTTTCTCTCAAGGTCAGATCTTTTAAGAAGATGGAAGCGTGGAAGCCTCAGCAGGGGAGGAAATGGAAGACCTGCACAGCCCATAGAAAGTCTTCTGGAACAAAATTTTCTAGAGTAAGGGATTGGTCCTGCAGGCTTTTGCACAGGACAGAGCTATTGACTGACTAGAGGGAAATAATAAGAGAAAAAATATCTCCAAGGATTTTTCCTCCATTTTTTCCTCTACAGGATTTCTAGTGTGGGAATATTTCTATGAGAGATTTGAAAGAAAATTACAGTGTTCAAAAAAGTGCTCCTAGTGGTAATTTTGACAAAAATACATTCATAATGTGAACAAATTGTATTTCTTCTTCTGTACTTGCTAAATATCAAAGTGTAGGAATGAGCTAATATTTATAATTAAAATTAATTAGCTGGCATTTATATAACTACCGCCCAAGCGAGCACATATTTTAATGTCTGTAACTGAAACATTTGGAGTTTTAGCCAAAGTACCATAGGGCTAACAGATTAGCAAAAGAGACATGTCAATAAATTCTCATTTGGACAAAGATTGCTTTTGGTGCATGCCACAGAAACAAAAAAAATAACAGAGAGTATAGAGACCGGAAGACCAATGCTAAGTTTACAGCATCCATTTGCATACACTCACAGAAATCAGAAGAGATGTTAATTGGAACCTTGACTAGTCCATCTGGTGACTTGGGCCATAAACAACTCTCACAGTTAATTGCACTGCGTCGCCCTCTTCTCAGGAGGATGTCTCCTTCATACACAGCTATTTCACTACCTGGCAGATGAAGAAAAGAAAGAACACACAAGGCAGTGAGAAGGCAAAGAGATGTGCAAAAGGGAGATGAGAGGTATATACGAACCAAGCTTTTGTACCTTTGTAAATTTCTTTCACTGAAGTTCATTTCCTAATAATGCGAAAAAGGATTAGTAAATTAAGACTGAGTGACTCTAGCATTCACAATATGCTCTGACTGCTGAGGTCTGCCCTGCTTCCTGGATAGAAAAGATTAATATCAATATAGGTGTCATAGTGCAGCTGTAATCAAAGTTGTGACTAAATATATTTTTAGCTTCAGAAGCTTTGGGAGCCTTCAGAGTGGAGGGCTAAGTATAATAAGTCATTGTTCTCTTCATTAGAGCTTGTGGAATTAAAGAAAAATCATAACTGACCTCTGTAAAGATGGGATGAATCATACAAAAGAAATGTCTATTTTTATCACGCATACTGAATGCATGCAAGCTATAAATTTCCAGGTTAACTGTTAGTTTGACACAAGACATTGTGACATGCTCCTCAGTTCTGACTCCAAAATACTTCGAATACATTTCTCACAGACAAGAACTATTGGTTATTATGCCAAAACCGTACAATAGTCTTGGGTACAGCAGACAGAGAAGTGCCTTGTATCGCATAAGAAAGAAATCAAAGTGAAAAGTATTCTGATTTGCTGAGGCTACATATGGAAAAGTATGTTCCATATAGCAATTGCTCAATAAGTCTTCTTAATTTCTTTATAATGACAGCATAAATAATCACACTGAACACAACTTTAAAACACATCTGAATTCTGTGAATTGTTTTCCACTGATGCTGGAAAATATTTCCAAAGAGAAAAGTATACCAAATAATGAAAATGAGGTATAGAGAAGCAGTCCCACCAAAACCTACAGTTATTTATATAATAATTGCAATCAAACTCACCTAAGTCATTGTTTCTTGTAGTTACCTGCAAAAAAAAAACAAAAACAAACATATCTTTTAATACATGCTTATCTCCGCTGCAGAAAACTTCTATCATGTAGAATCACAGCCGTAAAGGTTTTTAACTAACTTTAAGATAATCAGAACAACTCAGCAGCAGCAATGTAAATTCTCAACATCTCAGAGCAGGGACACACCTGGACAGGTTTACTTAGTGCAAAGCTATAGAGAAATGCTAAATGAGTTGGCAGAAGAAAGTACTTCATCTTCATATTTCTGAAATGATCTTCTCTTCTCTGCAGCTCAGTTCTCAAAGTTGTGGTTACTTTACTTGGGGCAAGTTTTACAGGAAAGCTGCTGCTGTTGTTAACAAGTGTAACAAAATT